>NC_092127.1:31063826-31370910 GCF_043159975.1 Macaca nemestrina
TAATCTATGGATTTGTCAGTTGTTGTTTGTTGTTTTTTCCAGAGACAGGTCTCCCTCTGTTGCCCAGGCTGCAGTGCAGTGGCACAATCATAGTTCATTTCAGCCTTGATCTCTCAGGCTCACGCTACCCTCCCACTTCAGCCTCCTGAGTAGCTGGGACTGCCTACAGGTGCATGCTACCATGCTCAGCTAATTTTTACTTTTTATTTTTTTTGAGACAGAGTCTCACTCTGTTGCCCAGGCTGGAGTGCAATGGTGTGATCTTGGCTCACTGCAACCTCCGCCTCCAGGGTTCAAGGATTCTCCTGCCTTAGCCTCCCGAGTAGCTGGGATTACAGGCGCCCATGACCACGCCCAGCTAAACACGTAGCTAATTTTTTTTTAAAAAAATTATTAATAGAGACAAGGTCTCACTACATTGCCCAGGCTGTTCTCAAACTCCTGAGCTCAAGGGATCCTCCTGCCTTGGCCTCCCAAAGTGTTGGGATTATAGGTGTGAGCCACCATGCTCGGCCAAAGATTCATCAGCTTTAAATGACATCCTTTGACTTTTAGCTACTTCTCTTCACAGTTCTATTGTTTTTCACTTTATGTATTTTGAAACTGTTTACTCATTTAGGATTATCACATATTTTTGCTTAACTGATCTTTTTATTATTATATAATATCCCTCATTTATCCCTGGTGATAATCCTTGTTCTGAAATCTTTTTCCTCAATATTACCATAGTCTTTCTGGCTTTTTAAAAAAGTTAGTGTTGCGTTTCTTGTCCTTGTTTTACAGTGTATAATGTTTCTATTTTCTCTGATTGCCTTAAGATACTTTTCTTTATCTTTGGTTTTCAGCAGTTTGACTATAATTTGTCTAGTTTTTCTTGACTTCTGCATGGATTTTTCTGAGGTTCTTAGATTTCTGGTTTGTGGTATTATATTAACATAAGAAAATTCTTGGCTATTATTTCTCCAGCTATGTCTTCTGTTCTGTTCTTCCTTTTTTTTTTTCTGTGACTCCATTTACACATTTGTTAGATAATTATATTATCCTGCAGCTTTTAGATTCTCTGTTTTGCCTTTATTTTTGTCTCTTTTTTCTTTTCGTTTCCATTTGAAAGCTTTCTTCAAGGTTGTTGATTTTTTCCTTAGCTGTGTTCAGTCTGCTGCTAAGGCTGTTGAAATAATTTTTGTTTCTCTTTTGTAGTTTCCATCTTTTGCTAAGATTTTCTTTATGTTCTTGCATATTATCCATATTAGTCATAAGCATTTTAATGTCTTTGTTTGGAAGTTGTAAAATCTGAGTTATTGCTGGTTCTGGTTTTGTTGATTGCTTTATAATTTGACAATGAACTTCTTTTTCCTTACCCTTTTGGGGATAGGGCTGTCTCAGCTTTGCTGTTCCCCCTTCCCCAGAAGCCAAACTCTCATAAGAGCATTTCCTGCCATGACCCAAGTGGGCACTACCCACCGCTTTGATCCGTGCAAGATCCTGGGCTGGAGTGGGTTTTTTTTTGTTGGTACCCTGGGGCAGAATGCTCTAGTTTCTATTCCTCCTATGGAAGTAATGGATATTTGCCTGGTCCCTGGGTGCAGGAGGATTTTCTGTCCCACTCCAAAAGGCTTAATACTTTTGTTCCCTGAGAGGGGTGAGTTTAGAGAAGAAGGTAGAGTTTTGTGTCCGTGTGCTACAATAAGGGCTCTGTCTGGTTTCCTTACCTACTCCTAGTTTTTCTTGGGATTGGTGGAGCTGAGTGAAAAAGAGCCTATTAAAGATAGCTACATCTTACCCTTGCATATGGGGTTCCCAGTTCTTCTAAAGTGCTATAGTAGCTCACACTTAACCTTACAAGTTCATTAAAGTTTTAGCAGCTTTCTTTGTACCTGGTTTCACGCCAGCCAACTCTTCATCCTGTGCTCTGCCAAAGGCAAAATAGTATGTATGTCCCACATCTCCTTGTTGTTTCTTAGAATTCCATTTATTTGGCTACCTTATGACTGTAGCCTACTGATGGGCTCCAGAAAATTATGACTTTGTAGATTATAAAGCTCTTTCTTATTGGTAGAGAGGAAGCATTGTTGTCTCGTGGCTTTCTATATCTTAATCACAATAGTATAGGAATGGAATTATAATATATGTAGTCTTCTATGACTTTTTGTTGAATAATTCATATGTTCTTGAAATTGAGTCATGTTGATTGAAGTACTGATAGTCCATTCATTTTCACTGCTGTGTGTATGCGTGTGTGTGTGTGATCACATTTCATTTTTTCATTCTTTTCCATGTCTTCTAGTACTTTGCACTATTATGCATTCCCATCGTCTTCTATATTTTCAAGCTTTTCATATTGACTTCTTTGGCTAAGAAATAAACTTGCTTAATTTCATCTCAAAAGAAAAGTTTACTTTATTTCTTGACTTTTAGTTCACCTTTGGCTATTGCCATATCTGTCCTTATGCTTACTTATTACTTACATTCCTTTCTTTTTGAATTTTACAACTTTTATTGTGGCATTTACAGTTTCTCATGGCTTTGCAAGAACTAATAGAGGTTTCAGTTTATTGTCTTGCAAATATCTTACAAGCATAATTTCCTGGGCTGTCATCTGTCTCTTTATTTTGTGTGTATTTTTCCCCTAAATCAGAGTTTAAATAATGTTTGGCCAACAAATCTGTCAGATTTTCTAGTTCATACTGTGCTAAATGAAAGTTCATGCACGGTAAGTATGCTGTGATCAGTTATAAAAAGGTGAATAATTATAAAGAAAAGTATTATTATTAGTAGAATTAAAATCAGGATAATATTCACTATCAGGAATTCATATGGAATAAGTTGTTCTGGATAGCTAGAATTTACATATGAAAACTTTAGTAACAAAATTTTTAATTTTATTTTTTAATTTTAATTTTTCTAGTAATAAATCTTAATCATATTGATGTTTATCTGAAGTATATTGTATATTTTCTTGCCTTTTTATAAACAAAGGCAAGGTTTATTATTGCCTGTACATAATACATAATACATAATACACACAGTTGCTTCTGGTCTAAATGCACACATTTTAATTGCTAATTACATAAGTATTGTTCAATTGTGCTTAATTACTAAGTTGGGATTACTGAGGCTGTAATAGATGCTAATGTATTCAACTGAACCAAAATTCAATTTTAATGAAGGATATTGAACTTAATTTGCCCTTTCCTTTATGGCTTAGCTTGTTTTCAATGTATAGTACAGTATTGTTCTGTCATACCAAAATGCCTACTGGACTTAGTAACTTTTCAGGATGTTTGTTTTTTTCTGAGAGGTTGCAAATTAGTACAGTTTGAATTACTGTCATTGCTTTTTATAGCACTTCTCACTTACGCTTTTTTATCAAGTTGGTAGTTGTTACCTCTGACTACAATCAATGCTTCTGACTCTAATTTTTCCTCTTCCTTTTAGTTTGACATTTGTAATCTGGTATGAGCTTAGAAATCAAACAACCAACTTGTGAGAATTTCTTGTAAAATAAGAGACAGAGGGAGTTTTCATATGATACAGCATATGGCAGTTTGTCGACTGAACTTGTTAATAGTTATTTTGATTATTTCTTTCTTTTATTTTTTACTTGTATTCTAAATAGACAAATTTACTGGATGATTGAGTTTGGAATGGTGGAGTGATACTTATCACTACAAGCAAAGCTACTGTGTAAATATTCCATGGAACATATTTTACCATGATTAGTTGTTAAAAAAATATTCCTATTATTCAGAATTCTAGAGTGAAATTAAAATGACTTAGTCTTTCTGTACCAAATTAGAAGGTGAGTATATCAGCAGGGAAAGGCGAAGATGTTATATAGATGCCAGGACATTCCTTCTGTCTTTCTTCTTCCTGGCTCCAGTATATATATATATATTTTATTTTATTTTTTTGAGATGTTTTATTTTGCTGAGAGTTGAGAGACTTTAGTTTAGATAATGTAGATGTTTAACATAAAAATCATGTTAAAGCAGTTTGAAGAAATGTGATATGATGTTAAAAACATTATCATTTTAAAGAAAACCTAAAACAATCTGATACCTGGAATGAATTAGGTAAAAACAGAAAATTTAATTGAGTTATTTAAAAAAAGACACAATCGCTTACAGCCAATGTAGTCTCGGCATGTGTTGACAGAGAGGTTTGTCAGGTAAACGGGTGAGGACATTATTCATCAGGACTCTGAAAAAGGAAAAGACAAACAAGTCACATTTTTCTGGTTCTCTTCTCATCTTGGATCAAACATGGTATTATTGTTATTATTATGAAATCACACAAATCCACTACATTAGTTTTTTCCTTCTAATTTTTTTTTTTTTTTGAGATGGGGTCTGGCTCTGTCACCCAGGCTGGAGTGGTGTGGCACGATCTCGACTCATAGAAACCTCTGCCTCCCGGGTTCAAGTAATTCTCCTGCCTCAGCCTCCCGAGTAGCTGGGATTACAGGCATGTGCCACCATACCCGGCTAATTTTTGTATTTTAATTAGAGGTGGGGTTTCACCATGTTAGCCAGGCTGATCTCGAACTCTCGACGTTAAATGATCTACCCACCTTGGCCTCCTAAAGGGCTAGGATTACAGGCATGAGCCACCATGCCCAGCCTTCCCTCTATTTTTTTCTCTGCAAGTCTTATTATATTAAAATACTTGATAGTAATAAAATTTTGACAAATATAAGCTATTATATAGAGGAAGGCAGTAATGCTAGTAACTGAAAAAAAAAAAAAAAGCCTAAACCCTTCAACAACGAATGGTGGAAAGGAGATGATTTAAAGGAATTTTTTTCTTTACCAAGATTAATGTAGGCACACCTTGTTTTATTTTTATTTATTTAGTTATTTATTTCATTTGAGACAGAGTCTTGCTCTGTGGCCCAGGCTGGAGTGCAGTGGTACGAGCTTGGCTCACTGCAACCTCCGCTTCCCAGGTTCAAGCAATTGTCCTGCCTCAGCCTCCTGAGTAGCTGGGATTACAGATGCCCACCACCATGCCCGGCTTTTTTTCTTTTTGTATTTTTAGTGGAGATGGGGTTTCACCATGTTGACCAGGCTAGTCTTGAACTCCTGACCTCAGGTGATCTGCCCACCTCGGCCTCCCAAAGTGCTGGGATTACAGGTGTGAGCCACTCCACCTGGCGGACCTTGTTTTATTGTGTTTTGCTTTATTGCACTTTGCAGATACTGCGTTTTTTAAAATTGAAGGTTGTGGCAACCTTGCATTGAGCAAGTCTATGAAAGCCATTTCTCCAGCAGCATGTGCCCACTTAGTGTGTCCGTGTCACAGTTTGGTAATTCTCAGAATATTTCAATTTTTTTCCCTTTTTCGAATCAGGTTCTTGCCTTGTTGTCCAGGCTGAAGTGCAGTGGTGTGACCATGGTGCACTGCAGCCTCAAACTCCTGGGCGCAGGTGATTCTCCTGTCTCAGCCCCCTGAGTAGCTGGGACTACAGGCATGTGTCACCACGCTCTGCTAGCTAAAAACAATTTTTTTTCCCCATAGAGACGGGGTCTTGCTATATTGCCCAGGCTGATCTCAAACTCTTGGCCACAAGTTATCCTCTCTCCTTGACCTCCCAAGGCATGAGATTACAGACGTGAGCCACCCTGCCCAGCCATCAAATTTTTTATTATTGTATTGTTTGTGGTGATCTGTGATCAGTGATCTTTGATGTTACTATCACAGTAGTTTTGTGGTGTCACAAACCATGCCCATATAAGACAGCAATCTTTTTTTTTTTTTTTTTTTTTTGTGAGACAAAGTTTCACTCTTGTTGCCCAGGCTGGAGTGCAATGGTGCAATCTCGGCTCACTGAAACCTCCACCTCCCAGGTTCAAGAGATTCTCCTGCCTCAGCCTCCCGAGTAGCTGGGGTTACAGGCATGTGCTACCACACCTGGCTAATTTTGTATTTTTAGTAGAGATGGGGTTTCACCATGTTGGTCAGGCTGGTCTCAAACTCCTGACCTCAGACGATCTGCCTGCCTTGGCTTCCCAGATTGCTAGGATTACAGGCCTGAGCCACCGCACCCAGCCAAGACAGCAATCTTAATCCATAAATGTTGTGTGTGTTCTGACCACTCCACCAACCAGACATTCCCCCATCTCTCTCTCCTCAGGCCTTGTTATTCCCTGAAACACAACAATATTGAAATTATGCCAATTAATGACCTTGCAATGGCTTCTAAGTGTTCAAATGAAAGGAAGAGTCCCACAAGAATTATGGGCCCTCAAGAATTATGCTAAATCTACTCTGCCTGTGCTCTGCAATGGAACAACAAAATCTGAATGACAGCACATCTGTTTACAGCATGGTTAACCAAATACTTTAAGCCCACTCTTGAGACCTACTGCTCAGAAAAAAAAAAAAAAGATTTCCTTTCAAGATATACTGCTCACACACCTTCTCACCTTAAATCAAAAGGTAGAAATGATTAAGCATAGTAAGGAAGGCATTTCGAAAGCTGAGATAAGTCAAAAAACCAGGCCTCATGCACCAATTAGCCAAATTGTTAATGCAAGGGCAAATTCTTGAAGGAAATTTAAAGTGCTACTCCAATGAACACACAAATGATAGGAAAGTAAGACAGCCTTATCACTGATGGAAAAAGTTTTAGTGGTCTGGATAAAAGATCAAACCAGCCACAACATTCCTTTAAGCCAAAGCCTAATCCAGAGCAAAGCCTAACTCTACTTCATTCTATGAAGGATAAGAGAGGTGAGGGAGCTCCAGAAAAAAAGTTTAAAGCTAGCAGATGTTAATTCATGAGGAAAGGAAAGAAGCTATCTCTATAACAGAACATTGCAAGGTGAAGCACGAAGTACTAATGGAGAAGCTGCAAGTTATCCAGAAGATCTAGCTAAGATCATTGATGAAGGTGGTTCCACTAAACAACAAATTTTCAAAGTAGATGAAACAACCTTCTATTGAAAGAAGATACCATACAAGACTTTCATAGCTAGAGAGGAGAAGTCAATGCCTGGCTTCAAAGCTTCAAAGGACAAGCTGACTCACTTGTAAGAGGCCAATGGAGCTGGTGACTTTAAGTGAAAGTTGATGCTCATTTACTACTCCAAAAATCCTAGGGCCCTCAAGAATTACGCTCAGTCTACTCTTCCTGTGCTCCACCAATGGTACAACAAAGCCTGGATGACAGCATATCTGTTTACGGCATGGTTTACTAAATACTTTAAGCCCACTCTTGGGGCCTCAGAAAAAAAAGATTTCCTTTCAAGATACACTGCTCATTGACAATGTACCTGGTCACCCAAGAGCTCCAATGGAGAGCTACAAGGAAGTTCATGTTGTTTTCATGCACGCTAACATGACATCCATTCTACAGTCCATGGATCAAAAACTAATTTTAAATTTCAAGTCTTATTATTTAAGATGTACATTTTGTAAGGCTATAGATGCCATAGATAGTGATTCCTCTGATGGATTTGGGCAAAGTCAATTAAAAACCTTCTAGAAAGCATTCATCATTCTAGATGCCATTAAGAACATTTGTGATTCATGAAAGTAAGGTCAAAATATTCACATTAACAAGAGTTTGGAAGAAGTTGACTCCAACCCTCATGGGTGACTTTGAAGGGTTCAAGACTTCAGTGGAAGAAGTAACTGTAGATGTGGTAGAAATAGCAAGAAAGCTAGAATTAGAAGTGGAGCCTGAAGATGTGACTGAATTGCTGCAATCTCATGATAAAACTTGAACGGATAAGGAGTTGCTTCTTATGGATGAACAAAGAAAGTGGCTTCTTGAGATGGAATCTACTCCTGGGAAAGATGTTGCAAACACTGTTGGAATGACAACAAAGTATTTAGAATATTACATAAACTTATTTGATAAAGCAATGACAGGATTTGAGAGTATTGACTTAAATTTTGAAAGGAGTTCTCTTGTGGGTAAAATGCTAGCAAATAGCATTTCATACCACAGAGAAATCTTTCATGAAATTAAGAGTCAATCAATGTAGCAAACTTCACTGTTATCTTATTTTAAGAAATTGCTACAGCCACCCCAGCCTTCATCAACCACCACTGTGGTTAGTCAGCAGCTGTCAACATTGACATGAGATCTTTCACCAGCAAAAAGATTACAACTCGCTGAAAACTCAGATGACTGTTAGCACTTTTTAGCAACAAAGAATTTTAAAATTAAGGTATGCACATTTTTAGACATAATGTTATTGCACACTTAATTGACTACAGTATAGTGTAGACATAACTTTATTATGTGCACTGGGAAACCAAAAAAATTTGTGTGAATTGCTTTATTGTGACAAGGCAATACTGCTTTATTGCTTTATTACAGTGGTCTGGAACCACACCCACAATATCATTGAGGTCTGCCTGTATAGAGCAGTAACGATGTGCTTAAAAATATTGTGATAAAGGCTGGGTGTGGTGGCTCAGCACTTTGGGAGGCTGAGGGAGGTGGATCATGAGGTCAGGAGTTCAAGACCAGCCTGGCCAACATGGTAAAACCCTGTCTCTACTCAAAATATAAAAATTAGTCGGGCGTGGTGGCACACACCTGTAATCCCAGCTACTTGGGAGGCTGAGCCAGGAGAATGACTTGAACCCAGGAGGCGGGGGTTGTGGTGAGC
Organism: Macaca nemestrina; assembly: GCF_043159975.1. NCBI lineage: Eukaryota > Metazoa > Chordata > Mammalia > Primates > Cercopithecidae > Macaca > Macaca nemestrina. The sequence continues at coordinate 31,072,451 of NC_092127.1, forward strand.
CGAGGTCATGCCACTGTACTCCAGCCTGGGTGACAGAGCAAGACTCCATGTCAACAACAACAACAAAAAGAATATTGTGATAAAATATGAGAGTGAGAATATATTCAGTTTTTATGGGCTGATATTCTAAAAGACAGAAAATCTTTTAAAATTGTTGGAACTATAAATAGCTTTATAGAATATGATTAAGAAAAGCTTTTTCATTGAAAAGGCCTCTTTGGGGTTTTAACAATTCCAAATTTAATCGTATTAAATTTAAGCATTAATTTTTATTCACGTCTTTGCTTTTGATTGAAATATTTGCTTTAGTTTAGTACTTACAAGAGAATAAGAGAATTTAGTCCATAAAACGTTGGTGGGGAAATTCGACTGAGGTGATTATCTTCAATTATCCTGCCAGCCAGAAGAAAAAAATTAATTCATTTATATATCTCTTGAACCTATAAATTACTGCCATAAAATGCCACATAAATTAAACATACAGCCATTCTAGTCTGTGAAGATCTTCAAAAACACCCGGCTTCAGGAAAGTTATTCTGTTATGACTAAGATACCTGGAAGAGGAGAAATGACTACAATAAATTTGTATCTTTTTGATGTCTTACAATAAGAAAAGTAAAAACAATAATCACCCATCTTAAATTTTTTTAATATAGCATTCTCATCATGCCACTTCCCTGCCTTTGAATCTCTGAGAATTGCTATCACTTACCTTATCATATCTAGTTTTAAACTTCCCCATAATTAATTAATCAATCTATTCATTCATCTATTCATGTATTCATTAATCTACTTTGAATACTTACCCCATGGCACTGTGCTAAGCATGCCATCCCTTTCTTTAAGGGGCTTTGAGTCTGGAGAAGCCACAGCATGTGAACAGATTACTTTGTAATGTCAAGGAAAGCAGAGGGAAGTGTATAATGCATGGTTGCTCTGCCATTGCAGGGGAGAAAGCAGCCAGCTTTGTTAGGGGTAGGGACTGCAGAGTGTGGAGGAATGAGGAGACAAGAGAAGGCTTTACTAAACAGAGGCACAATTGAGAAGAGTCTTGGATGAAGACATGCAATTCACAAAGCAAAGAATGGGCAGGAGCTATTCTAGGCAGAGGAAATAGCTTATACAAAAGCAAGAGGTATGCGAGACTGACAAGTTAAGAAATCACCAGGTAATTCACTGGGGCCTTACCATGAAAGGGCTATGAGGAGAGACAGGAGATAAACCTAGGAGGCAGGCGAGGGCCTGTTCTGGTCAAAAGGGTATTGCATCCCTTGCTAAAGAGTTTGACTCTGCCTCACCCATCTTTACATCCCACTACTCTGCGAAGTGAAATAACTCTCTGTTCTATTGTGTTGGTCTCCTCTTCTTGTCACGTTCACTCATGTCTCAGTCTCTCTCATGTGGCAATTCACTGCACTAAATCTGCTATCGAACAGTTTGATTCCTGACTCCTCTACTTATTAACAGTGACTTTGAGCAAGCAATGAATTCCTGTAAGCCTCAGCTTCCCCAACTCTAAAATGGGGATAATATCAGGATCTCCTTCCTGTGGTTTAATGTTTGAGGCAATGCATGCCATAAACATTCAGTACACATTATATTTTATAGCAGTGTCTGTGCTCACGCCTCTTACTCCAGTTTCTTCCCTCTTTCCTTTTTCTTTCTGCTTATGATTCACATGCAAGTAAGAATTCAAGTTTCACTTCCACTAACACAGGATTCACACGGATTTCTTTCTCTTCTTCAGTCTTTCATATCTTGAATAAACATCCTGTAGAATTTCTCCTGCCAGGAATCTGTTCTCTCTTGCTGGGTTTGACTTTTGCTTAGGGCTAGTGAGCAATGGCACCCCACGATAGAGCCTCTTCCTTCCCTCCTTTGCAAACCTGGAGCCCAGGTGGGCACAGTAAGGGGTAAGAAATGACTTACAACCTCAGGGGGTTCTCTTATACAAAAACCCTCCAGGTAAAAGGCATTTGATCCACTATTGCTTCCTGTGCTCACCTGTTTTGCCCAGTCCTCTTCATTTTTTCAGAGCCATCCTTTACTGCTCTGGACCTGAGATAATCACTCCTTTCGGTGAACCATAATAGCAGTTTTGGTTTCAGCAACACAGGTTTGGAACTTAAGTACTTTTAAAAAATGGTTCTCTAATGTTGTATATAAGTTGGCATTGTTTTCCCGTCTCAGATCACAAGCTTCTAGAGAACAGGAGTCCTGCCTCTCCCCAGTGATGGCTCAGTGCTCTACCTGAAACACTAAGGCATAACTACTTAAAGGGAGCAAGCCTGAGTTATCCTTCTATGCCCTCATGGTGTCTACCTAAAATATTTGCACTCTATGAGGGTTAATGAATACTTACGGATCTAATGATTATTTAGATCCATGAATCATCAGGTATCTAATGATTATTATTATCATTTTTTGAGATGGAGTCTCACTCTGATGCCCAGCCTGGAGTGCAGTGGTGCAATCTTGGATCGCTGCAACCTCTGCCCCCGAGGTTCAAGCGATCCTCTTGCCTCAGCCTCCTGAGTAGCTGGGACTACAGGCATGTGGCATCGTGCCTGGTTAATTTTTTGTGTTTTTAGTAGAGATGGGGTTTCACTGTGTTAGCCAGGATGGTCTCCATCTCCTGACCTCGTGATCCTTCCGCCTCAGCCTCCCAAAGTGCTGGGACTAATGATTATTTAACTAGAAATATGTGGCATCTTTAACACTCAACAATATTCCAGCACTATAGAAAAGCTATGAAAAGAGATGGAGAACACTTTCAAGTTTGCTCTCCAGTTCTGTACTGCCTTTCAAGAGCCTCCTCCACATCCACTGAACATTAAACCAAACTGATGGTGTTTAGTAAATTTTGCAAAGATATATGGAAAGAAGACAGTCAGGAGTCTGACGAGAGTGCATCCAATATTGACGTTGGGTACTTTGCTAAGACATAAAAGAGCAGGGATGGGGTAGAGGGGGAGAGGACATGGCTAAAGTGGTTACTGTTAAGGCTTTGAGTCTCCTGCAGTCTTTTTCCATTTTGCTAGTAAATTACTAGATGCTCTTCTTGACTCAATCCCCAACTCTGATACCACAAGCTAAAAATCTGACTGGAATGGGTTTCTTGTGTTAGGATAGAGAACAGGATAGATAGAAAATAAGGGGACATAAATGGAAATACAGGGAGTTATGTATTCATGTGATTTTTGGTTATATTTCTTTCCAGTTACTTCTAGAATGCTGCATGGCAGAACTCAATAAATTGGAGCTTTGAGAAAGCCTGGTTTTTTTTTTTTTTTTTTTTTTTTAAAGCACAGTGAGATACCACTTCACACCCATTAGGATAGTTATTGTCAAAACAAACAAATGAAACAAGAACACAAATGTTGGTGAGGATGTGGAGAAATTGGAACTCCTGTGCATCACTAGTTGAAAAGTAAAATGGTACAGCTGCTGTGGAAAACAGTATGGCAGTCCCTTAAAAAATCAAAATCAAATCAAATGGCAGTTCCTCAAAAATCAAAGAATTACCATCTGGCTTAGCAATTCCACTTCTGGGTATATACCCTGAAGTGAAAGTGGGGACCCAAACAGATATTTGTATTCCTGTGTTGATGGCAACATTATTCACAACAGCCAAAAGGTAGAAACAACCCAAATATCCACTGACAGATAAACAGTTAAACAAAATGTGGTATATAAATACAATGGACTATTATTCAGCCCTAAAAAAGGAAATTCTGACACATGCTACAATATGTGAACATTAAAGACATTGTGCTAAGTGAAATAAGCCAGACACAAAAAACTGCATATTTTATGATTCTCCTTCTATGAGGTACTTAAAGTAGCCAATTAATAAATACAGAAAATAGAATGATGGTTGCCAGGGGCTGGGGAGAGGGGGAAATGGGGAGAGACAGATATGAGGAATTATTATTCAACAAATACGGAGTTTCAGTTGGGGAAGATGAAAACGTTTTAGAGGTGGATGGTGATGATGGTTCCATAACAATGTGAATGTACTTAATGCCACTGAACTGTCTACTTAAAAATAGTTAAATGGTGAATTTTAGATTACGTATATTTTACCACAAAAAGCTTTATTTCTTTAACCTTACAGTATTTCATGTATTTGTAAAAGTGGGATTAGTGAAAAAAGAATAATTGATTAACTAGAGAAGTCTTTGAGTTTTTTCTTCTTCATCACAAATATCATCATCAGGCTTTTTTTTTTTCTTCCCTTAGATACAGGGTCTTGGTCTATGGCTCATGCTGGATGCTGGAGTGCAGTAGTACAATCCAGCAATCAAGGGATTTCGCGGCTTAGCCTCCCAAAGTGCTGGGATTGTAGGCATGAGCCACCCTGCTTAGCTGCATCAGGCTTTTACTTTGTCTAAGTTCATTCAGTCATCACTCCTGTCACCAGGGCAAATGTACATTGAATTCTTAGTATGTGTCAGGCACAGTGTGCCTAATGCTTCCCACAGATTTTCTTGTTTCCTACAATATCCCAGAGGTAGGAACTATTATAATTTGTATTTTATAGTAGAGGCAACTTATGCTTAGAAAGGAATATAAATTGGCTGGGCATAGTGGCCTACGCCTGTAATCCCAGCACTTCGGGAGGCTGAGGCCGGTGGATCATGAGGTCAGGAGTTCAAGACTAGCCTGGACAAGATGGTGTGGTGGCGGGCGCCTGTAATCCCAGCCACTCGGGAGGTGGAGGCAGGTAATTGCTTGAACTCGGGAGGCAGAGGCTGCAGTGAGCTGAGATTGAGCGACTGCACTCCAGTCTGGGTGACAGAGAGACACTCTATCTCAAAAAAAAAAAAAAAAAAAGAAAAAGAGAAAGAAAGAAAAGAAAGGAATATAAATTGCTCAAGGTCACACACTTAGTAAGTAAGGCAATCAGGACTCAGACTGAAGCCTGTCTAACTCACAATCCCACACTCTTAGCCACGGTGCTCTACTGCGCCTTTAGCATCCCTTGCATGGATCCTTGGGACTGTCATAGACAGGAAGGCTGGTTTGGATTGGAATAGTCTAGGCTGTCAGACTACCGTGGAATGGGCAGATGAATTCGCACTGGTACTTACAGTTTAGTAAGGCTATTCAGTCCTCTGAAAGCATAGATGGAGATGGATGTAATCTTATTGTTTTGCAAGTACCTGTGAAAATGATTATTAAAAAGAAAAAAAAATGAAGCAGAGTTTCACTTTTGCAAGACAAAAATAATTCTGTGGATGTATGATGGTGATGGTAGGTAGTGTAGCAATATGAACGTGCTTAATGCCTCTGAAGGTAGACTTAAAAATGGTTAAGATGCTACATTTTATGTTATGTATATTTGATGACAATTAAACACTTTAAAAATTGAAAAAGGTAAACATTACAAAATAATTTAGTGAAGCCAGATATCATGTCACTTCATGTTTCTATTAAATTTATGTACAATTAGGCTGGCTTGTATTTCGAAATTCTAGTTGTAAAGGTGAATGAATAACAGCCAAAGCTTACTATTTGAATTTTCTAGAAATAAAATGTTAACACATAGTAAAGCCCCCATGAATCAGAAGTCTAGAAGCAGATTTTTAATACAGGCCTTGTTATAATTCTTTAAGCTTGTTAAGTGCTCAAGACAGTGCTAGCCAACCTAAAAGTGCATGATGTTTTTTAATGTCCCAAACCATATTCTATGTTAATCACAAATCTGTCACCCAAGTCAATTTTGATCTCATTAGTTTGATAACAAAACCTTCTTCCAAAAACTGTTTGGGGGAAATTTACGAGGAGTAAAAGTGGCAAAAGATGAACACATAAATAAAAATAATCAGGACTAGAAGAATATAAATTAGATTGGAAGACAAGAATGCAGGCTTACACAGTTAACTGAAGTAATACTGAAAATACGACCTTGAGTTAACTGGAGGTCAAAGGAAATGGGTACCAGAGTACACGCTATTGCATCACTGCACACACACAAAGGTTTGCACTTCCACATGTACTTGCCCCAGACTATGGGAATGATAAAGTAAGGACTTCAAGGCTGCCTTCTTGTTCTGAGTGCAGGTCACCACTGTTCTTTAGAGTGTCCTGAAAGTTTGTATGTAATTTGTTATAACTTTTAGAGCAATAACAAAGAAATCAATATGAGCAAACATTCAGTTAATTAGAAATTTTGACTGAAAAGTACCCTGTTTCTCCAACATGCAAGAACATCTAACTTTGATTGTGAAATGTTATAAAATTTATTATGGGCTGGGTGAAGTGGGTTATGCCCATAATCCCAGAGCTTTGGGAGGCCAAGGCAGGAGGATCATTTGAAACCAGGAGTTTGAGAACAGCCAGGCAGGGCAACATAGTGAGATCCTATCTCTAAAAAAAAAAAAAAAAAATAGCCAGGTGTGGTGGCACATGCCTGTAGTCTTAGCTACCTAGGAGTCTGAGTTGGGAGGATCACTTGAGCCCAGGAGTTTGAGGGTGCAGTGAACTATGATCGTACCACAGCACTCCAGCCTGAATGACAGAGTGAGACCCTGTCTCTTAAAAAATAATTATTATGCAACTGAACCTGATATGCTGTGGGCCCAATCATGTAGTAGGTAATGAATGGTTCTCATTTATCACGTATTTGTTTGTTTATTTCTAGCACTATAATGATCTACTAAGGAATAGACTGCATTGCCTGGAGGTCTAAAGGTATAGACTTTAATAACTAATTAGAAATTTTTAAATAATTAGGCTATTTTGATAATTTTGTTATATGGAACAAATTGGTCATTCAGGAATTAATTCATCCACATTAGTACGGTGGTTAGTTCAAAAAAGAGATGTAATTCAATGTTTGTTGTGCAAAAATGCTAAGCCACTGAATTACATAAATCTGAATTTTGATATTTAGATTTGTAGTCTAGCTCCTTTACATCAAGTGGACATAAGGTGATGCTACAGAAAAATTCTTCAGTCTCCAGAAATCAGAAAATAGCATAAGTCAGTGTACTCTTGAAGTTTTGTCAGTTCTAATTGTGATAAATTCTCTTTTGACTGATAAATGTTCAGAATGAAATTTTGAAAAGTTATTTTTATTGGAATTTCTATTTTCAAATATGAAATAGATACTTCTGCAGACTATCTGGGTTTTTAGAACATTTCACTGAAGGAAGTGGGTTAATTTTTCTTCTGATTCCACTCAATTTCCATCTGTTAGCTTTAAAAATGTACAAATACATATTAATTTATCAGGTTTCCCTATTGGAAAACCAAAACAAGAACCAATTTCTATTGGTATAAAAATGAAACAATGAATCCTGAGATATTTCTTAGTGTGATTTAGGTACAGAGTATCTAAACCCAACAATTCACCATAGGACAACATAATTTAGTCACAAAGTTGACCTAAGTAACAGGTAAACATCACGTGGGCTAGTATGGATTTTGAGAGTTCTGAAGGGAAGCTAACATGTCAGTTGCTACTCAAGGCCAAAATAAAACCCAACTCACAAGGCAGATGTGAAAACGGAATCAAGTCTCCAAGACATGCTCAGCGGTTTCAACCCACAGTGACTTGCTATTTTAGGTAGAGAATGAATTTGAAAACACATGGAAGAAAATTATTCACTTTCTTGATGGTAGATCTGGCAAAAGATCATTACATTTTTCTCTAAGATGAGCACTGAGGTGTTCCATGCCAGAATAATGCAGAGATAAAAGCTTCTAAGTATCTCCATTTTGGGGGAGTGTGGTAGGAGGATTCACGGCACACATGTTCCAGTTCCTTTGGAAACAGGTGTTTGAAATTTTTCTAGAATGGTTTCTAAAATTACTCAGGAAAAAAAAAGTGCTACCTGGAAGTCTTCAGTTAACAGCTAACTACTTCCCTGAATAGGGATTAGACATAAGCTGTGGAATAGTGTTGGTGTTCACAGAAGCGGGAAGAAACAGATATGCCCAAATATGCTAGTTAATTTTAGTACCAGGAATTAAGTATTTTCTTACAGCTTCTGAAGATCATGATAATTCTTGAAGCAATCAGGAGGAAGCTTTCTTATTAAGTTCCACTGAAGTGACCTGAAATAAATGTAAATTTTGGTTCTTAAAGTTGTTTTTTCTTTACTTTTAAATTACAACAATAGGGATAATTATAAACTATTTACCTTAGTACTAGCTTTCAGGAAACATTTTGCTTCATGATTATCTCTCTCATATTTATCACATCACTTGAACGAGGTCTAGCTGTTAGTTTTGCACTATTAAAGCTATTCATATTTTCTTAAATTTTGATTATGACTGAAATTCTGACAAAAATGTTAAAGAAAAGAATTGAAAAAATTGATTTCAGTTATGTTTTTCTTTCCTATTTGTATTTAATAAACATTAGAAGGCATCTCAGTTTCTGAGTGACAATAAAAAGAGTGTTTTCGGTTTAAAAAACACTTTCCAGAAATTAAATATTGTATTTCTCAATATTTCATTGCTCACATTCCACCACCTTAAAATTAGTAATGAAGGAAAACATCAATTGGTACCTATAAATGGATCATCTTTATTCAGTAAGTGATTCCATTTCAACTTCTAAGAAGTTGTAAAGAAAGATTTTCTTTTGTATCACAATTTAATAAGCAGTTTGACACAGACCAGATCCGTGTAATTGTGGTTGTACTGGAAAGGTCCCAAGCCCTTAAGTTTTTGTTTTAGAACAGCAATGTAATGTAGAAAAAGCAAAATAAATGAAACAATAAAAAATCAAAAACCAGTGTAGCTGGGGTTCCTGGCATGAATCACACACAACATTTCCAAGTCAGTTTCTTTAACTGTGAAACGAGGGATTTGGATTAGATGGTATCTAATAATATATTATTAGTACTATCATTATATAGTACCATGGAGCAGATACTAATAAGTGAGCAACAGGCTGCATTGTCTGGAGGTTAACTTAACTCAGGTTAAGACAGTTTTATACAATACGCACTAACAATGTTTAGGTTTTGAAGCGGTGTTGCTTAAACTTGGTGATGAATCCTTCTTAAAAAAAAGTTTCTTGGACTCTTCGGAACACATTTTTGGAACCTAATTTGAGAAACACTGTTCTAGAGTCTAGAAGACCATGTACTCTCAATGAAGGTGAGAATTGGTTCTTAAAGAAGTAAAAAAAAAATTTAAAAAATCTAACTTTTTAAATGTATAATGCACAGATATACACAAGAACATATATCGTATATCTGTATTATTATTATTACTATTATTATTGAGACGGAGTCTTGCTCTGTGGCCCAGGCAGGAGTGCAGTGGCACGATCTCGGCTCACTGCAACCTCTGCCTCCCGGGTTCAAGTGATTCTCCTGCCTCAGCCTCCTGAGTAGCTGGGATTACAGGCACAGGCCACCACACCTGGCTAAATTTTTTATTTTCAGTACAGACGGGGTTTCACTATGTTGGTCAGGATGGTCTCGAACCTCGTGATCCACCTGCCTTGGCCTCCAAAAGGGCTGGGATTACAGGCGTGAGCCACTGAGCCTGTAGTACGTCTGTAGTATACTACAGTATACTGTATTATTATATATATAATATCTGTAGTATTAAAATTTCACAGGAGGGGACAAATAGAAAAAAAAAAGTCTAAAAAGGCTTCCTGAGGGAAGGGAAACAATAATGAAAGAAAAAAAGTTAAAAATCACTTTTCTAGACTACGCATATCAGACACTTAGTGGCTTTTTAAATAAATAATACCAAAGGCTGATTAACAAGTAATTTCCTCTTGAAACTACTCTCAGTTGCTGGCCGTCACCAAATATTATTTCCTTGTATATATTAACTAATAGAGGATCTCTTCTCTGCTAATGATTCTGACTTGACTTAGATTCCAAATTCTGCTTTATGCCCTGTTTAAATGTTCATATTGTGTCATGATAAATTGTTAAATATTTGGATTTGGCTGGGCACAGTGGATCACACCTATAATTCCAGTACTTTGGGAGAGTGAGGTGTGAGGATCACTTGAGCCCAGGAGTTCAAGACCAGCTGGCAACACAGTGAGATCCGCCCACCATCTCTACAAACAATTAAAAAAATTAGCTGGGCATGGTGGTGCATGCCGGTAGTCTCAACTACTTGGGAGGCTAAGGCAGGAGGATCACCTGAGCCTCAGAGGTCAAGACAGTGAGCTGTGACTGCACCACTGCACTCCAGCCTGGGGGACACAGTGAGACCCTGTATGTTTACAAAAAACAAACAAACAAACAAAATTGAGTTTAAGGATATAGATGAAAGTTTAGTGTGTTCTTAAAAAATGTGTTCCGAGAATCGCTTGAATCTGGGAGGCAGAGGTTGCAGTGAGCCAAGATCGCGCCACTGAGCTCCAGCCTGGGTGACAGAGTGAGACTGTCTAAAAAAAAAAAAAAAAAAGTGTTCATTCATTCATTGATTATCTCAAAAAAAAAAAAAAAAAGTGTCAAATGCCTGCCATTTGCACATGTTGAATACCTGCTTTTAAGAAGTGTATATTGTATTTGGACAAATTATGCTTTATCTATAAATAGAGAATTTTCTTTGAATAATAACTTCAGTCTTACAGCCCAGGGCTAAAGAGGCAACCAACTTCTTTTGTTTTTATTGTATTTATTTATAAATTCATTTCAATAACGTTTATTTAGGGATTATTAGACTCTATTAGGAACTTTGGAGGATATATAGGCCATGGCATTTTCCTTTTTCAGGTAGATAATAGGACCCGACTCACTATAGTATAAGCAAGAATGTTTAGTATACGTAAAAGAGACACAAGTGAGGTTCTATGAGAGAACCCAAGAGGAAGAGGTTAATTGCACTTGAAGGAGGAGAGTTACTATAGAGGAAAGTGAGGCACATTGAAAGACTGCTAAGTAATGTTACTTACAAAGTTGGGTTTTTATTAACAGTGTCTAGGATTTATAGGTTACTTCTTTCTAAATGACATAAAATATTTTGACAAATAACATTCTCTATATTTCACAATATCCTACTGGGATAGAAAGAGGTAGATGCTGTTATTCTCATTGAATAGAACAACCCAAAATACTTTATAACAAATCCTTATATTTAAAAATTTGACATTCCAACTTTGATTGCTCACAGAGTCAAAGAGGGTGTGTGTTTGTGTGTGTTTGTGTGTGTGTGGGAGAGAAATGGCCTATTTTAATCATTATTGTCAAAGCTAGCTCTAGTTTTTATAAAGGAAGTTCTTCATATTAGATCATATAGTTCTAGTGATTAAATTCCAGGATCTTAAAGTCAAGTCTCAAATAGTCAAAATTAGTGTTTATCCAGCTAAAAAAAGTAAAAATAATCATATCTATCTATGTTTGCCCATTTTGTTCATTAGCATTTATGTGAAATTATTAAAAAATCCCAACTTCAATAAACATTACTGGGAGTATTAACTTCTTTGATACTTATATATGGTTCAGTCCTCTTCTGATATTTCCCTATAACAGTTCCAACTCAAAGTCTGGAAAGAACTGACTAATGAAATTTGATATTTACTTTTTAATGTATTTGCTATAAAGCATAGAGTTCTTTTTCTGTGTGGAACTGAACAAACAGACTGGGACTAGGTATGAGTCTAAGCCAGTGTTCTGCAGAAGAAAAGTATAAATGGACAACTGGAATCAAGTGGCTCAACCTAAAGCACAAGAGAATGCTATTTTTTGAACAAAAAATAAAATAAAAAAAATTGTAGACATAAACTCCTGAGCTTTATTCGTATATCTCCAAATGCCTGTTGGAGATATCCACTGAGTGACCTGTTAATCTCACATTGGAAAAAACATCTAACATCAGAGTCCCAATCTTCCTCAGTTACTGCCACCAAGTCTCCCCATTCTCTGATCACACCGTTGCTTAGAACGGAAACCTTGGAGTCATCTTTGACTCCTCCTTTCTTGCCTTCTTGCAGACAGTCACTTACAAGGACCTGGTCCCAGTTTTTTGTTTATACCAGGGGTTGAAAACTGGTAGGTCACCGTTTTCTGCCCACATCTCTTTATGTATGTATGTGTATATTAGATTATGACACTTTTAAAAATTGAATGGGAATTAATTCAATGATTCACCCTTTGTGTGAGGCATGCCCTCTCTAGTTAGCCGTTGCCTTATTCCCCTCCATTCCTCCAGCTTTCTGTCTCTGTTCTTTATTTTACAAATGTTGGTTGAATTGTTAAAGAATGGATTCAAATCTTACTCGTGGGAAAATGAAAAACGAAATTGGCTGCATCAGAATATCCTTTGATTTGGATTTTCTAGTAATTTGATACAGCGGTGGAGAAGGATTCTGATTTTTTTCTCTGAAAATAGAATGCAATTATCATAAATTATTATTTTTTTTGTTTGAGACAGGGTCTCACTCTGTCATCCAGGTTGGAGTACAGTGGCTTGATCACAGCTCACTGCAGCCTTGACCTCCCAGGCTCAAGTGATCCTCCTGCCTCAGCCTCCAAGTAGCTGAGACTATATGTGTGGGCCATCATACCTGGCTAATTTTTATTTTTTTGTAGTGATGGACTGCCTCTGTGTTGTCCAGACTATTCATAAATTCTTATAACCAGAATTTCCAGTTAGAATTTAAATCAGAGAAGTGTTCCATAGGACCTCAGGTTCTTTTGGGGGATTATTACTTTTTTCTAGCAGGACTAATTGCTATGAGAAAGAGCCATGGTGGGGCAAGAAGAGGATAGAATACTGAAGAGCTCTTCCTTTCCTTAGTTCAAGTGGAAATGTTCCCTCTTTTGGAAAACCCTGCTGATATTTTCAGTTCATACTCCCTGGCTACCACAAATTGGGTAAACTTCCCAGATCTGTGAATTCAAGGGAACCACTATGCACCGGAACTCTGAGTTGTAGCTCTTACCTCATGTATCACGTATTTCAATTGCTGTATTAGGTGGCCTGGTTTGAAAACGGTAACACTTGTCAATATTCATAAACTCAAGAATTACTCTTATTTTGTCCTCATATACCCAAAAGTGAGAGCCACAAGGCACTAAGGCATCTAGATGAAAAAAGAAACTCAGCGAAAATATTGGATTAAAATAGTTGTCCTCCACTAATTTCTTGTAAAAAAGTTTCAGTCAAATGTGTATGTTTGTGTTGCTGAAGTTTGTTGAATTCAAATTAGTACTAGAAACTAACACTACAGGTACTAGAAATCAACACACTATTTGTGGTGATATTTTTTTTTACATACGCAAGTTTGAATTCCTTAAGAAAACAACAACATTAACATCTATGACTCATAAGGTGATTCAGAACAGATTTTAAATATGATGTTTTGGGGGGGATATCTTATCCAATTTACCTTATTTTCTTTTTTAACTTACACATCAGATTATATTAAAATGTCGGTCCAATAAATTCTAAAAGAATTCTTTCAATAAATGTCAAATGAAAATTCTATGTAATAGGAAAGCTCTATGTAATAGTTTAATTAGAAGCCATTTTTTCTTTAGTAGCACATGCAATTGATGACTTTTTTTGTTTACATAAAATATGGTGATACTCCATACCTCACAGGATTATTATGAGGGGTTAAATAGCTAATATAAAGAATAATTTAAGGTAGGGTCTAGCATTTAATAAATGCAAAATAAATATCAGTAATTATACCTGACCCAGGAAAAATGACATCATCTTGGAATAAAAATACATTATTAATAATGATATGGTCTTAATTATAATACAATTTTACAGGTGCTACCCGGCTGTCAGGATGAAGTCATTCTTTTCTACTTACATTGCAGTCACATTTGAAGAAACTGATGGAACAGCTCGTAAATTGGTTTCATCACAGTCAAGCTCCAGACCTTGGCAAAGACATTGCACTGGCACAGAACTGACCACTGAATCAAGGGGAAGTGGTAAGGCATGATGACATGAGGGGCCAGGAAGAGGAGGGTAATGAAAAGAAAGAAATGAAAAGCTATGAGAAAATCATTTAGTACAAAAGCATATCATGTGTTACCTAGGCAATTTAAGCAATGCTTTAAATTAAGGTTTCAAAGTTTGCTTTTAATTTAACCTTAAAATGATGGTAGAGCATTAACATTTGGAAACACACACTTACCAGCTCATGCATTTTTTAAAAATAGCAGACCGTTCTCCATTCATTGCAAAATGAATGAAATAATCTGCTCTTATACCACTAAGGATTGACATGATAATGTGTGATGAGGCTTAATGTTCACATTACAACTGCCACTTAAAAATAAAGTATTTATTTTAGCCTAATCAAAACCTTTAAAGGAGGAATAAATCACTTTTAACTAGCAAGAACGAGGAGAACTAAAGGCAAATGATAGTGTCAATAGTTGTTTTTTTTTTTTTTTTTAATCAGGAGTTCTTCAAATAAATTAAAAAAAAAATCTTTTGGCTTAAATGGGGTAAAGGATGAATAAAAGTTTATTTATGGGAGTGACAATTTTTCTTCTTAGGATTCTATTTTCACTGACGTTGGGTGTTGGAAAGAGAGGGAGAATGAGGTGTATGACCTTGGCCATCTTGTGAGGCTGTAGCGATAGTGTTAGGATGTGACTAAATACATCTAAATACATCTAAAGTCTATTAGAGATTTGCAATGATGTATTCATATAGCTAAACAGAATAATGAGATTATTATTTAGGATAATAAATATAGTTTGATTCCTGCTCCGATGGGGAATGGCCAATTCCTGAGAGCAATGAGAAATGTTTCCCCCCTCCACATTGACTTCTGGAACACTAACCCATACCGCAGGGGTTATAGACTCCAGTGTCTCCAGCGGTCAGGCAATGTCACTGTAGACTGTGTCCAGATGTCCAAGTGCAACAGCTTCTCCCATCTGCTGCCATATTAGAATAGGAACATGTGTAGCTACGTCTACCAACTTCCTCAAAGAAGCCAGAAATACAATGTTTTATATATGACTATCTATTTAAAAACTGATATTAGCTAACTGAAAACATTTAAAAATATTGGACGAACAAAACTGTCTATAAGAGTTTTCTGCTTGTAGGTTTCCAGTTTCTGACCTTTATGGTGAAACTTGCAGAGAGCAGGCAAGTGTCTCAGTGGCTAAGCGGAGACCTCTGTGAATGACTGTTCATGAGGAGCTTTTTGGCTCAGATATGGGGTGACATGTGTTCTTCCTTTCCTCCCAAATATCTCCAGAGACTTCTTTTCAGGGTTACAAGAGATCAGGACCATAACCTAGATTTAGTGTTTAATATAAACAGAGTATCTGCCAAGAACTTTAAAACAGTTTTATAGTTGCAAGTACCCACTTTGGTCGTGGATGTCTAAAAACTGATGCTGTCTCTTTAAGTTAAAATCATATCTCATGTGAGTCTATGTGTACGCTGTGGGGATGGGATGGAGAAGGTTGGGAAGGAAGATGAAGGTCTGGAGAATGAAGTAGGAAGGGCAGAAACAGAGGGCAGTCAAATTAGCGCTAACCCCAGTGCATTTTTTTCATATAAAGAGACTAAATTAAGATAATCCATATATATTGATTACAGGGTTATCTGCAATAGGGAAAAATGAAAAAACAACACGTAAATATTCAACAGCCAAGGAATGATTAAGGAAATTAGGTCACTTACAAAATATACTATTACATGGTATATTTTAAAAGATGTTGTGGTAATATGGATACCTGATTATGCTGAAATGCTAATTGAAAATTTGATAAAAATGGTTTGTATAGGAAATTTCAACTATGTTAAAACAAAAAAAGACGAGTAATGCAGTAGCAAGTTAATGCTGGTAGCTTCTGAATGGTCAAATTATGGTTGAGTAAGTAATGATTTCTAAATCTCTATACTTTTCAAATCCTTTAAACTTAAATTTTTAAATTTATTGGTTCATTATAGGTATTATATTTTCCATGATATTGCTCTTAGAGATGACTTTAATAATGTGAATTCCACACATTATTTTATCTAGTCAAAAAATGATTATAAGCTTTGTTCAGTTTAATTTCCAATCAATTCCTATAATAATCTGCTTCAAACAAGGTGGGACACTAGGAACCTTAAATTCAATTTTAACTGCAAGTTTTACACTACACTTGCCATTCTATTTTTACCCTGTTTACAATCTTGAAAAATATATTTAGTTATTAGCTACACTCCCCTCCCACAAATTGTCTTTAAATAACTTTAAATGATATATTTGTTTTTGTTAAGTACTGATGAAAAAAATTACTTCTTTTTTTTTTTAATACAACATTTATTACATAGCCTCATTCCTTTTATGTAATTATACTTGTGACAAACGTCTTCCAAGGTGCAGGATCAGGCAAAAATATATTTCTCTTGCTGACTTGTCTGGTTTTTCCCCATTTGTTTGTTTTGCTTTACAAACTATGAGAGTTATGTAAGCCATTATTTTCTGTCTTGGACTTAATGGCTATGAAATTCATAACTATGCTTTGGATGAAGTCACTGAACTTCTCTCAGGAAGGATTTTCTTAATTTTTCTTTGTCATTTGCTTTCCATTCACCACTGAACTTTTGTCTTTTATATCATGTTAATGGTTTAAGGCTTTTAGTAGCTGTATTTTAATTGCTAGTTGCTGAAAATCGTTTTGGGAATAAAGTGAGGTATTAAAAGATTCAATTAAAATTTAAGAACTAGACCGGGTGTGGTGGCTCACACCTGTAATCCCAGCACTTCGGGAGGCTGGGGTGGGTGGATAACCTGAGGTCGGGAGTTCAAGACCAGCCTGACCAATGTGGAGAAACCTCGTTTCTACTAAAAATACAGAATTAGCCAGGCGTGGTGGCACATGCCTGTAATCCCAGCTACTTGGGAGGCTGAAGCAGGAGAATCACTTTAATCGGGGAGGCGGAGGTTGCAGTGAACCAAGATCATGCCATTGCACTCCTGAGTCTGGGCAACAAGAGTGAAACTCTATCTCATAAATAAATAAATAAATAAATAAATAAATAAATAAATAAAATTAAGAAATAAAAAGAAAATATGTGATAAAAGAAAAAAACTATTTTGAGACAACATGGTTTAATTCATTATTTTAAAAATTACCAGTTAAATTATATCTATTAACTTTCTCCTTTCCCAAAAACTTTTAGATGCTTTTATTTTTCCCCCTCTGAGAGAGGGTTTTGTTCTGTTGCCAAGGCTGGAGCACAGTGGCTCAATCACAGCTGCAACTTCAATCTCCTGGGCTCCTGAGGAGCACAGCTAAGTTTTAATTTTTTTTTTTTTTTGGAGAGATTGGGGTCTCACTATGTTGCCCAGACTGGTCTTGAACTCCTGGTCTCAAGTGAGATCTTCCTACCTCAGTCTCCCGAAGTGCTGGGATTATAAGTGTGCGCCACTGTGCCCAGCCAATTTTTAGCTTTTTAATGGACAACTTATTTGGTCTTCCTCTAAATAATGGCATGATGCTGAGACAGATTGCTGAGTACCCCGTGAATCTCACAAGAGTGACATCTATCCCCTTAAACTGGGGATTGTTAGTGGTTTTTGATTAACCTCACTTGAGTAGTGAAGACAAAAAATATTAAACATTTAAAAAGCGAGACTTTACAATTTATGGTAGAACATAAAAAAATAAGGATTTCTTCCTCTATGCCTTTTTTTTAAAAAATAATTTTTGCAAGAGAAAAAACCTTATATTTGCAACAGGCTGTCTATAGCCTCCTATATAGACTTCAATAATCCTTACATTTTAATATTTCATATTTTGTTGATCTACTAATTTGACACTACTATTTGATATGAGGCCATTACCTATTCATCTTAAATGGTTTTACGAAAAGGATATGACTGGGAAGGCACTATATAAGAAAAAAAAGAACAGAGGAGGAGCTAGCATTGCCAGGTGATATGAAGAAACTAACTAAATATATGACATAAAATTTGTCTAAAATAAACTCTTAGTCACCTCTCTACCATTTTGTTGTGAATAGTCATTGATTGCTCATTCATGACTGTTTTCCATTCAAAGCTGCCCAGATAATGCTTTGGGAAGGTGGGATTGATGTAAGTTGTACAAAACACAGAGAACAGAAAATGTGATGAGTACGAGAATTGAATAATTAGCATTTACTAGGGCTAGCAAAAGGTAAACTGTCACTGTCTGTATAAACATGTATTTTCTAGAACTCATAGTGTAAAATTTTACTCTTTTAAATTATTGAACTATACAATAGTTAAATCATTGCCTACATAATATATTGTGCTTTTATCTATAACTAAAGACATAATTTATGATAATGCAACTTTAGAAAAATAATGTTATAAAATAACTACCTATTTGTTATTAAAATGTAGTTATTATTATATAACATTTACATAAATAAAACCTCAATTATTCAGACATATTGTTAATCTGGCATGCTTCAGGTTCAAAAAGGATAAAAATAAACCATGAATTTAACTCCCAGCAAAGAATTCTGTGAATGTTTTTATTGTTAGCTAAAAAACTAAAAGTTTTAGCTATAAGAAAAATTATTATAAAAAATGTATGTTTAAAAATATACTAATTCAGCTGGGCTTTAAAAATTCAACTGGGTTTTACTGTAACCATAATCAATCCATGAAATATGTATGTTCCTGGGCAGATACAAAGATGAAAAATAAAACAAAATATCCTATCTGTAGCCTCCCATAAAGACTTCAACAATAATTTATTGAGTGCTCACTATGTGCAAAGCACTATTTTAGGCACTAGAAGAGCAGCAAAAAAAAAAAAGTCAAACAAAGTACCTATTGTCATAGTGCTTAGGATCTGATGAGATAATTCATACACCACCACAACCAGCACCACTACCGCCAGCGATTATGATAGTGCCACCTCGGAAAATAACACAGAGTAAGCTAATAGAGTAACGAGGGGAGGGCTGAGGACGCTGCTGTTTTATACAGTGTTATCAGTGCAGGCTTCCTTGATTTGAACAGGGCCCTAAATAAGGTGAGGGTCACCAACTAAGCAGACACATGGGAGAAAGTTTCTGAAAGAACAGTCTGTATAAAGGCTGTGATATGGAGCCATGTTTGGAATGTCAGAGAAATAGCAAATACGCCTTGCTTTTTAACCAAGGTTTTGAAAAGCTAGGGTTAAAATCACAGCTCCAAGGCACAGATTTACATTTGCATAATTTATTAGAACAGACAACATTTATTTAAGAGGAGTTATTTTCATATATCTTTCTGATCTAAAATATTATAGTTAATCCTCAGGTTTATACCCTTCCATATCCCTCCAGTGTTTTTGTAGGTTTTCAGTGTATGACTGAACATAGCGGGTTATAACGAGTAAGGGTTTTGCGGCTCAGAAGAGTTTTTTCTGGCAAACATTAAAATCCAAACAGCTTTTCTGCCCTGTCTACTTTCTCTGTTTTCTTTACATCACATTTCATAGAGATTGTAAAAAGAGAACTCAAATAAAATACCATCCTTGAACATCCTTGACTAACTGACATTGGTTTTGTTCACAACAATATCTGACACCATTTATTACTTTTATACTTAAGATCCCTGAGTCTTTTTTGAAATAAATTTTCTTAGTGAAAGTTGTATATTTAATAGAGTTTGCAGTTAGAAAACTATAATTGACCTCTTACAAATTTTGAAGTTTCTTTAATTAAAAATGATTTCAGATTGAGATGCAATCTTTTTTTTTAATGTTGAATCAAACTTTTAAACAATGGTGTCTTATGAACTCACGGAAAAGGAAATAACTGCTCTGATTACTTACAACATTCAGGTGTTTCTGCCTCAAAGGGATATGGGGAAGTCATTTTGGAGTAACTGGCAAAATATTTGTCAAATTGCAGAGACCATCCATTGTTGTCTCCTAAAATAAAAATCAGAGAACAGAAAAGTTCAAGAAACAGAAATATTCTGCTATATTGTGGGGAAATAGGTCCTCTCTTTAAAACAGTCCAGTGGTTCTCCAATGTAGTGAGATAAACATTATCTGGAAACTTGCTACAAATGTGAATTTGTGGACCCCCACCTGGAGATTCTCATTTTACAGGTCTGAGATGGGCTCCCTAGTCACCATTTTAAATTTAATTTAATTCTTTAGATTAAAAAAATCTGGGGGGAGTAAATTATGACAAAGCTATTCTCCAGTTTTTTTTTTTTTGTTTGTTTATTTGTTTTTTGTTTTTGAGACAGAGTCTTGCTTGGTTGCCCAGGTGGGGTGCTGTGGCACGATCTCAGCTCACTGCAACCTCCACCTCCCTTGTTCAAGTGATTCTCCTGCCTCAGCCTCCCAAGTAGTTGGGATTACAGGAACCTGACACCACGTCTGTTTTTTTTTTTTTTTTTTTTTTAGTAGAGATGGGATTTTCACCATGTTGGCCAGGCTGGTCTCTAACTCCTGGCATCAAATCCGCCCACCTCGGCCCCCCAAAGCGTTGGGGATTACAGGTGTGCGCCATCACGCCCTGACTATTCTCTGTTTTTAACAAGCACTATAGGTGTTCCTGAAGCAATTAATATTTTCACCGCATTTTAAGAAGCAGTATTATAGACATAGCCAAATAGGGCACACTGTTCTTAGCATTTTACAATAATTATGTTTCCCTACATCTTCTTCAATCTCTAAAACTGATGTTGGAGATGTATAAACATGGCTAGACAGCCATGATGATTAACTTTTTTTATGTTATGATATATATATATTTTCTCAGACGGAGTTTTGCTCCTGCAGCCCAGGCTGGAGTGCAATGGCACTATCTTGGCTCACTGCAACCTCTGCGTCCCAGGCTCAAGTGATTCTCCTGCCTTGGCCTCCCGAGTAGCTAGGATTCCAGGCACCCGCCACCACGTCCAGCACATTTTTGTATTTCTAGTAGAGACGGGGTTTCACCATGTTGGCCAGGCTGGTCTGGAATTCCCGACCTCAGGTGATCTGCCCACCTTGGCCTCCCAGAATGTTGGGATTAAAGGTGTGAGCCACCGTGCCTGGCCGATTAACTTTTAAGAAAGAAAGAAAACATGACTGGCATGATCTCATTTCTTTTCTCTTTTTCTTTTTTGAAAGGCACCATGGTATCTAAAGTGATTATTCTCTGAGTGCTTTTATATATATTTCTATATTTTCGTATTTGTATTTTAAACCCCTATGTCACTTTTAAAAAATCGATTTTATTCATGGGGTAAAAGGAAGACAATTTTTCTCACAAAATTCCTAATGATCTTTTAGTTACTTTTAAACATAAGAGACAGCGCAGCCAAGCATGTGATAGTGCGGACTAGCGAACAGGGATGAAGAAGCAGTTTCTCTGGAGATCTCTGCACACGGTACAAGCCTTCATTCTCTTGGTAGGGGTTTGTATGGGATCTTCTCTAGACCTTCTAAATTTTTTCCTGAATGCTGCCAGACAACTCCCTAAGGATGCCCAAACATATGAACAGAGAGTGAAGTTATAAAAGTTTGTCCTGTTTCTGTAAGTTAGTAGTAAGTCTAGTATTGATTTCTTTTAAAATTTTAAAAATTAAAAAATATTTTTGAGACAGCGTCTTGCTTTGTCACCGAGGCTACAGTGCAGTGGTGCAATCTCAGCTTACTGCAGCCTCTCCCTCTTGAGCTCAAGTGATCCTCCTCCCTCAGGCTCCTGAGTAGCTGGGATTACAGGTTGCACCACCAAGACTAATTTTTTTTTTTTTTTTTTTTTGTAGAGATGGGGTTTTGCTGTGTTGCCCAGGCTGGTCTTGAACTTCTGGGGTGAGGTGATCCACCTGCTTTGGCCTTGAAAAGTGCTGGGATTATTAGGCATGAGCCACTGCAGACTTCTGCATGGGACTCTAGCGGGCCACCAGTAACTTCGTGGACAAGGGACAACACCCCAGAAACCAGCAAATGCCAGCCCCTGGACACCCAGGAACAAGTTCAAGGTGCCTGCCCAACCTTTAATACACGCATCAGTTGATATGTTAGGCAGATAAACAGGAGGAGGAGGAGATTTGAAAGATTCAGCATATATAGCCAAATAGAGACTAAAACTTCCTGAGACTGTGGTGGCTTTTGTGAATGTTTGCTCCTCCTTTATTCTACCTCCACTTTAGAAGGCTTTCGTATTCTTTAGAAGTTGGTAACTTAAATATATGTTTTCCAGACCCCAAGCAGCCAGGATTCTTGTTATAGATAAGCTTCCACCAATTGGATGCACTCTTGTAAGACCTGAGGTTTGTACACACCAGCCTCAAGGATATCTAGTGGTAGTTGGGGCGGTTACTGCAGTCAGCCTCAGGCTCCCAGTTTCATGGATGTAGAGATGATTAGCAGTAGCAGTTGTGACAGAAGCAGATGCTTCTTGATCTTGGGCTTGCAACTACAGTAGTATATTCCCTACCTCTGACTCCTGCTTCTGCAGCCTTTAAAATGATTCCACAAACACATTTTTTCTTGTATAAATATTTTTTTTTCTTAAGCTTCTCTTTCCCAAAAATATCTAGAGTGGTTTCTGTTTCCTCCTTCCAGAAGGGGTTACAGATAACAGACTCTCAGACATCTCAAGGATGGAAACATTGGATGGGTTATCTATTCCACTTCTTCTTACAGATAACGGCAATCATGTTATTATTAGAACATGGGACTCTCATAATTAATGGTATACAGTGACAAAAAGAAGTCACTTAAATTATTGCTATGGCTTCCTGGAATGATGTGTCTGCTAGAAGGCTAGGCTCTGGCAAAGTTCTCGCTATGATAAATCATTAGAATGAGAATGAGAAATTTCAAGGGTTGTGAAGTGGGACTGCAGAAGAAATAGCTCTGGAGCGATTAAAGAAAGGAAACAGCTGGGCATGGTGGTTCATGCTTGGAATCCCAGCACTTTGGGAGGCCAAGGCGGGCAGATCATTTGAGGTCAGGATTTCGAGACCAGCCTGGCCAAGGTGGAGAAACCCCCATTAGAAATACAAAAATTAGCCGGCCATGGTGATACATGCCTGTAGTCCCAGCTATTCGAGAGGCTGAGGCGTGAGAATCACTTGAACTGGGGTGGCAGAGGTTGCAGTGAGCTGAGATCGCACACTGCACTCCAGCCTGGGTGATAGAACTACCCTCAGATAATCTTTTGTCTCTTCTGGCCTTAGCTCAGGACTGATGTATCTCTACATTATACAGAATCTGATCCTATGGGTTGTTAAGTTACAGTGTAAGTTGAATTCACATTTTGTTATATCATTAACTTTTTTATTTTTGAGACAGGGTCTCACTCTGTTGCCTAAGTTAGAGTGCAGTGGTGCGATCATAGCTCACTGCAGCCCCAAACTCCTGGGCTCAAGGGATCCTCCCATCTCAGCCTCCTGAGTAGCTGGGACTATAGATGCATACCACTATGCCCAGCTAAATTTTTTATTTTTGTAGAGATGGGGGTCTCCCTGTGTTGCTAAGGCTAGTCTCAAACTCTGGGCCTCAAATGATCCTCCCACCTTGGCCTCCTAAAGTGCTGAGATTAGGTGTGGGCTACTGTGCTCAGTTTGTCATATCTTTTAAGTGAACATTAGAACACAACAAGGCGAGAGGGACCTTGTGAATTGCACTGGGACATTTGTGTGTGTTCAGTTGAATTTGACCACTCTAAATCCCCTTCCCACAAAATCTCCCTTGCAAGCAAAAACAGCTCCCCTTTCCTGTCTGATGAGGTTAGTAGTAGTTTGTTTGAAGACACATGAGTTACTTTACTTGAGGTAAATAAGTTTCCAACTCTCCTCAGGCCCTTTCATTACCAGGCTTCTTTGCTTCTCAACCTATTGTAAGTGGAGTCAGAGCCCAGCATGCTGCAGAACACAAATTGGACTTGGAGAAGACTGACATACCGAAAGATTTTGCTATTTTATATAAGCAGAAACCCAAGGAATTTGCATGGGAACAGTTTCTACAAGCATTAGACCAGGAAGTAGAAATATAGCTTTAGGTTGGGCAAAGCTAATTGATCTGGGTATCTGATATGGTTTGGCTCTGTGTCCCTACTCAAATCTCACCTTGAATTGTAATAATACCCACGTGCTAAGGGTGGGACCAGGTGGAGATAATTGAATCAGGGGGCGTGTTTCCCCATGCTGTTCTTCTGCTAGTGAGTGAGTTTTCATGAGATCTGATGGTTATATAAGGGGCTTCTCCCTTTATTTGGCCCTCATTCTCTCTCCTGCTGCCCTGTGAAGAGGTGCCTTTGGCCACCATTGTAAGTTCCTGAGTCCTCCCAAGCCATGTGGAATTGTGAGTTAATTAAACCTCTTTTCTTTATAAATCACTCAGTTTCATGTATTTCATCATAGCAGACTAAGAACGGACTAATACAGTGACCTCCTGGAGTTTCTGGATTCCGTGTGTTAGCTCAAGCAGTAGTTTTGCTAGACTGTCGACTGAAATCTGAACCCAATGCTGACCTAGGCTAAATGAAATTGAGGGGCAAATGCATGCAAATGTTGAGTCACCAATGGAACAGATCATGAGGGGCAGCCATTGTATTGCACAACTGCAAGGAACCTGTCATGGAATATGCTGTAGACTGACCCAACTTCATTGGTGTTTTTCTGGGCAGCAGAGACTGAAAAACTTCAGACGACATTTCACACCTCCTGTAGAGCCAGGATTTGGGATGCACTCACATGTATCTTGGTTAGAAGAGAGGTATAAGGTCATTTTCTTGCTGCTCTGTCTAAAACAGAGACATAGGAGCAATCGTGGAAGGGGATTTCAGGTACTACCAGCCTTGTGGGTGTCGAGAGAGGCAGTTGAGTTGGGGGTGGTAGCAGCAGCTGTCTCCATTGTCAGTCGCAGCCATGATGGATCTAACAGCATGGATGTTGACCTTGTTTACACCCACTCCTCCAGCCCTTCTGAGAAGATTCTGCTTACCTAATTTCTGTCTAATATACCTAGAGTAGTTTCTAGTTTTTTCCATTTAACAATGATAGATATGGGGAGGCTGATTGAATCAATTGGATTAAAGTACGGCGGAAAAATGATTAGACATTTAGTTAATTTGGGGAGTTCAAGTGGAATCTCATGAGGGTGAACAAAGCAGTGCATTTTTTCTGAACCCATAAATTTAGTGTAGTTTAATTTTGTGGTTTCACTAAAAAAAAAGTCACGTGGGTTCTGGGGATGGGGTCAAGAGCCTTACAAAGTGTTCTGTTCTACTGGGCTCCGGAATCACCATTTGTTTCCTTGGCTGTCAGGTTTTGAGATTTTGGAAATTTATAGCATTGGATTGTCTTCCTTTCCTAGTTTCACAGAGTTTTTTGACCTTTCGGCAAGTTTACTTTTGTAAACTTGTTTCATATCTTTAGATAAGGAGAATTCTTTGAGAGATTTTCATTCCCCGCCTTTTAACAGAGAGGTTGAATGTTAGTATTTAGCCCTGAAAGAAGTCATATTTAGCAAATACCCATTATGTTGTGCTGGGTACTCTATTTTATCCTCATGATAAATCTATTTGGTCATTATCATCATCTCCACTTACAAATATATATAAGCAGAAACCCAGATAGAAAAATTGATACTGCAGATAGAAAAATTGATACTGCAGATAGAAAAATTGATACTGAAGAAGGTTAGGTGACTTGACTAAGAAATAGATTTATTAAAAATAACTAAATAATTAAAATAACAATTATTGTATTTCTTTTCTAGGCCAAAGACATTATTTAATCAGTTTACATTCTATCTATAGAATTTCACCTTTTGTGGGACATCAGCTTTAAGTATTTAGCGATTACTATTTGCTGCTTATTTTTCTGTTGTCTGTTTCATTTCTGTTATTGAGGCTCTTACGTCAGCATTGTATGAATTATAAAAAAGTTTATTTAAATAACAACCAGAAGTTGTTATTAACTGGAATTTAAATTCACATGATTTTTCTTTATGAAATCAATGAATGTATTGCAAATCAAGGTATTACTAAAAACAGTTTAACAAAAACATAGTAGTGTTATGAGTGGTTATATGTTTATCGATGCTACAAATAAAGCATGTAAGTAGGTAGGTCAGAGTATGTTGAGGCTTTGAGTATTCATATAAACAGTTTTCGTGCATATCTGCAGAAGGTGAGTGAGAAGGGGGCTTGCGAAGGTCTGAAGGCTTCGACCTTGCAGGCTACCAGGCTCTCGCTTCACTCTGTGCGCCACGTTCATGTTCCGGTGACTGCCACATCCACCTACCTCAGGATCAGTGACGGATTTTAGGTGAAGTGACAGCATCCCAGAACACGGGGCCGTTTTGTGGGTGATGTTTCACTGTTGCTATGAAATTCATGAGATGTGGCTGGATGACTGCCATAGATGCTGATTTTCTTTCACTCTGCTTCTTTAGCAGATCCTATATTTAACTGAGCTTTTACAAATAGACAACTTCAATTTGCTGTTTTTTTTTTTGTTTCTTTGTTTTTTTTTTTTACTATTAATAGATAATGCCATGCTTAAAACCATGGGCGATGTGCCATTTCCTAATCCTTTGTCCTCACCATTGCTCTCTTGCCCTTCTTCCGTTTTAAGGGGCACACTGTATGTGGCCTCAGTTGTAACATTTTAGTCCAACAGATTCAAGTGATGCAGTTTAAGCTTCTCTTCTCTCTTAATCCTGCTCTCTTTCTCTGGTTTTCTACTGCATTGTATCTTCTCTCTGCTCTCTCTCTCTCCACATACACACACACACACACACACACGCACGCATACAGAAGAAATATAAGTAAGGAGGAGAAAAAGATGATGTCAGGATGGAAGTAGGTATTTTAGGCTAGCGGAAAGAAATAGGACAAACTTGCTAATTCTTCCCCAAGTCACAGCATACATTTTGTGTTTATTAAATAGCAACATCATCAAACAAACAAGCCTTTTAGTAATCAGCTTTCACTTTTCTTTCTGCCTTTCCAAAGTATTTTCCTCTTTCTACCCATTACTTCCTCCCACCAGAAGGCAGAAGGCAGAAACACAGAACATGGGAAATGTTGCCAAAATTGCAAAGTTGGGGAGTTAGCATTTTAAAGAAAACAGCTTTTGGTATATGTGTTTCTATATTTTAAATTCCATGTCCTTTATATTTTAAGGATGTATAGGGCAGTGATGAGAATGGTTTTTCATACTTCAGTAATGATGCTGATGAAATTTATTCTCTGATTTATCTTGAGGCAGTCTACGGTAGTGGAACAAGCACTGCACAGAAGAGAATACTGTGTTGGGGGATATGGTTTCCAGTATGTATTGGTAGTGTTGTAAAAATTGCACCAATAAAAAAAATTTTACTAAAAAAGAGCTTTTTAGCTAAAAATGATACAGACATGCTGTAAATAAAGTTTAAAAACATAGATTAAGAAAAATCTGGTCTTGCATGCTGCATGAGCTTACTAAATATTTGTTGACTGACTGAATGATTGGATTTCTGTCCTTAAAGACACTTCAGAGAAAGCTCAGTCTCCCTTATGCTGAAATAAAAACTGGGAGCTGGGGCATTTATCAAAAACACAAATTTACAGGCTCCTCCACTAGAGACTCTCATTTATTTGGTCAGCATGGAGTCTGGGAAATATGTATTTTTCATAAGTGGCCTAGGTGAGTCTTAAAGCGAGTTCTGGAAGAACTGCATTATGGGATTTGCCATAGTCAACTAGGGTCCTTCTCACATTGCATTGGAGGACAGCTAGAATTTAGTCACATAAAATCCTGTGACTCGGAGTGTATTTCTTTTAAGCAAAGTTGCTGGATGTTGACCATCAAGTAGTTTAAGACACTCAAATAAGATTAATGTGGGTGGCCCCCAACTTAAGGACACTTTGCTTGTAACTGTCTTATTATACTTATTGTAATTTGCTTCATGCTATGCTTATTGATGTATATATTTTATCTCCTTATGAGAGTATAGTAGAAAATCTTTTTTACCTACGTATTTTTGTATACCTCAGTGACTACTAAGGTACTTTTATCTTTTTTTCTTTTATCATCCAGCTCAAAGTGTCATAAGGTACTTTTAATATCATTGAAATCTAGCTCTTACTAGCCCTCATAAAGTGTTTAAAGTACATAAAATGCATAAACATGATTTCACTTGTACCAAGTATTAGTTATCGTTTAGTTTTACGGAAAAGTGGGTTAGGCATACCAATCTGAATTCTGGAGAAGGCATCTCTCTCCCCCATGTTGTTAGATTCCCCTGGCATTGGCACTGGGGGATGAAATTTGATTGGGGACAGGAAACGTCCAAGTTTCTTGGATGCATTAACTTGTGATAGTGCTTTATCAGGTTTTTCTGAAATAGTTTCTCAGGAGTATCCTTGAGAAGAGAGTTCTATGGTAACATATGTTTGGGAAATGCTGCATCCTCTATCCTCACTTGGAATTAATAATGCATGCTGGTATGATGAAACGAGAACTCGGGCAATAAAGAAATAGCTTTAATTTTGTTTAACTCTTTCTATGTGACACCTATTGGTACATTTTGAAATATATTTGCTTTTGGATTTGCACAAGACGACTATCTGTCTAGATCAGTGGTTTTCAAAAGTGTAGATCTGGGACCAGCAGCAGCATCACCTGGGAACTTGAAAGAAAAGCAAGTTCTTGGGCCTTACTTCAGATGCACCGAATCAGAAACCCTGCAACCTGGGAGGCCAGCAATCTGTGTTTTAACAAGCCTTCCAAGTGATTAGATGTCTGCCAAAGTTAAAAACTTTTGATTTAATCATTTTCTCACTGGTATGAATTGGATAATAAAATTGTCTCCACTGGGATGTGAATAATTTCAAAACTTAAGCTGGTTTGATATTCCTCTGGGGTATTTGTTAAAAATGCAAATTCCTGGGCTTTACTCCTACTTATTAGATGAGCATTTCTGGGGTGGGGGGTTAGGACTCAGAGCTTTCACAGCGCCCCAGGTGGCTCAGATGCAGGTAGTCCTCAGAAACATTCCTGTCGATTTGCAGGGTCGCTCCGGGGCTCCCTTGATGTTTGGTTGAGAGACTTATGTCTCAGTCAGAGGCAAGGCCAGACTGTGATGATGTCATGTTAAATGGTATGATCATTTATGAAAATGAAAGGTTAAATCTGATAGTTTAATAAGTATACATGCTTATTGATTAATGAATAAGTGATTAATTTATAAGGCTTGGATTTATGCAAAGTGGAGCTTTTCTTTTTTTTTCTTTCTTTCTTTCTTTATTTTTTTTTTTTTTTGAGACAGTGTCTCACCCTGTTACCCAGGCTGGAGTGAAGTGGCATGATCTCAGCTCACTGCAACCTCCGCCTTCCAGGTTCAAGTGATTCTCCTGCTTCTACCTCCTGAGTAGCTGGGATTACAGGCACCCGCCACCACACCTGGCTAATTTTTAGTAGAGACAGAGCTTCACCATGTTGTCCAGACTGCTTTCGAACTCCTGACCTCAAGTGATCCACCCACCTCGGCCTCCCAAAGTGCTGGGATTACAGGCATGAGCCACCATGTCTGGCCCTAAAGTGGAGCATTTCTGATTCTCACACATTTACTCAATTTTCAGTACTCATTCATGGAACACGGTGGAAGATCTTTTGCTCATAAAGTAAAATGAGATTATTACCTGCAAGAGCAGAGGTGCCCTAGGCCACCGGAGTAAACCTTGGAATGCAGGCTGGCCAGGCAGAGGATTCATCAAACTCTATGGAGTTTCTTTGAATTTAACAACAACAGCAGTTTGCAGGACAGAATACATATACCTTTTTCTGGGGTCTCAATACCTTTTGGAGGCAACTCTTTATGGAAATCAAAGGATATGACATAATCCTGGGCATCTTTTAAAAGAAACTGAGGCTGCTAACAAATTACCTTCTCTGTCCCATATAGGAGGAAGTGTTCTGAAAGGAAAATCTTTGTGGTGGTAACCCATACATAGTTTAAGTAGCATTAGATAAACACAAATAAACAAATTTGAGGTTAAAGCTAGGTCTGTATTTTCAGAAAAGCCTAGGGTTCAGCTACTTAGGTATTTGGAATGTTATTTTGAGAATAATAAATAGAAAACCAGAAAATTTTGAAAATGCAATGCATGATTATACATTAATACACATATTTATGACCCACGTCACTTTTCCTCCTGTGTTTTATTTACATTTTTAATTTTTATGGGTACATGGTCAGTCTATATATATATGGGGTATATAAAATATTTTGATACAGGCATGTAATGTGTATCCTTCTGTGTTTTTATCTTGAAAACAAGACAAACCACCAACTTTAGTGGAATATTCTGAAATGAGAACAGCTAATGTCTCCATCAAACCACCTGGCATTGCCATCATTCTGATAGCTGTATAAGTCGTACTTTGGAAATGATGGAATAATTAATGTTCCAGAATTTTAAAGGCAGGACCACTTGAAAATTTTAAAAGGGCTTGACATACTTCAAACATTCTTATAATCTTATTTGAAAATATGTATCATCACCATCACACCCATAAATAAGTACTGCTTATCTAATTCTCATGGATTAGTAGGTGCCAAGCCAGTGACAGGAAAAATACTCTGGGGCATTAACAAAGTTTTCCTTCTCTTAAATTCCTTGCACTTTCTGCCTCTTTTCCTATCCTAGGCAGCTAGAATTAACCACTTTCATTGCCTGAAAGGGATGAGACAGAAGTTTACAGATAATAAGGGAGTCAAATTTCTTGGTATTCGATTTTTAAATGCTTAAATTTGATCATTGACAATAGATATGGAAAACCAAAAAAGAGAAGAACTGAGCTTTGCTGTTCCCAGACTTAACAAGAGACTTGCACCAGAAAGACAGAGTGGAGGGGTCTTTCTTCCTTCCCTCCTCGGGCTGAATCTAGGAGAAACCACACGTTTCCCACATTGGTTTCTGGGTGCTGGAAGCAGGGGTAGCCTGGTGTCCTTTGCTAAGTAGAGGCCTTATGTATGGCAGGACCCACAGAATTATTGCACACTTTGGCTTGACATGGGAATAGTAGAGGAGACATAGCCATAACAGCCTAGGCAGATGGACCTAGGCAGATGGACCTAAATACGAGCATGAAAGTTCTCCTGGGCTCAGCCTGGCTCAGGAGTACTAAGTGTTTCCTGTGAGCCCCAGAATGCCACAGATGTAGGCAGGAGAGGCACTGGATGTGAAAGGGCCTGAGACAGACAGGAGATAACAGAGTGGCGACTTATGGCAGAGGACCAGATAGATTTATGCATAGCTTAGGGGATGCGCCATCATCAGCTGATAACAGACAACCAGACCCCCCACACAATGTCCTGGCACCACAGAGACTGCTGAGCTCAACTGTAATCCCAGGTGAAGGGAAATGAATCAGACCTTTAACTGCCTTGGTTTAGACTTCTACCACTTGGAAGAATGGAGACTTGTAGCAGAAATTATCTTTGGCCATAGAAAAAGAAAGATTTACATTTCTCACTCACTTGAGAACTTGAGTTGATTGTCGTATCTACTGCTATAGTTTGGACGTTTGTTCTCACTCAACACCATGTTGAAATATAATCCCCAGTGTGGTGGTATTAGAAGTATTAGGAGGTGGGTCCTAGTTTGGATCATGAATGTGGGTCACTCATGAACAGATTTATGCTGTCCCTTGAGGTGAACGACTTCTCTCTTGCTCTATTGGTTCAAAAGAGAGCTAGCTGTTAAAAAGAGCCTGGTACCTCCCCTCCTCTCTCTTGCTTCCTCTCTCGCCATGTAATCTCTGCACACACTGGCTCCCCTCTCCCTTCTGCCATGAGAGGAGGCAGCCTGAGCCCTCACCAGAAGCTGAGCAGATGCTGGCACCCTGCTTTTTGTAAAGTCTGCAAAACCATGAGCCAAATAAACTTCTTTTCTTCATAAATTACCCAGCCACAACTATTCCTTTATAACAATGCAAAACAGACATCCACCATGTGGATGAAATTGATGCAGGGCATCAATGTCCCCATCTTTAAAGGGAACAAAAACAGTCCCTTTCTCCTGGGTTGTCATGAGGATTAAATGAGGTAAAATGTATAAAGCAGTCAAAATGGAAAGTGCTATAAAAATATTATTCATTATTCATACTATGATACTTGCAATTTTAGGTTTGGAAGTTCATCTAATCTCTTATATATTATATTTTAAAAAGAAAGTTAAAAATAATTTACCTTTTTAAAACCAAAATCTTTAAAGGGAAGACTTCATAGAATTCAAATTTTATCAATAAGAGATTTGTTTGAAGGCCCTACTACACAACAATTAGTATCATAAGCATGTTCTTTCTTCCCAATCAAAAAACAAAACAAAACAGAACAAGCCAAGCATTTGGTTTGAATTCTGAGCACACCATGATGTCAGAAGAGTTACGTAACCTCTCTGTACTTCCATTTTCCTTCCCTGTGTAATGGAAATAGTCTTATCATATCTAATTTATAGTAAGGAGGAAATGAGAGAATGTGCTTAAAGGATTAGGACTATGTCTGAAACATAATAAATACTAAAAACATGGAAGACACTATTAATTTTATTATTACAACTCTTATTAGACAAAAGCAAATATTCCTAGGAGGGTTAGAATATAGTGGCACAAATAGTCATGCACAGGCTGGGTGCGGAGGCTCATGCCTATAATCCCACTTTGTGAGGCCGAGGCGGGTGGATCACTTGAGGTCAGGAGTTCAAGAGCAGCCTGGACAACATGGTGAAACCCTGTCTCTACTAAAAATTAGCCAGGTGTGGTGGCAGGTGCCTGTAATCCCAGCTACTCAGGAGGCTGAGGCAGGAGAATCGCTTGAACCTGGGAGGCGGAGGTTGCAGTGAGCC
Source organism: Macaca nemestrina (assembly GCF_043159975.1). NCBI lineage: Eukaryota > Metazoa > Chordata > Mammalia > Primates > Cercopithecidae > Macaca > Macaca nemestrina. The sequence continues at coordinate 31,105,193 of NC_092127.1, forward strand.
GAGATCGCGCCACTACACTCCAGCCTGGGCGATAGAGCAAGACTCAGTCTCAAAAAATAATAATAATAATAAATAGTCATGCATAGACAAACCTAGAACACAAGATGTCTTTTCAAACCTAAAATACGCAGTGAATGGCAAAATTGCAAAGTAAACTATTACTAACAGACAACAAAGGCCGGCGTGGTGGGGAGGGAAGGCAAAGCATTTAAGATCACATTGGGAAGGAGCTGAAATAGAAAAGTTTACGTGGCAAAATGTTCATACTTTCAAGGAGTTCCCCAGAGAAGCATTCAAACGCAGAGGGCAGTTTTTGCTACATGGTAAAGTTGACTTTCTACTTACTGTTTTTTGTTGCTGCAACTTTCTGTGTACATTTGCTAAGTGGGAGGCAGGGAAGGAAGTGCTGGCAAAGTTGAACTCAAGAAAGACTTGGTATATTGCATATTTAAAACTTTTTTCTGTATATTATGATATTTAACATCTTTTAAAAAACCTTTCTAGGCTAGTAAGAGATGGTCTTTCCCAGGGGCTGTCAGTTCTTAGAGAGCAAAGTGTGCTCAGAGCATGCCTTTGATATGCACGCTAACCAATCCAGACCTAGAGCTCCTCTGACTAGCCCACACATCCCAGAGGTAACAGTCCTCCTTCTGCTTCATCATCCTAGGCCCAGGTAGCAGGGAAGTAAGGACCACCGCTAGAGTTTAGAGCCCTCCAAAATTATTCAAACCAGCACATCTTAAGCTGTTCACCTTGCACTGCCTTGATTTCCCTCGGAAATCCCAATAAAGGCTCTGGCCTGATGCCTCCCCTCTCACCCCTGTCTTCTGCCTCCTGACCACCCTGGTGTCTTTCCCATCTAGCCCTGTATGGTATGCCCTGCCTCCTGTCTCTAGAACCTGTGGGAATAACAAACTTTTGTGTTTCTGAGCCTCCCTGGTGTCTCTTGTAGCCATACCTGACTCGCCATAACATAAAAGAGTACAAAACACCTGGTAAAAACCATGTGGTTCAAGTTTAGCACAACCCAGAACTGCAACTGAACAGCGAAGCAAAATTGTCGTTAGGAGGTTTTATGCCACATACAATTATGCATAAGAACAGCTCACTGGAAATTCTGTCTAAAATTCACTAAGACTAAATTTTAAGCTCACTTTAGTCTGGACAAGGAGTTTATGTCGACCTTAATAATGTCTCTTTAAGCCCACAGAAGGTGGCCCTTCTCCATGTCCTGTCCTAACGTGCATTGTTCTCCAGGGCTGCTGTAACAAATTCCCACAAACTTGGTGACTTAAAAGAAGAGAAGTTGGCGGGGCGTGGTGGCTCATGCCTGTAATTCCAGAACTTTGGGGGACCGAGGTGGGCGGATCACGAGGTCAAGAGATCGAGACCATCCTGGCCAACATGGTAAAACCCCATCTCTACTAAATACAAAAATTAGCTGGGCATGGTGGTACGCACCTGTAGTCCCATCTACTCAGGAGGCTGAGGCAAGAGAATTGCTTGAACCCAGTAGGCGGAGGTTGCTGTGAGCTGAGATCACACAACTGCACTCTAGCCTGGGTTACAGAGTGAGACTCTGTCTCAAAACAGAAAAACAAAAACAAGAGAAATTTGTTCTTTCACAGTTCTGGAGGCCAGATGTATGCAACCAAGGCGTCAGCGGGGCCACAGAGTCTCAAAATGTTCTTGGGGAGAATCTCTCCTTGCCTCTTTCAGCTTCTGATGGCTCCTGGTGTTCCTTGGCTTGTGGCAGCATCGCTTCGGTCTCTGCTTCTGTTTTCACATGGCCTTCTTCTCTCCAGCATCTCTGTATGCCATTTCCTGTCTCTTGTAAGGACACTGTCATTGGATCTAGGGCCACCCTGATCTAGTATGATGTCACTCTTTACTTGCATTATATTTGCAAAGACCCTATTTCCAAATAAGGTCACATTATTTGCATGTTAACTTTTGGCAGTTACTAATGCACTAAATGACCCAAAATGTATTAGAAGAGGTTTTCCATTTCCCCTATGGGTTATAGAATTGCTAATATGTAAACAGACTGACAAAGGCCTTTATCTTTTTCCCGTAGAGAAGGCTGCTAAAGTGCTAAAGAACAAGAGTACGCTGGAGAGGCACCAGAACGCCAGTCTTCCCAGTATAGTAATTCAACCTGTCTCTAGGATAAGGCTGGGTTAGTGTAACCATGAAGGGGAGCCCTCATTTAGCACAGCCTTCTGTTTATAACACAGAAGGAATGCTAGAGCAAATTCTAATCTAGAAATGCAAAGTTTCTTTTAAATACAAATCTAGAGGTAGTGAACTAATTTAATAGCATCTGAGAATTTGATGCTCCTTTAACATTTTTACTACTGAGCTTGCACTCATTTGAAAACGAACACAGATGATTACTAAAGAAGAACCCGCAACTTTTTGTCATCAGGTTCCTTTGGTATTTACTCAGACGTATTCTCCCATGTGTGATAGTTCCAGCTGAAAAACTGAAAGATCCCTCCTTTTTGGGTTTGTCATTGCCACATCAAACACTGCTCTGATGACTTACAAACATTTTTTTTTTTGGTCCTTATGCTGTTTGATTGTGTCTGTGACAGTTCTGAGTAGAGATGAAGAATGGGTTAGTGACACATGGCAATAAAACAAATGGAATTATATGGGAATTATATAAAATGGCGTAACTCAGGAAACATCTATACATTTCTATACTGAAGTTTACCAGTAAGGATCAAAGTTATTATAAAAATAGTGTAAGCAGTTTTTGATATATGTATGTCTGTATATATATGTAAATTCTATATTGTGTAAATGTTTTAGAAAAAAGGGATTCATATGAATTGAACTGAAAACTTTTAAATCTATTGATTTGGCTTGCATTGTGTCCATAAAAAATCTTCACTGAGTTAATGTCAATGCTCTTTGTGCTGAAACATTTTATTTTTTATACTTAATAAAGTGTTCACTTATAGGGAAATTAATTATTTATGGGTTTTCTGAAAACTGGGACCTCAGTATGTACTAAATAAGAGTACTTGTTTAAAGTGCCTGTGATAACACAAAAGTGACAGTTCTTTCTAAATATAATTAGTTCATATATTAGTTCAAATACAGGGACTTGGTTTAATTCATTTGGTGTTTCATTTTTTTCAGCGATTTCCCTAAATTTTATTTCCACTATTTCCATTTGACTTATTTTTCCATTTTAATAATTATTAGTGTCAATGTTTAAACAGCTTGACAGAATAAGGGAGAGATTTTTGGAGTTTAAAATATACCTTAAAAGGTCTGATTAAAGAAAAAGCCCTTTCATTAAAAGAAGGTATTTTATTTGACAATACACTATTAAGTTGTAAGTTATTATTCTAAAATTGCTTTTTAATTATGGCGTTTTCTTATATTTGTATGTTAAGATACTGTATTTTACATGACTGAAAATATGCATGAGGTTTACATATTCTGAAAAGAAGCAACTTTCTGACTTAATTTAATCAGTATTAAACAGAATTTACATATGCATGTTTTAAAAATGAACAGCCGGCCAGGTGCGGTGGACTCACACCTGTAATCCCTGCACTTTAGGAGGCGGAGGCTGGTGGATCACAAGATCAGGAGATCGAGACAATCCTGGCTAACACGGTGAAACCCCGTCTCTACTAAAAATGCAAAAAATTAGCCGAGCATGGTAACACACACCTGTAGCCCCAGCTACTCAGGAGGCTGAGGCAGGAGAATTACTTGAATCCTGAAGGCAGAGGTTGCAGTGAACTGAGATCATGCCACTGCACTCCAGCCTGGGTGAGAGAGAGAGAGACTCCATCTCAAAAGAAAAAAAAAAAAGAAGGAGAAGGAGAAGAAGAAACAGCCTTGGGAGCATAAATGATCCAGATACTATAAAATGAAGGAAAAAACCACTCAGCTCACAAGGGAAATTAAAGCAATTAGAGACAAGCAGAAATAACTACATCTCATAATTTTTCCATCACCTGGACTCTAAAGACGGTGACGAAAGTCTGCCATCCTTCCTGGAAAGTTCCGGCCTATTTTTGCATGGACAGCAGCAGCATGCCAACTGGGCATCTTTGAGGTTTTGAATGGAGTTAATTTTTTTTTTTCTATTTCTAGATGACTGCCACTACTACAGTACCGGTTTTCCTAGAGGAGCTAAAAATTGTAGATAATTGATAATAATGGAGTTTGTGAGCAAGTTAGAATGCTTGTGTATCATATTGAAAACTTGATTCTACTGTACCTCTGCTGTTGCTACCATTTTGCATGCATTCCTGATTTTCTGCTCACTGGGTTTAGATTCATGCCTCTCAAAACCTAATGTGTATTAGAATGACACAAGGCTCTTATTAAAACAGAGCTTTTGATTCAATAGGTCTGGGATGGAGCCTGAGAACTTGCATTTCTTTTTAAAAATTTTTTATATAAATATTTTAAAATAATTATTTTTTCTTTTTTTAAAAAAATTGAGACAGGTTTTTGCCATGTTACCTAGGCTGATCTCCAACTCCTGGACTCAAGCAATCCTCCCACTTTGGCCTCTCAAAGTGCTAGGATTACAGGTGTGAGTCACTGGGCCTGGCCAAAATGTGTATTTCTAATTTCCTGGGTGATGCTGATGAGTTTGGTCTCAGGACTACTTTTGGAGATCCAGTGGTCTCAGTGAATTTCAAGAAAGTTATGTGATTCTGGCATAAGAAGATCAGTAACAAATTGAAATAGTTATTTTTTTACATAGACATGTCTTTATAAGAGTGAATTATGATCTTTCCCAGATTTCCAAAACTGGACTTGAGAGTTTTCAAATGTTGGCAATAGTGAATTAAGGACACAGACAAGGTCCCAGACATCATGGCATAGCTGATCCACAGATGGCTGCAGGTGCATAAGAAAATCCAGCTGAAACCAGAACTGCCTGGCTCATCTCAGTGGAGTCCATCCAAAATTGCTGACCCCAAGAATCATACACTAAATAAATGGTTACTTTTTAGGCCACTATGTTTGTAATATAATTACAGCGAACTGATACACTAGGTAACATTTACTGAGTGCTAATTTCATGGACTGTAGTCTTAGGTCAGGTTACTATAACTAAGTATCACAGATTGGGTGGCTTAAACATAAACATTTATTTTTCACAGTTCTGGAGACTGGGCGGTCCAAGATCAAGGTGCTGGTAGTCATGTCTAGTGATTGCCCACTTTCTGGTTCACAGACAGCAGACTTCTTGCCGTTTCCTTACATGGTGGAGAGATGAAGCAAGCTCCCTTAAGACTCATAAGGATACTAATCCACCCTTATGGCCTCAGGTATTCCTAATTACATCCCCCAAATCCCATCTCCAAATCCTATCACATTGGGGGATGGGGCTTCAACATATGAACTTTATGGGGGACCCAAGCATTCAGTCCAGAGTACCTGCACTCTGCTAAGCATCTCGGATACATTATCTCATGGAATCCTGTTAACAACCCATGACCATGGATGCTCTTATCATTCCCGTTTTATAGAAAAGAAAACAAGCCATTCTTTGCCTCCCTCTATAGCTAGAGTTTAACTCTGATTACCGAACTTCTCTCTGAAACCCCAATGCCCTATTGCTTCTGTCTAAATGTGCTTTTTGGTGAATCCTGAGAAACTTGCATGATTTTGAGGATTATTACTATAAGCATTGCTACTTTTGCTACTTGGCCTCTTTAAATGTAGCACAAGCTTTTTTTCCACTGAGAAGCTACAGTTGCTGGCAAATTTGCTACTCCCACCACATTCCTTTCCTGCTTCCAGCTGCCATTTTAATTGGAGTGAAATTTTCCTGTTGCTCTGTCTAGAACTCTCTATTTGAATTGCCAGCAGGTCGAGAGGGAACTGACTGGCAGTGGGCAAAACACTGTTTCATCTAATTAAAAAATTATGTAATATTAATTTATTTTAACAAGATGTTATTTTTTTAAATAAATGAAAACATATTTATAGCCATCCAAATCAAATACAGTTGTAGCTTAAGCTCACTAGTTTAGATAGTGTGGTTCTACTGAGTTACTGCCATCAGATAGAAATAGTGTTTCAAACTAACAAGTGTCAAAAATAAAATCAGATCGAGTTATAAAAATTTAAAAGTTTATTATCATACAGCAAGAGAAAGTACAACTCGGTATCAGGGAGATTTCAGTCCAGGCGGTAAGAAAGCTCAGAGGCATGAATTATAGGGTTGCTCATAAAGTGAAAATGAGGAAATTCTTCAACCTTTTCCATGACTGGTTATTACAATGGGGTTTCCAGGTGATAGGGGATTGGTTAAAACTGATTTACTGCTATACCACTTTAGAAAGACAATTTAAGTTTTGTTTGTGATTATCAGAGGCATTTACAAGAAACAACCTAAGTTTCAGTTACGTTCAAGAAATAAGCTCAGTTAAGGTTTGCTTGTGTGACCTAGCTGATTTTTTTCAGGTAGGAGGATTTTCAAGCCTGGTGTTCATCTTATTTTATGTTAACGGAAACTTAATTCCTTCAAGGTGGTTTCTTTAAAAGCCTGAACCACTTGGGGGAGTGATCCCAGCAAGGCCTCATTAGCGTATATTATTTATGTGACACTTTGCATACTAACATTGTTATGCATCTTTTTGTCCTCCAAAATAGTACCTTACTTCTTGACAGGTGAGAAATCTTACTGTGTTACATTATTAACCGAAGTTTATTTTCCCAGTGACTCAGATCCAAACAATTCAGGTTCTAACTTTGTATTTTTAAGGCTTCAGAAGTTTGAACAAAATTGTAACCGAAAGCTATTTTCCTATATTCAAATTGGCCAGAAGCCCTACTTACCAGCTTTATAAATCCAGAGGTATGGTTGTTGGTTAAGTAGTAAGTTGTATTGACATATTGTTTGTTTTGTCTCTTTTAGAAGGACTCACTTTTCTTCCCAAAAGATAAGAAAGGGCAACAGCATCCGACACTTAGATAGCACCTCCTAGATGTCCTAATTCTGTACTCTTAATCTTCCTGAATTCTTATAGTATAGGCACAATTACCACGCCCTTTTATAAAATGAGGAAACTGAGGCACAGAGAGGCTAGGAAATGTTCTCAAGTTTACATAATTGGTTATCGTTGTACCCAAGTTCAAAGTTGGGCAGTCTGGCTCCAGAGCCCGTATTCTCAATTTCAACAGCATTCTGCTTCTAACACCTTATTTGGACAGGTTTGTTGGGTTAAAACAGGGGTGTCCAGACTTTGGGCTTCCCTGGGCCACATTGGAAGAAGAGTTGTCTTGGACCACACATAAAATACACTTACATTAATGATAGCTGATGAGCTTAAAAAAAAAAATCACAAAAAAACGAATGCTTTCAAAAACCTTATGAATTTGTGTTGGGCTCTGTTCAAAGCTGTCCTGGGCTGCATGCAGCCTGAGGGCTGTGGGTTGGACAATCTTGGTTAAAACTTACTCTATGAGCAACCATCACTTATCTGGAACATTGGCTGTGATACCATTACATAGAAAAGAGTGGATATTAAGGCTGGGCGCGGTGGCTCATGCCTGTAATTCCAGCACTTTGGGAGGAAGAGGCGGGCGGATCACGAGGTTAGGAGACTGGGACCATCCTGGCTAACGCAGTGAAACCCCATCTCTACTAAAAATACAAAAAATTAGCTGGGCACGGTGGCGGGCGCCTGTAGTCCCAGCATCTAGGGAGGCTGAGGCAGGAGAATGGCGTGAACCCGGGAGGCGGAGCTTGCAGTGAGCAGAGATCACGCTACTGCACTCCAGCCTGGGCAACAGACTAAGACTCCGTCTCAAAAAAAAAAAAAAAAAAAAAAAGAGTGGATATTTTAAGCTATTGAAATAAGTGTAAGATTTCCTTAAGCAACATATGTTTTGTATTTCAATTTAGTTTTGTCTTTTTGTTGAGAGAAGTCTCAGCGACTTCACCTTCAGTCCTTTCTGTCCCTTTCTCTCACCGTGACTGTAGGGGCTTCACTCACCACAGTTGTCCTCATCGGCCTGATTCCCACAGTCGTCCACACCGTTACAGTGCAGGAGCTGAGGCAAGCACTTTGTGATGTTCCCACAGGGGAAGTAGCCAAGGGAGCACTTGACATCCTGTCCACCCCCGTGAGAAACTGGGGAAAAGGGGAGAAGACACAAAGTTGGAAGGTTAATGCAAAGGCATGGCAAAGAGTAGCTTCTCCCTGATATTTTATCATCATTTGTCTTTCTCATCATGGTTTATACAACCCTGATGCCGGTTACTTTCCAGGAACCTTCACCTCTTAGGATGTTCTTTCCATGATTCCAGAAGATGCCAACATTTTTTTCTTTGCCTTTGTTCATGCTGTTTCCCACCCGAACGTCCTCTCCATTCCTCTCTTTTATGAAACGTCTGCCCATACTTCACAGTTCCATCCAATTACCCTCTTCTACAAACAATTTTCAGCCAATAATTTTAAAAACAGAAATTTGTCGTATTCTTACTATGGGCTCAGAATCAAGGCTGGTCCGGTATTGAAACGACCTCACTGTCTGGGGAAAACCTGTGGTTCATTGTCTCACCCCGAGATGATTAAGGATGTGGACACACACGTGGAGTAGGTTAAGGAGAGGAACGTTTAATAGACAAAAAGGAAGAGAGAGAGAGAAAGAGAGATGAGAAAGCGGGTGGCCCAAGAGAGGGTTTCCGGGCTTTGGGGCAGAACATGATTGATTTTGTACCGAGGCTTGAGGAGGCGGTGATTGATTTACATAAAGCCCAGGGGACTGGTTTCACCAGGTGTGTCATTTACATAGCCTGCGAAAAGACTGAAAAGACTGGCCCTTGCACCCTAATCTTTTATTATGCAAATGTGGCTTCTACTTGGCTGTCACCAAGACACCTGCACACGTGGCTTTACCTGGCCAGTGCTGTGATACCTACGCACATGGTGATAAGGAAAAGGGAGCAGGAATCGCCAATTGAATGTATCTGGCTTCCAGGTACAGCTGCTGACATTTACATATGAAAGCTTCCAGCTTGCGTATCTGTGCTTGCAGCTTGACTTTTCAGGCTGCTTTCTGTTAGAAAAGAAATGGTTTGGAGCTGCTTTTCATTAAAGGAAAATTCCACCGAGGACTCTTTTACCCTTTCTTTTCTTTTTTCTTTTTTCTTTTTTTTTGAGACAGAGTTTCTCTTGTTGCCCAGGATGGAGTGCCATGGCACAATCTTGGCTCACTGCAACCTCCGTCTCCCGGGTTCAAGTGATTCTTCTGCCTCAGCCTCCTGAGTAGCTGGGATTACAGGCATGCACCACCACGCCTGGCTAATTTTGTATTTTTAGTAGAGACGGGGTTTCACCATGTTGATCAGGCTGGTCTCGAACTCCTGACCTCAGGTGATCCGCCCATCTCAGCGTCCCAAAGTGCTGGGATTACAGATGTGAGCCTCTGTACCCGGCCTCTTTTACCCTTTCTAACTGCCTAAAATAATTTCTTAATAACTCCTGTATTGTATTAGAGAAAGAAGCAGTCATAGAGGATAACAGGAAAGCAGGTGCCATGTGATCATTTCTATATTGGATAGTTGTTAAGTGTAAGGCCCTGTACAAGATTTTATGCATGCATCATTGAATGAAACAGAGTTCCTGCCCTAGGGGAGGTTACCATCTCCCAGGGAGGATACACTGAATAAGTTAATAAATAATTACAATTCATGGAGAGGTCCAAAAAGAAAGAAAACAGGTGACGTAATGGAAAATAACTATGTGCTGGTGCTTTGTACAAGGGGTAGTTAGAGGGAGGCCTCTGTAAAATGGTGCCATGTAAGCTGAGATCTGGAGGAAGAAAAGGAAATGACCCATGAGAGTAGGGGAGGTAGTAGTGGGAAAGTGGTGGTGGTAGTTAAAGTGGTGAGGAAGAGGCTTCAGGCTGAGGATTAGGGAACTCTGGGAAGGCTGTGGTGATGGAGCCCAGCGAGCAGGGGACAAGTGACATGAGCTGAGGTTGATGAGGTAGAGAAGTATCCTTGGGCAAAGGGAAGAAGTTTGGGTTTTATTTAAAATGCAAAGGGGAATCAAGGAAGGATTTGAAGCCAAGGGGCCACTTAGTAAACAGGTATGTTTTGTTTACATAATTCTGGCTACTGGGGTAGAGTGCCATTGGGTAGGAGACTTGAGGGGAGGGTAAGAGGGAAAGCTGGGCTGCTGATTAGGAAACTTTGCAGTGCTCCAGGTAACAGACAAATGAGGCTTAGTCTAGAATGGTGCCAGTGGAGAGGAGAGAAGTGAACATATTTTACGTGTAATTTAGGGGTAGAATGGAAATGGACAGAATCTTCTGAACTGGCTTGACCAGCTGGAAGCATGGCAGTGCCACTACTGAGACTCTCTGGGGGAACCATAGGGTGCAAGAATAAAGATAGCTCATTTGCCTTTATTTCCATCCTTACCCAAGAGCTTCACCATGTGAGTTTTCTAACTCAGCTCAACACTTTCTCACTCACTTCAACACTTTAAAACCCCTTCTTCAATCCAGAAGTCCCATTCTGGTTTTTTATACCTTCCCCGATTCCTGGAACTCCTCCTCCATCACTACCATTCCCTCTCATCACCATCACTTCCTCCTGAAATTTGTGCTCCAGCCTTGTTGGAATTCCTGACTCAGACTTTATTGGCTTGAATTGAGGTGAGATTCTAATCCTATTAGATAAATATTCTTTTACTTCATTTTTTGAAGAAAAATTAGTCATTATTTGCAATTGTGTTTCTAGGAAAGAATGTGTTTGAGTGCCCAAGCTAATTTAAAGGTTAAAGTTTTGAAATATTATCTGCTTTGCTATATTTATACCCCTACAAATAAACATTTAATAGAATGAAGAGGACTATAAGAACTTCAAAACTATCAATACTTCAAAAAGCAGTCCACTTTAACTTCTTTGCACCAGACACACTCATCTACACTAACAATCAATTAATTAAATTTCATCACATATTGGTTGTCCAATTGTTTCAAGTGTTTTAATCTTATGTCCCCCCACCCACACACACTCAAAAGAACACTCATTGTAAACAAAGCCCATGTCATTGTTTGTATCTCTGGTTAGGGATGCTGAAAATTGTTGAATAGTAAAATTAGAGGAGACAAACTTAAGAAGTAAAAATTGTTCCATAAACAACTGAAAGGTATGAATATTTGATAACATTTTACATAATCATCCTATTCTGACTTTGAAGGGCAACCATGCCATTTTAAAAAGTAGACTTTATTTTTTATAGCTATTAGGTTCACAGCAAAATAGAGTAAAAGGTACAGAGAGTGCCCATGTATTCCCTGCCTCGTGCACCTCCACCATCAACACTCTCCCCAGTCAGTCCAGAGTGGTGCATTTGTTGCAGTTGATGAACCTACATTGACACATCATTGTCACCCAAAGTCCATAGTTTACATTGGAGTTCACTCTTGATGTTGTACATTCTATGGGTTTGGACAAATGTATAATGACACGTATCCACCATTATAGTATCATACAGAGTAGTTTCATTGCTCTAAACGTCCTCTGGTAACCACTGAACTTTTTACTATCTCCATAGTTCTTCTTTTTCCAGAATGGTATGTCATTGGAATCATGCAGTATGTAGCCTCTTCAAACTGGCTTCTCACACTTAGTAACATATATTCATCCACTCACTTACTGAAAGACATCTTGGTTGCTTCTAAGTTTTGGCAATTATAAATAAGCTGCTATAAACATCTGTGTGCAGGTTTTTGTGTCGGCCACATATTAACTATAACACTTTAAAATCTGAGATTTATATAATTTCAAAGATTTCTGTAGACTCCCAGTACAGTTATGTTCTTATTATCCTTACCAAGTTTGTAAATCTTTGGAACTTTCTAGAATGCTCATAATTATGAAGAAATAAGAATAGAATAGTTTGAAAAATCATTAAGAGCTTATTATGTAAAAATGTATTGGGGGTCAATGATCAAAGCATGAAAAAAATAAAAGTGACTACTTATTTTGTGAAGTATGGTGAGACTTCTTAATAACAGGGCAATTAACATTCTCATAGAGAAGCAATCCATCTATGACAGGCTTTGACTGTATGTAGTCATTTCAGAGCACATAGTTTGATGAAGCACATAGTCAAATCTATATAATAATGAGTTGTGCTATAAATAATGTTCTCACTTGTGAAATTATTCAAAATTAATCTTTTTTCAACCAATTGTTTAAAACAAAGTCAAAAAAAGGGATTTGCATGCCAAAGGCCATTACTGGCAGAACATCACATATTTCAGAGATCTCAAGCATACATATAAATAAACCAATCTGTGTTGAGACTAACTTTTTATATCTTTATTAATTTTTAAAGAACACTTTAAACACCAAGATTTTAAGAAGAATTCTTTGATGAATTGTCAGATACTTTGAAGATGTTTTAAGTGGCCATACCTGCTTGTGTTTTCATGAAGCTCTTTTGAATATTCTTCTCCACATAACTTCTTTTCTGAATATTATCCTTTTATGTCCTGTCTTTAAAATTTATATTTAGTGGTAGATATAGCTCCTCAATGATTGTATCATGAAATTAGTTCTACATTTTCATAACATTATGATTCAACAGCTATATCAGGAATCTTAAATATTTTTAAGTGATATTTTAAAAGTAACTTTTGGGCCAGGTGTGGTGGCTTATGCCTGTAAGCCCAGCACTGTGCGAGGTCGAGGCGGGCAGATATCTGAGGTCAGGAGTTGGAGACCAGCCTGGCCAACGTGGTGAAACCCCGTCTCTACTAAAAATGCAAAAAGTTAGCCAGGTTGGTGGCGGGCGCCTGTAATCCCAGCTACTCGGGAGGCTGAGGCAGGAGAATCACTTGAACCCAGAAGGTGGAGGTTGTAGTGAGCCGAGATTGCACCACTGCACTCCAGCCTTGGCAACAAGAGTGAAACTGTCTCAAAAAAAAAAAAAAAAAAAAAACTTAAAAATATTGAGATAATCTCAAACTGAGAAGTTGCAAGTATCGGATAAAGAACATTTCCCCACCACCCCACCATTTCAGAGTAAGTTTTTGACCTGATGCTCCGGCACCCTTAAATACTTTAGTGTTTCCTACAAACAAGAACATTTTCCTATGTAAATAGAACCATTAAAATCAGGAATTTAACATGGAGTTGTTACTACCACTTAAACTTCAGAACCCATTAACATTTATATATTGCCCCCACAAAATGTCCTTTATAGTAAAAGGATCTGGTTTGGAATCACTCCTTGCATTTAATTGTCACATTTCTTTAGCCTGTTTTCATTTTCATGGCCTTGATACTTGAAAAACGCGACAATTATTTTGTAGAATGTTCCTGAATTTGGGTTGTCTGATGTCCATCATAATTAGATTCAGGTTATGCATCTTTGGCATGAAATTAACACAAGTGATGCCCATTTCAACCTGTCAGGTAGTACAAGATGTTCATTTTTTCCATTAGTGATTTCACCCAAATTCCTTTGTAATTAATACACATTTTGTAGAGGGGTACTTTCAAACTGCAAAAATACCTTTCCTCATCAAAATGTTAATTTATTCATTTACTTATTTCTATCAGGTAGACTTATGGCTTCCTATTTTGTTCAATGGGTTACAATCTGTTGATTATTATTATGTATTCTGATGTGCGAGTTGTCTCGAATTGGACCAGTAGGAACTCTTTTAACCTAGCTTTGGTGTCTTTGTAATACTTATGCATCATTTTTTGAGCACTTCCTTGCTTTCTGGCACTACAAGATGTTTCAGGATCATCTTGCATTTTCCCTGCTATAGCCCTGTAACCAGCCATTTCTCTAAGGAGCTCTGGGTCCTCTCTGGGTAGCATGGTATTTAGAAGCCAAGATGTAGATTCAAGGTAAGCTCATTGATAGTGGGGTATCACTGCCACCAGGTCTCTTTAGTGGACAGACTAGGAAATATATGTATGGTTATTCATACATACACACATTTCCATCTATATTAATTTTTCTGTGTTTCTAGATACTGAAAACTATGAGTTCATGTCCAGTTCCTATCCAACACTACAGGCTCAGTCTCATTTTCTCCCTTTGCATATCGGTTACTCCCTTTCCTGACAATGAGAAGCCTGCTTTCTATTAACTTAATATATTTATTATCTTGACAGATCCTCTTTCCTGCATGGATGCTCTCCTTGCCTTACTCACTGCAGACTCTCACTTACATAAGCACTCTCCCCACCCTGTTTAGGACCAGGCACCAGCCCCCTCTAAGGATGCCCTTCTCACCCCAGTGGAACTCCTCTCTGGACCACTACTCTATCACACTCAACACAGAAAAATACCTTCTTCTGATCCACCAAATGACTTTAGAACTCAGTTGTTTGGGAACAGAAGTAGAAAGGCGAAGGGCCAGTAAGTGATGTTTATAGGGAAACTTTGTGAAAGTCTAAAACAAAAAGCATTTCCTTTTTAGCATGGAACCATATCCTTAAGAATAGCAATAATTCACAGTGCAATAACACAAATCAATAGAAAAAATGCTATTGAGTCCCTCTGGAAAAGTATGCCCAAAGAGTGACAGAAGTAATAGTTCCTAGAAGAGCAAGTAAACATGCTCTTGTTGTGTAACCCAGTGATCCATCTGCCCTGAATGCTGTTTTTGTCCTGAACCAGCCTAAATATTTCAGTGGTTGACAGTTTTTAAGCGGTTGACAATTTTGAGAGGGTGACAGACAACAGAGTTTATATTTCAGTGCAAATTATCTTAACTATCCTTTTTAGACTGACAGTTGTCATGAAGTCTCTCTGGCTTGGAGGATGAAAGGGATTCAGCTTTTCCAGCACTGTTTCCAGCCTCCCTGGCTGCCACTGTTCTTAAGGTTTGGTTCTGCCCTCAGCTCCTGTATCTTTTATTTATTTCTCATGCAAAGTAATTCAGTCTTCTTCCAAATATGTGTATAACCAGAGGTAGGTGCTTAGATCTGCTTAAAAGGCAGTAGGGATTATATATAACAATTTAAAAATGTCCCCCACCCCTGTACTCTGGTAGCTTTTCCAAAATATCTCTACATGTGGAACTGTCAGGATATGGGGTAAAATATGAAAATACGTTGTTATTGGAATGTGAACGATCAACATTTGCAACGAATAGGGTCCTTCAGGTATGACTGGAATGCCAACTTTTGAATAGTTTAGTGTTGGAATTGTCATATTTATGACTCCTAAAGGCTGTAAATTAGGTAGCCCAATAACAAAATTTCTAAGATCAGACCTTACATTGTTTTTTTTAAAGTAATTGTGCTGTTATAATGTTATATTATATAATTATGTTATAACATTATATAATTATAATGTTATATAATTATGTTATAACATTATATAACATATAATATATAAATATAATATAACATAATTATATAATTATTATATAATGTTATAATCATATAATTATACTTATATGTTATAATTTATAATGTTATACCATAATTATGTAATTATATAATTATAGTATAACATTATGTTATATGTAATATGTTGTATGTTATATGTTATATATGACACATATAACATGTTATAGCATATATAGCATATATAACATATATAACATAACATACATTTGTATATGACATATTATATTGTTATAACATTATAACAATATGTTATAATGTATATACTATATAACATAACATATAACATTATATATACATAACATTATATAATATAATGTTATAATGGCTACAATGTCACTAGGTAATAGGAATTTTTTGGCTCCATTGTAATCTTATGGGACTGCTGTCATATACAGGGTCTGTTCCATTGCTAACTGAAATGTTCTATGACTGTATGTTACAACTCTGTAAGTTGTAGAATACTTATAATAATGCAAATGATTTATTGTTCATAGAAATGCAGATTATGTGTGACAGATAGATACAGATTGTCAGATACATTGATTATTGCCCCATAGATTATTGGTCTCTTTTGCATGTGTTAATCAGATTTATTTCAGTATTCCTGTTGGCGTGTGTGTGTGTGTGTGTGTGTGTGTGTGTGTGTGCGCTGAATTCTCCTTTGAGTTATTTGCAACACCTTACTGGTTCTCTCATTAGCAAATGAATTAAAGTCTTTGAGGTCTCTGAGACATTTTTATTTTATATTTATATGAATATCATTATGTTACCTTCTCTTCCTTCTCCTTTCACTTCTACTTCTTTTTAAATTATCTTTTAACAGGTGTGAGGACCCACTCAGAATCCCAGGGCTGGTACAAAGACTATTTTAAGGTGAAGACATTTGAGAATCAACAGATGCCAGATGCAGAAAGAAGCTTTCTCAGAGCTTCCTTTATCTGACTAAAATCTGAAACTTCTGGGAAATAATCCTTCCCTAAATTCCCTCTTTTGGGTGAGTCTGCTCCCAGGAGAGAGACCAACAGTAAACCTGTCATACATCCCTTCCCTGGGGAAATTCATATCCTTAAAGGATGGATAGGCTACATGAACCTGCCTAAACAAACATCATCACAAACTTTATCTCCTGTTTTTTCTTCTAAAAATCCCTTTGTCCTTCCTAAAGAAATGATTTTCTTCCCATGGAAGCCTTTTCTTCCTCTCCCTTTCCCCTACTTAGTTAGGAAAATTAGCCTCTAACTTTAACCGTTTGGCAAGCTGGCTATTACTTTAGTTAGCTGCCATATGCATACAAATCAGCCTCTTGTTGGTTTAATTTGCAGGTTCCCAGTCCTTGAACATAAGGGTAAAGAAAAAGTGTTTCCTCTGGGACACAGATCTAACTTGAACACAGAGGATCTGTACTTTAGCATCAATTGCCCCGGAGGGGTGTGCACTCAGGGTTCCTTTAACAAAAGCTTCAGGTGGAATCATCCCAGTTATAGAAAACTCAAGATATATATCCTGGCAAAAAAAAATTGCTGGCTTAAAAGTAACCTCAGCTTGTTTGAGATTAAACTCTTGTTGATCTGTTATGATAAAATTCTCCCCTTAATAAATATGTGTATTTTAAACGGTGATACATTTTAGAATATAGAGATAAAATTAATCAAACATATAGTATTGGCATTACATTTTAATGTGGGAATAATCTGTGCTTATTGGGGGGTTGGAGTTTTTTTTATGATTAAGAGAATTAGGCAATTAAGGAATAACAGATGAACTTACTAATTTCAACTTAAAACAGGTAATTAGGTTCAAACTTGTGATTTTATGTCATAAGAGAATTTAAGTGTGTAAGCAGCACTGGATTATTTAAGATAACTTGACATTTACTATATTTAAAATATGTTTTATTGGATTTTCTAAAGTTTTTAAGCACGCATTTAAAATACAGGTTGAGGCCGGGTGCAGTGGCTCACGCCTTTAATCCCAGCACTTTGGGAGGCTGATGCAGGTGGATCACTTGAGGTCAGGAGTTCGAGACCAGCCTGGCCAACATGGTAAAACCCTGTCTCTACTAATAATACAAAAATTAGCCGAGCATGGTAGCACATGCCTATAATCCTGGCTACTCAGGAGACTGAGGCACAAGAATCACTTGAACCCGGGAGGTGGAGCTTGCAGTGAGACAAGATCACACCAATGCACTCCAGTCTGGGTGACAGAGTGAGACTCTGTCCAAAAAAAAAAAAAAAAAAAAAAAAATACAGGTTGTGTACTTCTTATTCAAAATGCTTGGGAACCTAAGAGTTTTAGATTTCAGATTTTCTTAGCTTTTGGAATATTTGCAATGACATTCTCAGATATTTTGGAAATGAAACCCAAATCTAAACACAGAATTTATTTGTTTCATATATACTTTATACATATGACCTGAAAGTAAGTTTATACAATATTAAAATGATTTTATGCATGAAACAGTTTTGACTGCATTTTGGCTGCAACCAATTACATTAGGTCAGGTATGGAATTTTCCACTGTGACATCTTGTCAGTGCTCAAGAAGTTTCAGAGTTCAAAACATTTCGGATTTCAAAATTTCAGATTAGGGATACTCAACTTGTATTTAGAATAAAATTAATCGTTACATTTAAGATGCTGTTTAAAACAGTTCATTATACTTTGTCTTGAATGAGACTGGTTAAAAGTTCAATTTTTTCAACTCGAGTTAAACATTTATAATCTAAAAAGTGAAGGAGATTGGTTTTATTTTACAAGATTTATAAGTAGAAAATAGGTTTGTAAATTGAAGTTAAAGGTTGAAGGGAAACATGGTTTTTGAATTTGTTTTTTGAATTTGTTTCTATAATAAAAGCATATAATTTTAAACCCAAGTATAATAGACACTGTTGGTTTGTTGATTCAACAGTGATTCCCAAAACCTTCTCTCTTGTTGTCCGTCCATTAAAGTGGTTGGAAAGCAAAATACTTTCTTCCCCAGCTGGCCGGCTTCTCGTTGTCTGAGGGGCACAGTTCCGGCCAGTGAGACATGGGCAGACATCTGCTGAGGAAGTCCTGGAGGTGCTAGCTTTCTTGATACAAGAGATGGATGGGGCTGTTGTCTTCCACCTTCTTTCTGCCTTGAACATGATGGGATGATTGTGTGAAACTGTAGCAACGGTTTTGCATCTATGAGGCAACACATATGCTGGCAAGACCAAGAAAATTCACAGATACCTACAAAATGCCAACCCTGGAATCATCAGGCTACTCGGACTCCTCTTTAGGTGAGAAAAACAAACCCTTCTTTGTTTAGGCCACGCCGGGTCAGGTTTTCCTTCGTTGCCAGAAAATACATCAAGAAACTCAGGAAACTCCAAAGTGTTCTTTCTGCAGAGCCATTCCAGATGTGAAAAAGCTCATGTTGGCAATTTACTTGAAAGGGTGATTGAAGGAGTAAGTGAAAGACTGATGGGGCTTGTAGGGACAGCAGTAGAAGGAGTCCAAGCTCTCTGAGCCTCAGGTATGAACTGCCATACAAATTCCTTCAGCGTTGGTGGGGTGAGTGGTCCCTGTTGGGCTAATTGGGAAAAAAAATCATCCCTGAACTATTAAATCTTTCTCTGGGACTCAGTCTACTGGAAGCCCCAAGAGAAATGTCTGGGAAGTAAAAAGATGGCTTAAGGTGTGGAGATATTGTTGGGACTGATATGTAGACAATACTTTATGTGATGTGCTCAGTGGAATAGGATGGTCTCAGGCAGCCTGCCAGCTTCATTACCTACAGCTACCTGGGTTAGTTACATCCATGCAGCTGAAGGAGAAAAAGCCAGAGGAAAGCTTTCATCCTTTTTCTTCCTGTTAAGTATTTCATAGTTCTGAGGTTTCTCTGACCCGAGGTTAGTTTGATTTCACTTATCAAGCTTATGGAAATTCACTAATATCAGTGCAACAGTCAGAAATACTTAACAGAAAAATTATTGTAGAATTGTGTAAAGATACCAATTTGCCATTGAAAAGACAACTGCAATTCTATGAAGAATTTCTACCTTCCTAGTTTGCATGATACCATCTTGTGCTTCACATTAAAGTAGAAAAAAGTAGCTTTTCTTTTTGTTGTAAATACATCAACCATAAAATTATAATTCACAGCCGCTTGTCTTAATATTGGATACGTAATGGGTATATGAATTTTTTTTAAAAGCATATCTATTACTAGTATAGGGGAAAAAAGCTTAGTATTGGGAATCAATGCAGTGGGGCAGGGAGGTCTAGCCTTCATTTGTCACCTTTCTAGATCTGTGACCTTCAGTAAATTTTTTGAGCTTAAGTTTCATCATCTGGAAAATAAGTGGTTATATTAATCTAATGGTATTAAACATAGTTGAATAAAATTAGGGTTTCAGGAAGGTACATCAGTTTTTACAAGTCTTCGACTAGAATTTTATTTTTGTTTTTATTTTTTGGGGGATAGGGTCTTGCTGTTGTCCAGGCTGGAGTGCAGTCGCATGATCATAGCTCACTGCAGCCTCTAACTCCTGGCCTTAAGCAATCCTCCTGCCTCGTCCTCCCAAAGTGCTGGGATTACAGGCCATAGCCACTGTGCCCAGCCAGAATCTTATTTTTCAAAATACATTTTAAACTAAAAAATGGATAGTAAAGGCATATATAACTTTGTTAAATATGTAAAAATTTTAACACAGTGTAAATAGTCAACATTTTAACTTATGCAACCAGATTAACCTTTTTTTGTAAACACAGATCTTGAATAACCATCTTTCCAGCTTTGTTTAAATGAAGAGTGAGATTTCAAAATCTGTTGAGGTTAATATTATGACAGCTGTCACTTAAAATTTTTGTGTTCATATTTGGTTGCATGATTATTATTGATTGGTTCTATAATAAATATATTTTGTGAATGTATTGAGAAGTTTTAAAAATACTGATCACTTAGCTTGCTTCTTCAATTATACTCTTTCATGTCTACAGCTTTTCTGTACCCAAAAGCTATTTTTTCTATACATGACCAGCAGCAACCTCGTCTAGAATTCATATCAATTCAGGATTTCTCAGGCCTTCAAAATCTATGTTCAGTTTTGATAATCAAATGTATTTTATACCACTTCCCTAAGGTTTTGATGTATTTCTCATAGGGGTGAATATATATCTTGCTTAAGACTATATAACTTTTGTGGCTCCCTACCAACCAAGAAAATTTGGTTCAGCTTTATTTTTTTGTAGTTATTAAGAATGAGAAATAGTTTTCCCAAACATAAACTTATATTAAAATATTGAATGTGCTATGCCAAACCACACGTGCCCTACTCTACCCATTGCCCCATTCCAATGGAGGCTACTCTTTACTGAGATTCTCTGTTTAGACGACTCTGTCTTGTTTGCCCATGAATAAGGAAGGCTCAATGATTTCTTGATATGAAGCCTAATTGGAGGAAGCAACTACTTTCCACTCTTTCTGTGTTCCTCCTGGTTGTGTGTGCATTTGCAAATGTATGCACCAAGCATTAGAGCACACAGAATGAGGACACCAATGAGGAAGGTGGTGGCTTCATTTGAATAATTTTTCCTGCTTATTTTAAAATTAAACTTATTTACTGCTAAAGGTGAGATCCAGTTCCTTTCTCAGATCAAGAACAAATAGGTGAGATAGAAAAGTTTAAGAAAATGGGATGTGATGCAGATTTCAGTAGGCTCACCTTACAGGAAAAATGTGTGGCTTAGGAGTGGATGCATTTCTCAAGATGTTTTGAAGGCTTTCTGATCAAATCAATAAAGTATTTAATATATCTGAATATATCTATGCACTAGGAGTTTGTAAGGCACTGGGATTAGGACATTCATACTTTTAACAGAGATTGGGTAGCAAAAGAAACTGAGGATGGAATTGAAACACCTAGTGGAGCTCCAGTGCAGCAGTGGACAGTCAGTGAAGGTGACTCCATGACAATGATGAGGCATTTGGCTCTTTCAGCATGGATTAACTTAACACTTAATGTGGATACAAATGTATCTTGCTGCTAGTGGTACTTAAAATTAGACTTTTTGAATTACAGTTTTTAATTTGAATATTCTCATTTCATGTAAAAACCATTCACAGGCTGGGCACAGTGGCTTATGCCTGTAAGCCCAGCTTTGGGAGTCTGAGGCTGGAGGATTCCTTGGAGTCCAGGAATTTGAGGCTGCAGTAAGCTCTGATGGTCACCACTGCACTACTGCCCTCCAGCCTAGGTGACAGAGGAGACCCTGGCTCCAAACAAACAAACACACTCATACTTTAAGGAATTTATCAATTAATTAAAAAATTTTCTAACTGAAAAACTACTCCAACTTAGGTGACAGAAGACACCCTGTCTCTAAACAAACAAACAAACTCATACTTTAAGGAATTTATCAATTAACTAAAAAAATTTCTTCACTGAAAAACTACTCCAACACATACAAACCTAAATTATTAGTTCAAAATTTGAGAGCAACTTGGAAACATTCTTAAACATTTAAATCCCAACAGCAGAAACATTTAAAAATTATTTACTTTAAAAATTGATACATACATATTATAATACAGTAATTATACATATTTTGGGGATACAATTTGATTTTTCCATATATCTCTATGTTGTATAATGATGCAATTAGGGTAGTTAGTTTATCTATCATCTCATGCATTTATCATTTCTTTGTGGTGAGAACATTTAAAAGCCTCTCTTCCAGCTATTTCATCATATATAATAATTTACCTTTAACCACAGTCACTCTACTGTGTAATAGAACACTGTAATTTATTCCTCCTATGTAATTGTAACTTTGTATCCTTTGACCAACCTCTTCCCATCCTTCTCTCTGCTCTGGTCACCACTGTTCTACTCTGTGTCTAGGATACTATGATATCACCTTTTATAAAAGGATTGCTGGATCATATGGCAGTTTTATTTTTAATGTTTTGAGGAATCTCCATATTGTTTTCCATAATGGCTGTACTAATTTCCTACCAGCAGTGTGGAAGGGTTCCCATTTCTCCACATCCTTGCCAATACTTGTTTTCTTTTTTGATAATAGCCATTCTAACTGGAGTGAGGTGGTATCTCATTGTGGTTTAATTTGCATTTCCCTGATGATTAGTGATGTTGAGCATTTTTTCATATATCTGTTGGCCAGTTGTAGGTTTTTATTTGAGAAACGTCCATTAAGGTCTTTTGTCCATTTTTCAATTGTGTTTTTTTTTTCTGTTAATTTTCTTATGTATTTTGGATATCAACTCCTTGTCAAATGTACAGTTTGCAAATATTTTCTCCCTTTCTGCAGGTTGTCTTTTCACTCTGTTAATTTCCTTTGCTGTGCAAAACTTTTTCAGTTTGATATAATCCATTTGTCTATTTTTGCTTTTGTTGCCTATATTTATGAGGTGTTATTTAAAAAATGGTTGCCAAGCCCAATGTGGTGAAGTATTCCCCTTATGTTTTCTTCTAGCAGTTTCATAGGTTTGCGTCTTACATTTAAGTCTTGAATTCATTTTGAGTTGTTTTTTGTATATTGCAAGAGCGAGGGTTGTAATCTCATTCTTCTACATGTGGATATTTTATTTTCCCAGAATCATTTATTGAAGAGACTGTATTTTCTCCAATGTGTGGTCTCGGCACCTTTGTCAAAACTCAGAAACATTTTAAATGAAGCATTTAAATCTTCTTTTCCTTCTGAAAATTCTTTTTCTAAGGATGAATCATTCCCCTATGACTACAAAATTGTGCGCATTGTCTGCATTTCATGGGGTCTGTGTGAGTGGCGCACAGAGGAGGAAAAAGTGCTGTAACCTGTGCGCGGCTATTGCACCTTTCTCTTTGACATTATTTGGTTCCCAATGTAATTCGAAGACCAAAGCCAGAGAGCAAGTACAGTGAAATATTTTTATAATGTGCTTTTGAGAAAATTGCACCCTTTCATACAGTAAGGTGACTATGCTATGGCCAGTTATCATTTTTGGGGGGACACATAGTTTGACCTGAGTTATAGTCAAATCATAAATTCCTGTCTCAGAGCTAAAACCTTAAGGGTTTCAGTAAACATTTCTTGGGAACTAAGTTCTTAGTGACTTATCATTGAATGGAATAAACTAAGCTTTTTACTCTTACAGATTCTGACAGAAATGCAAAAACACAGTTTGTGTCTAGGGAACTCAAGTAAACAACAACTCAGTAACACTATAACCCTCATTCTGTAACAACATTAAATGTTAATATGGAAAATGTTAACATCATTGCTCTGAAATCAGTGCAGTCAGTTTTGTTTACTTACATCTAAAATAAAGTAATAGGTTGTAATTGATACATTTAATTAAAATATTTTCCGCCAAGCATCAGATTTACTTTATTTTCTTAAAATAAAGTATTGTGTATATTGGAGCTTTACAACATGATATTATGAGATACATATAGCTAGTAACATGGTTACAATAGTGAATCAGATTAAAATATCTATCATTTCTAATTAAAATATTTATAGTATTTCTGTACAGCTATGACTTTTTCAAGCACTAAGAGTTTAATTGTACTCTATAACTTATTTCCAGCATTTGAAATCCTCTTACAATCTATGAAAAATATTCAATATACGTATTTTTTTTTACATCATTGCCCCCAGTCTCAAAGTGTATAAATAATTTGCAAAAATGCCTTGTTAGGAAGTAAAATTAAACAACAAAACACAAAAGAAAACCAAAAAGGAAACCATACACAAAGACAAACTTTCCCTATATTCAATTCTTTTTTTTTTTTTTTTGAAAGAATCTCACTCTGTTGTGCAGGCTGGAGTGCAGTGGTGTGATCTCAGCTCACTGCAACTTCCACCTCCTGGGTTCAAACGATTCTCATGCCTCAACCTCCCGAGTAGGTGGGATTACAGGTGCACACCACCATGCTCGGCTAATTTTTGTATTTTTAGTAGAGATGGGTTTTCACCATTTTGCCCAGGCTGGTCTTGAACTCCTGGATTCCAGCGATCCACCCGCCTCAGCCTCCCAAAGTGCTGGCATTACAGGTGTGAGGGTCCGTGCCCAGGCTGATTCATTTATTTTTAAAGATAATTTTTATCTTCAATCAGGTCTATCAATAATGATTTCAGATATCCAGAAACAAATTAAACTATGATTATAAATAGAGGATTTAAAAATAAATTATATGGTATAATTACAGAACTATAAATTCATAGCACAGGTATATACAGTTCAACAATTTGAAAAATGAAGTAGCTCTATATCCACTGATATAATAAGTTGTTTAAGGCATATCACTAAGTTACAGAAAGTATGTTGAATAATCTATATAGTTTGCTCTTATTTGTATAAGATAAAAGACACATATGCTAATGTTTATAAACTTATGGTATGTTAACACAAAACTGCCAACAGTGGTAGTCTTTGGGAAGTGGACCAAAAATGGCAGAAGAAAGTGGGGATTTTACCTTTCAGTTTATATACTTAGGAAAAATTTGACTTGTTTTTAAAAAGTGAGTATTCCTTTAATAATTAAAAAAATCTCTGATGTTATTTACAGATAATGGAAGAGTGTAAAAATATGGTTTCTTAGCTATATATAAAAAATCATTGAATTGTAATATTAGTTTTCTCTGGATATTTTGTAACAAGGTGGGACTAAGCTAGTTGTTCTTAATTGGGGATGATTTTGGACCCGGGGAACATTTGGCAGTGGTTGGAGACATTTTTGATTGTCACAACTTGGGGGTTGCTACTGGCATCTAGTAGGTAGAGTCCAAGGATGCTGCTAAGCATTCCTCAATGTACAGGGCAGTTCCCACAAATATTTATCTGTCCGAAAATGTCAACAGTGTCCAGGATGAAAAATCCCGAACAAAGCATTGGTGAATAATCAGTGGGAAACCATTCAGTGCCATTTTTGGGGCTTAGAAAGTGATATCCCAAAGTATGGCACTTTAGCATACTGAGTACTTGAACTGGAGGACATTGGAAGGGGCTCAGAAGTAAAGTCTCTCTCTGACCTTCTCCTGCCCTTCTTTCTCCTATCCCCCTTCCTCCTCCAAGGCAGGCCATAGAAACTAGAATCCCTTTCCCCCCAAATCAGCCATAAAACCTAGAAATATGACTCCAACCTTCCCCTGCCTTTCTGTGTAAGAGCTAGCCATAAAGAAATCCTCTGACTTAACTCGCATGAAAGTAGATAATAAGACCTTCCAGAAGATGGCCTACCTTGTACCTGCACAAATCCTCAAAGTGCATCTCTCCATGGGTCACCCTCCTGTCTCTGCTTCCTTGCTGTTGTTATGGATGAGCTGTCTTTGCCTCTGTCCCATATCAGTCCTTCACCTGAGCTTCCAGTTCCATCCCCTCTCTCCTACTCAGGACACATTTTAGCAACTCTCCCTTTCTCTCTTAAGTATCATCAATGTTTACCTCTTTCCTAGCTTATTCCCTGAAAACATGCTTTGTGTATCCCTTCTTAAAACAGAACAAAACAAAAAATATTTTCTTGATTCAATTATCTGTGCCACTTATATATTGCCATTTCCTATCTCTCCTTTTTAGCAAAACTTGTCAAAAAATTTCCATACTGGTGTCTCTGATATTATTTTTTAAGAGAAAGGATCTTGCTCTATTGTCCAGGCTGAAGTGCAGTGGCATGATCAGAGCTCACTGTAGCCTCAAATCTCTGAACTCAGGTGATCCTCCCACCCCAGCTTCCCAAGTAGCTAGGACTTCAGGAGCATTCCACCACTCCTGGCTATTTTTTAATTTTTATTTTTGTAGAGACAGAGTCTTGCTATGTTGCCTAGGCTGGTCTCAAACTCCTGAGTTCAAGCAATCCTCCTGCCTCAGCCTCCCAATGTGCTGGGAATACAGATGTGAGCCATAGCACCTAGCCATCTTATATAATTTTTGTGTTTAGCTTTACTTTTGAAGTTTTGGAAATCTGTTGAACATAACATTAACCTTTAGTTGTAAATTGGGGTTCCCATGCTGAACAATGCAGTGATACCTTTAGGGCCCTTTGAGGGCATTTTTGTCCTATAAATTTTGTCACAGACTCTTGCCAACTTTTTATAGTTTTCATCACAATTTTCTACCAGCTGTCACTTCTACTATCATTAATTTGTCTGCCTCTGTAGTCTCATTATTCTAATTCCCATTTCTACTTTGTAACTTGAAACTGCTGTGGCCAAAAACACAGCTACTTGGACATGTTAGATTTCTATGTGAAAGAGAGCAAATAAGCTCTGAATGAGGGCCTAAAACAAGACGGGATGTTTTCCCTTTTTTTAATGCCTAGGTTTTGAAATATCAAAGTTTTCGAGGGTCTAGGATAAGTAATTCTCAGATGAGTAAGATGTTGTCATAATCACGAGTTCACATTCAGTAAGCATTTATTGAATAAATGTATCTATTTCCAAATACATAAAGTGTCTGAGGTTTCATATTTATACATTTCTAGCCATGAATTTTGTACTTATACATTTCTAGCATCTGTCTCAAACTATGACAAAACTCTTTTCTTGACTATCCAACTATCACATTTTATTCCTACTTACTGGTGCGATAACAGTCAGTTTTATTGATTTATGCTGGTAGTGCAGCCAAGAAATAAAAATCCTAAATTAAGGGCAGTTGTATTTCTTCTTAACAGCATTTCCATTTCACGCTTATTTCCATGCCTACTGCCTCAACTGTGATTCTGATCTGTATTAGCTCACGTCTAGATAACACATTTTTAATAACTTCCTTTGTGACACTTTAGCCTTATTGTCAAAGTGTCCCCAACTGGTCTCAACATACTTTTCTGTTTTTTTCGAGTGTCCTTATTTTTTAAAATTTTCTTTATATATTTTTTTAAATTTTAATTTTTAAAAATTTTTTTAAAAACTTTAAATTTTCTTTCTTTATTTTTGTAACAAGGTCGCATTCTGTCACCCAGGCTGGAGTAACCAGTGGCATGATCTTGGCTCACTGCAGTCTCGAC
Organism: Macaca nemestrina; assembly: GCF_043159975.1. Taxonomy (NCBI): domain Eukaryota; kingdom Metazoa; phylum Chordata; class Mammalia; order Primates; family Cercopithecidae; genus Macaca; species Macaca nemestrina. The sequence goes on from NC_092127.1 coordinate 31,132,567, forward strand.
CACCTGGGCTCAAGCAATCCTCCTATCTCAGTCTTCTGAGTAGCTGGGATTACAGGCACATGGACCACACGTGGCTAAATTTTTATATTTTTTGTAGAGACAGGGTTTCACTATGTTGCCCAGGCTGGTCTTGAACTCCTGGGATCAAGCAATCCATTCACCTTGGCCTCCCAAAGTGCTGGGATTACAGGCATGAGCCACAGTGCCCGGCCTATATTTATTTTTAATTGAGAAGTAAAAGTTGTACATATATATGGTGTACAATGTGGTGTTTTGATATATGTATACACTGTGAAATGATTAAATCAAACCAATTAACATATTCATCATTGTACTTGCTTATCATTTTTTTGTGGTGAGAACATTTAAAATCTACTCTCTTAGCAATTTTCAAGTGTATAACACATTATTACTAACTATAGTCACCATGCTGTACGACAGATCTCTGGGAATTATTTTTTAATTCTTATTTGTTTCAGTCACTTGCTTCGTCCTTCTCTTTGTTGCACCTGTGCACCTGTGCAACAAAGAGAAGTGTAAGAAATCACATTTTTTGGCCAACATCTCTCCACTTTCCCCCAGACCCTGGTACTCACCATTCGTCTCTCTACCTGTATGATTTTGGCTACTTCACATTGTACATATAAGCAGGATCTTGCAGTAGTTGTCTCTCTGTGCCTGACTTATTTCACATAGCATAATGTCCTCTAGGTTCATCCATGTTGTCACAAATGACAGTTTCTTTCTTTTAAAAGGCTGAATAATATTCCATTATGTATATATACCACATTTTCATTATCCATCATCTGTTGATGGACACTTAGGTCCACAACTTAGTTTTAAAACTGAATAGTCCGTTATATTGACTCCTTTCACTTTGGTCAGTAGTTGTTTTTTTTTTTTTTTTCTTCATATTTTTGAGCATTTAATATGTTTTAGGCACCAGGCTAAGCACTTTGAATGCTTTGTTTCACTTTATCTTCATGAAACTCCATTAAATAAGTTCTAATATCATCATGATTTTATAGTTTAGGAAGCTAAAGCATAGAGGAATAAATTGCTTAGAGATCATGGAACCAGTAAGTGGTGGAAATGGGATTCAGATGCAGATCTGTCTGATTCCAGAACACGTGTTCTTAACCAATGGGCCTCTACCAATTCCCGATATAGACTTGCTTATGAATCCTGAAAGGTTATTGATACTTCTACCTCCCTTTTTTGGACTTATGGCAGTGTTCCTGAATATCTTCTTTTTCACCTATTTAGATCTTACCCTCTAAGATCAAGGTCAATTATAGCTTCTAACTTACTTCCTCTATGACCATGTCCATTCTGGGTGGGCTGTCCCTCTTTTGAAATCCTTCGGTGCAAGGAGGAGATGCTGTCTCATCAGAGTATTTTCTGTTTGTGTGGCTCAGGGCATTCTAAGTTATTGTCCCACAAGGTCAGAAACAGACATTATATATGTAAATAGACATACTTCTCAACAGAGATATTGGAGATGGCAGCTTTACAAACTCAGACTCGTGGTTTATTTGGAACAATGATTTCCAATGAAGACAGTGGTTCTAGGTTCTCCTTCATTTATATTTATGAAGTAAATTAAAACAATAAAAAGATGGTTCTCTTGTTAGTTTTTCTCTTTATAGACATTTCTAGAAATAAACAGCTGAACTGATCCAACCTCATGGGAATCTTTATATTCAAATGCCCAAGGTAGGGACAAAATGAACCAAACAGGGCAGAATGCAAAAATATGCACCAAGAATCCTCAGAGGCAGATACTAGTATATTGGTATTCAGTAGAGTTTTGCTTTATTCTTGGATGTGCCATTAAATTGATGGGCAAATTTGGCATGCTACTCTGTCTTACTGGATTTTAGGTTTTCTTCTGTGTCAAAAGAAGGGGCAGTACCAGCTGTTATAATATTATTTGATTCTAGGTGGGAGATGGAGTGTTAATAAAAAATAGTTTGAAATTTCATTCTTCAGGAGGAAATACTAGGGAAAGAGGATAAATGAAGAAAAACTGAGAAAAAATATGAAATGGAATGGACAAGTAGGGAATAAATAAATATAAATACTGCCTGGGAGGGCTCAGGGAAACCGTTAGTTGCCTATCGATTCTCCATTTCCCATTTTCCTGTTAACACAACCCCTATCTTGTTTGTAGGGACACTGTGTTCTGCACATTAGATGAGGTGACTGCCCCAAGCAATAAAGTGACTCCTGTTTCTGGCTTTCCCTGTTTCCTTGGCAGCGAGGTGGGACTGTGTGACCCAATTCTGACCATGAGACCTAAAAACTAGAAATCTTCTTGGGAAATTTTTGGAAAAGCCATTGCTTTCCTGATAATGGGGAGAAAATCCTGCTTTACATCACTCTTCCCCTTCTTCCTGCTTTGAACATGAACTTGATGTCTGGAGCGACAGTAGCCATCTTTCCATCTATTAGGAGTCAATGTAACATAAAAACCAGTGCCTGAAGAATGGAGGAATGGGAAAGGTAGGAAGAACCTAGGAGCCTCAGGGCATAGCTGAATAGCTGCTGCAATGCCAGCAAGCACTTACTTCTAGTGTGTGTGTGTGTGTGTGTTAAACTTTTATTTTAGGTTCAGGGGTACATGTTCAGGTTTGTTATATAAGTAAACTCATGTCATGGGGATTTGTTTTCAGATTATTTTGCCACCCAGTTACTAAACCTAGTACCCAATGGTTATTTTTTCCTGCTCCTCTCCCTCCTCCCACCCTCCACCCTCAAGTAGGCCCCACCCAGTATCTGTAGTTCCCCTCTTTGTGTCCATATGGACTTTGTTTATGTGAAAAAAAAAATTCTTAAATTCTTATTTGTTTAAGTCACTGTTGCTTGGTCCTTCTCTTTGTTGCACCTATGATGCATTTCTAACTGATACAGAAGGACTGATGAAAACAGCAATACAGACTCTCTACTACGGAAAGGAGCAAAAGAACTGAAATTAAGTAAAGGAACCCCGCAATGATTGCCAAAAGCTGAAGGCAAGGTGTGGGGTTTAGGCTTATGGCTTTCGAAATGACTTGGAAAGTTAGCCAGGATAGATAAATGTGATGTTTTTGTTTGAAGACTGGCTGACAACAATTAGAGGAACAAGTGAGATACAAAAGTAGGAAGTCCTGTGAGTCATAATTTTAAAGAAAAATTGATGCAAATCTAAGGAGACACTTTAAAGGGAGACTAGTCCCTGAACATAACATGTAGCTTTCTTTCCTTGCTGTATTTTTACGGTAAGTTTTATAACAGTCTTGGGTTTGCAAAAGGTCTACTTTAGGTATGTACAAGTATGCTTGCATCAGACACACCCGAATTGAAGAATATGCTATGGAACAACTTGTCCATATTCTTCAATTCTCACAATGTCATTGTTTCCTGACTAAAGGAGATTATACAGCTGTGGCCACTGAATGCAATGTGTGATCCTGGACTGGAGGCTGGATTAGAAAAGCATCATTCTGGGTCTGGCGCGGTGACTCACGCCTGTAATCCCAGCACTTTGGGAGGCCAAGGTAGGCAAATCATGAGGTCAGGAGTTCGAGACCAGCCTGGTCAAGGTGGTGAAACCCCATCTCTACAAAAAAAAAAAAAAAACAAAAATAGCCATGGTGGTGCCTGCCTGTAGTCCCAGCCCAGCTACTCGGGAGGCTGAGGCAGAAGAATCGCTTGAACCCGGGAGGTGGAGATTGCAGTGAGCCGAGATCGCGCCACTGCACTCCAGCCTGGGTGACACAGTGAGATTCCATCTCAAAAAAACAAAAACAAAAAAGAAAAGTATCATTCCCCCCACCACCCCTCATAAAGGATGTAATCGAGACGATTGCTGAAATACAGACTTCAGTTAAATAATATTATTTTTCAATGTAATTGTATTTAGTAATTGTATGGGGGCTAAGAGACTGTAACTCTTCGGAGATACATGCTGAAGTGCTTAGTGAAGGGTCATAATGTCTGCCACTGAGTCTCAAATGACTCAGCAAGAAAAAATATGTATCTATGTTTGGTGAGGGAGATAAAGTAAATGGGGAAAAGTGTTAACTATGAGTGAATCCAGGTGAAAGGTGTATGGATGTTCGTTGTACTACTTTTGTAATATTTGTGTATGTTTGACAATTTTCAAAATAAAATGTTTTTAAAAAATAAGTTTAGGAAATATTTTTATCTTTTAGACTTGGAGCTGAAAGGGTTTCCAAGTTTTGAAATTTCCACTATTTTTAGAATATGTGACACCCTCTCTACCTAGAATTTGGGTGTATACTCACACAGTTTTTGAGTAAATATGAAATTACCCTGCACACTGTGTGTGTGTGTGTGTGTGTGTGTGTGTGTGTGTGTGTGCGTGAAGCTCTCTGAGAATTCTGGGTATAAGTCACAAAGACTTATAATTACCAGTAATATTATTTATGAGATATTTAATTCCACTTCTCCTGTGTGTTCATAACTTGGAATCTGTGATTTCTTTCTTCCATCTTTAACCAAAAGGACAATTTCAAAGGCATTTAGAGACTCTGAGAGTTTGACAAGGTTTTTCTGGACATGATGCGTAGTGGGGATCTAACCTTTTGTGGGAAAATAACAAAAAGCATGACTCTGAATGCCATCAAGGGCAGTCCAGGGCAGTGACTGTTGGCTGACTGCTGTCTACAGACTACAGAAAAGTGGCCACTGCTTCTTTTTTTTAGGATTGCTGTGGTGGCTATTATATTGTTAATGACATCTACTTGCCGGTGAGTTTAATTTTAATGCTTTTCCATACAACTACTTATTATTCAGCAAAATCAAAGAGGCTGATTTAAATTTGAATAGTGTGTTTTCCTGCTTTTGCCTTTTTTTGGAATTGCCACAACCTCAGACAACAGCAATCCCTAATGTGTGCTCCCCACACCTGTATGGCATGTTTACAGCACAGGCTAAAGTGTGGCTGCTGCAGGGCAGGGAGGGTCATTCTTAGACATTCCCAGATGTACTGTTGTGGGCTTTGTACAGGCTTCTTAAACTTCAGTGTCTTCTTCTGGAACAGGAGAATTACTAATGTCAGAGGCATTGGGGTGGGTAAAATAAGGTGGAGACCTAGCGGGCTGCATTCCCAGGAGGTTAGGCATTCTTAGTCACAGGATGAGATGGGAGGTTGGTACAAGATACAGGTCATAAAGACCTTGCTAACAAAACAGGTTGTGGTAAAGAAGCCAGCCAAAACCCTGCAAATCCAAGATGGTGACAAGACTGACCTCTGGCTTCTCACTGCTCATTATATGCTAATTATAATGTATTAGATTGCTAAAAGACACTTCCACCAGGGCCATGACAGTTTACAGATGCCATGGCAATGTCAGTTACCCTATATGGTCCCAAAAGGGGAAAAACCCTCAGCTTTGAGAATTGCCTGCCCCATTTCCAGAAAACTCATGAGTAATACACCCTTTGTCTAGCATAGAATCAAGAAATAAGTATAAGCTGCTGAGCAGCCCATGCCACCGCTCTGCCTATGGAGTAGCCATTCTTTCTTCCTTTACTTTCTTAATAAACTTGCTTTCACTTTATGGACTCACCCCAAATTCTTTCTTGTGTGAGATGCAGGAACCCTATCTTGGGGTCTAGATCGGGACCCCTTTCTGGACCCCCTGCCAGGTTGTTTGGTATGATTAGATAAAATTAATGGATGTGCAAAATCTCCTCACTGTTACTTTTCACAGAACTCTCAGTACTAGATGACAATTTCCCGTTTTTTCTAAACTCATTGCTCTTAACTTCCAGGTTAAGGTATTTCCAGATATTTCATTCTACTCCACCTGTGTGTTTATGACTTGAAATCTGTGATTTTTTTGTTTTCCATCTTTAGCCAAAAGGACAATTTCAAAGGCAGTTAGAGGCTGTTAGAGTCTGAGACAAGGTTTTACTGGACACGGTTAGTTCTATTGTAACTAATGACTGTACTAAAAATATACTTCCTAGATTCCACACCATCCAATCAATCATCAATCCATGAAATTATAAGCACCATGGGCCAAATACTATCTGAAATGCTAAGCAGCACATGTTGTCTAATTTGATGCTAAGACCCTCTCTGATATCAAGTAGATATTACATATGCCTTTTTTCTTTTATTATAAATGTATATCAGGAACTAGTTAATACTCTTCATCTTTTGTAGAGCACCCTCATCTCCAAACCTTTCCAGTTTGTCTTTTAATGAACAGAGCAAGTAGTTTGTGTTGCCAACTGCCTAACTTCCTCTTTCTATCCATAATGCTATCTCAATTTAATGCCTCCCATGGTGGGAGATGGTTGCTAATTCAGGTCACTGGGTGAAGTAGTGAGGAAGGACTCATTTTCTCCCTCTTCCATCATACTCTCTTAATGCTTTTGCCACCTGGGCATGCATTAAATGGCCCCGCTCACCTGGCCATCTGTGCTCATCTCGTTAGAACAATACATGGGTTGGATGCACATCTATGAAACGTGGAAGGAAGCACCCTTCTTTTAGAATTGAATTTTTCACTCTTACTGCCCAGGCTGGAGTGCAATGGCGCGATCTCAGCTCACCGCAACCTGTTTTCTGCCTCCCGGGTTCAAGTGCCTCAGCCTCCCCAGTAGCTGGGATTACAGGCATGTGCTACAACACTCAGCTAATTTTGTATTTTTAGTAGAAACGGGGTTTCTCCATGTTGGTCAGGCTGGTCTCAAACTCCTGACCTCAGGTGATCTGCTTGCCTCGGCCTCCTGAAGTGTTAGGATTACAAGCGTAAGCCACTGCGCCTGGCCCCTATTCTTTCTCCCCGTAAAAAAAAAAAAAATGCCTTTGACTTCTCTCTCACAATTCATTTTGCATTCTCTCATCTTTTAGGAACAAAGAATTCTTTTAGCCCATCGCCTCCCACTTGCAATCCTTCAGCACCTGACTATCTGAAATGAGTCAATTTCTCATCTCTGCTTCTTTCCCCAGAGTGCGAGCCATCATGTCTAATTGCAGCTGTCTCTCACTTGGACTTCCTGCTTCCACGCCTGCCTCTTTTCATCCTGTTCTCCACACAGCAGCCCGAGGGATCTTTCAAAATTAAAGTAGATCATTAATGTGTCTTCTTCTAAAACTTCTACTAACACTCCATTGTTCTTGGAATAAAATCTAAACTTTAAACCTTTACCTTTTAACCTTACATAAATGGGCCAATCCTATTCACTAACTTGGTTTCTTTCCACTTTTCTTCCCTCACTTAATTTGATCTACAAACACTGTCCTCTCTTGATGTGCTAGGTTTGGTCTGACTTTAGAGTCTTGAGTTGGCTGTTCCATCTACGTGAGTGCCTGCATTGTTCTTCCCTCAGATCATTACAAGGCTGGCTGTTCCTCATTCTTTAAGCCTCAGAATAAGTATTCCTCTCTTAGGGAGACTGCTTGGGATCCCTCTATCTATCCCTCTATCCCTTTAAATTCCTTGCTAGTTACTATCTTATTCCACTACTTTCTCCTTCTTCACAATACTTATTACTCTTTGAGATATCTTGTTTATTAGTTTACTTTTTGTTATTTAAATATCACCACCAGATTATAAATTCCCATAGGTGAGGGATCTTTCTGGAGTTGTCCATCATTTATTTCTGATGCCTGTATTGGTGCTTGGCATATTGTAGGAAGTAAAACAAAATTGAAGGAAAGGAAGAATGAATAATTGTCCGTGTGTCTGAAATACTTAGAAGAGTATTTTAAAATAATGGTGTCGTGAAGTTCTTTTTAATGCATATAGAAAGTAGTCCTTTTCTCCAGACTCTGTTGTCAGCCAGGTAAGACCCAATTTCTATAAATATCCCCCAAGGGCATTTCAGGCCTGATGTTAACATAGTCTGCCACCAAGACCTTGTTTTCTCAAAGGACGTAAGCCCTTTACCTGCCTCATAGAAACTCTAGGGACTACAGATTTTGTCTGTGAAACTAGACTAAGAAAATTTTATTGTTTTTTGGGGGGAAAAAGGGAAGGAAAGGATGAAAGGAAGAGATAGTTAAGGAAAGAAAGAGATAAAAAGAGAAATATTTCAAATGAGGACTAGCTCACCAGTAAGCACAGTGGTGGGGATAATGCTATATTTCCCACAGCTGTAGTTTGTCATCAACTATTGCTAAAAATCCTAAAGAGAGGTTGGATTTTAGATTTAGATTCTAGAGCATATATCTGTACTAATCAAGTGAACAAAGTATTTTTCTAGTTTAGCTAGGTTTCCATTAGGTTGGTACAAAAGTAATTGGGGTTTTTGCCATAAAACCGGTTACTTTTGTACCAGCCTAATATAAATTCACAAATTGGCATAGAAGTTACTTTTTTTTGGAAACAGTAAACAAAACTTTGTGCATTCCATGTGTATGGAATTCTTTCAGCTCATAAGTGTAAACCCTATTTAGTACACCAATATTGCAACTCCAAAGTGTATATGATTTCCTGGCTATATTATTTTGAAGCAGTTAATACGAGTTTCCAAATATGCATCTAATTTATGCCAGAAAATAATTTATCCAGTGGAAGAATATGACTTCGTTCAGTTGAAGGTAAACCACTAATCTTTTCATATGTGTATTAAAACTATAGTTTTCCGTGACCTGTAGTTATAATATTTCTAGTCATGTTAGAAGGCATTAACAATGGTGTGCTTATAATGTATACAGTATTTGCAAAAAGACCCTATTGTAAGTCAGGTATCTCTTAGAGTTCAATACTTGGGTTAATAATTACCCGCAAGAATGATTGAATGTATTCTTATTTTAAAGATGTTCTGAGCAAGCTACTTCTCTAGATAGCATGCCTATGGTTCTGCAATTCTTAGGGAAATTGAAAGTCTGCTGAGGATATTGAAGTTATCGCTGATTGATGCATTTCCCATAATGCACCTTAAACTTTCAGCACTGTTTCATCATACTCTTAAGGTGTCCTTTATAAAGGAAAATACAAATGAGAAAACGTAATGAATTTACACCCATGCATTAAACATATCATGGGTAGTACTATTGATTAAAATGTAAATATATTAAAATAGAGTAAAATTATATTCTTACAGGTATTAGGCCTTAGTCCTATAAACACAATATTTTCAATTATTTGTCTATGTGCTGTTTTCTACTGCTGTGAGGTTATAGTTGCTGAATAAAATCTCTTAAATCTGTTGACTGATACTTTCTGAGTAACAACCTTTGTGTTGCAAAGTTACTGACTGATTAAAGAGTACAGATTGTATGTACTTCCAAATAATGAGTTTATTCCATTTGATTCAAACAACTGTGTATAAGTATTTTGTCCATCCATTGTCCATTATTGTATGAGACTTTGTTAATGTTTTCTGTTATGTTTTATTTATTGCCTTATTTGCAAACTGGATAAGAGGGCTTTCCAGAGTTAAAGAAAATAGTGAGTTGGAAAATAACACAAGGGAAATAGGAAGTGTGGAAAACACAACACAGACTAGATCAAACTCTTGAGAATGAAAAATAGAGATAATAGTCGGATATCTGTGGAGTGCAATATCAAAAAGGCCAGTCCTATCACGGTCAGGGTGTTCAACAAACATTCTGTAGTGTGTTCCACACATATTTTGTGTATTTTATAGACAGGAATAGGGAGAAAATATTTTAAAAATGTATTAAGGTCCTAGGAAAACGATGTGAAAACCAGTATCTGATTTGACTTGGTCATAGCCTGTGTCTTTCTAGTGACTCAAATGCAATGGCCATGCCCTCTCTAAGGATTGCTTTCAGTTTCTCACATTTTAGTCCATTTTTGGTAATTTGCCTGAGTTACTTCCTTGTGAAAACCAGTAGCTGATTCGACTTGGTCATAGCCTGTATCTTTCCAGTGACTCAAGTGCAATGACCACGCCCTCTCTAAGGATTGCTTTCAGTTTCTCACATTGTAGTCTATTTTTGGTAATTTGCCTGAGTTACTTCCATTTTGTGCAAAACCTGGATTCGAATTACTAATATACTATCATCCTAACTCTGGCACGTGACTTACAAAGACCTTCATGATCTGGTTCTGGTGATCCTCTCTAACTTCATCTCCAAGCATGTGCTTCAGCTCTCCTCTTAAACTACCCCAGACTTCTCATCATGTTCTGAGCCTGTCATGTCCTTTCCTGTCTCCATGACCTTGCGCAAGCTGTACCTGTCCTTGCAGTGCCCTTCTCTCCTCTCCCTGGGAAATAAAACATGGTAAATCTGCAACCAGTTCAGCTTGCTTGGCTAGCTTGTTTACCTGTTAATGGGAATAGGAGGAATTCTCATCTTATAAAATGAGATATAATAAATGATAAAATATTATATAATTATAAATCATTTTATCATATATTATCTATAATAGTAACATTTTATCATATGTAATATATTAATAATATAACAATATACATTATTTTATTATTATATGTAATAAAATAGAAATTACTTATTATATGTAATAATAATAAAAATGAGAGAGAATTTGAGTTTGGTGTTTGTATGTGACTGAAAAATCTCAGGCTTGGGAATCAGATAAGCTTAAGTTCAAGTTCTGGACTAAGTGTTGATGTGCCCATGACCTTGACAAATTTCTAAATTTCTCTCTTCATTCTGGAAAGGGAAGAAAACATTACCTTTCAGGGTTCATGTGAAGATCTAATCAGACAACATTTATGAGTGCTTATCATTTAACCAAAACATCAACAATTTAACGACTCTTACCCATAACTTTAATAATGTAAATAATTCCTATTAATAATTAGAATAAGGCCGGGCACAGTAGCTCACGCTTGTAATCTGAGCACTTTGGGAGGCCGAGGCGGGTGGATCATCTGAGGTTGGGAGTTCGAGACCAACCTGACCAACATGGAGAAACCCCGTCTCTAATAAAAATACAAAGTTAGCCGGGCGTGGTGGTGCATGCCTGTAATCCCAGTTACTCAGGAGGCTGAGGCAGGAGAATCGTTTGAACCCAGGAGGCGGAGGTTGCAGTGAGCCAAGATCACACCATTGCACTCCAGCCTGGGCAACAAGAATGAAACATCTCAAAAAAAAAAAAAAAAAAATCAGAATATCATAACATTGATTTAGAACACTTTGTGTATCTAAGTACATAGAATAAAGCACATTATAGTATACATTAAAAATCTGCCGCAATTTCCCCAGAATAAATTTAAAAGTGGTGTAGGTCCCTGGGAGACTAATTAGAGAAGAATGTGATTGAGTAGTTTCTAGGGGGTGAGAGTGTCATGTGAGACTATTCCTTACTCCTACCAATTATTTATTACGCATTCTATTGTTTTAGACATTGCATCAGAAAGAATTTGTGGGAGAAATTTAATAAATATGCCTAATAATTTGGGATTGTTCACACTTTGAATAACACTTTTATACACTGGTGTTTCATCTATAATATTGTGATTAGTGTTGATTAAAGCAATAGGAAAAAAACATATAGAAAAGTGTAGGGAAAAGAGATTAAAAATAAAAGTTACTAAAAAAAGTTAATAAAAATAAAAGTTATTAAAAATAAAAGTTATTAAAAAAAAAAGAAAGGCAGGTGTAAGTGAAATATGAGGAACCACTATGGGCAACAGAATAGAAAAGTAGGGAAAATTGGTATCAGAAAGAGTACAGAATTTTGAGCCAAGATATTTGAGTTAGAATCCAAATAGGGTAAGCACATTTTTTGTGTGTGACTTAAAAAATAAATGACCAAATAAAGATAGACTAACCCTATCTATCATTAGGCAAGTTTTGAAAATTCTGATTCTCCTATAGAAGTTTCTTGAGAGTAAGGGTAAATATACACATTCACTTGTGTCTATTTTACAGTGTTGGGAAATAGCTAAAAATTTGATATGATATGATTTGCAAATAAAAAGAGTGCATCTCTTACTAAGGTATTTCATTACAATGATTATTTCTAATTACTGTGGCTTTGTGTTTATAATTACTGATTCTAGGGTATGTCCATGTATGCTTCCTTCACGGTTATTCCTTTTTTATTCTTCCACCACTAAAACTAGAAATTTAGACTGTACTTTATTGCTCAGGGAAGGCAGAACACAAAAAAACTTTCTAGAGTCCTCAGCTTCTTGGCTTTAAATTCCAAAGCTTTTTAGAGTCATGGCTTTCAATGGCAAAATACAGGTGCTTGAGAGACGAATATTTTTTCTTTCTTTTTCTTTACTTCTTTTATTTACCATATTGGTCTTGAACATTAAGATCCAGTAATGAAGGACACAGAACATCCAGTCTTTCCACAACCTCTAGAGAGAGTTAAGGGTTAAGCATGTATGATGCCCTCAAAGCAGTTTTCCTGAACCTGCTGAGAGTGAAATGTGAGAAGGAAGCACCCTGTCCCTTTGGTATTAAAACTGTAGAGGGAGGGAGGAGGTGGAAATTGCTAAGAGAATTTGGGAGACTGCCTAAGCAGAAGTGATTCTTGTCTCGAATCCTAAAGTCCAGCTCAATGAAAGGGCAAGTCTCTAGGAGAAGCAGGGTCTTGATGTGAGGCAGGCGATGGTGAATGGGTGAGCTAGACCCAGGGCCTTTGTCAGCCTCGAATCTGCCTGAGTTCCCAATAGGTGAGGAAGGACACTTGAGGGCTTCTGTGCTCTCCTGAGAAGGCTATGAGCAGATGGTGGTGGTGGTCTTTGGTGATAAGCATGTGGATTAGCTGGAGAACAATGTGGAAGAGTCGTTGAATGCTTTGATGGGTGCTGGTGTCACCCATCCCTGCCAGAGTGAGTTAACCGTCAGGAGTAGCTGGCAAAGTGACTGGAGATGTTCACCTGTCTACCTGCCTCCTCAATTTTGATGTTTGTGAAGCTGTCACTGAAATCAGATGCTGTTGGTCAGAAGGGTAAAAGGGTAGAGAAGGTAAGATTTCTTAAGTGATTGAGATTGTATTTTATACACAGTTCTACCAAAAAGACACCTCCACTCATATATATGTTTATCACAGCACTATTCACAATAGCAAAGATATGGAATCTATCTAGATGTCCACCAACGGTAGATTGGATAAAGAAAATATGGTACCATGGAATACTACACAGCCATAAAAAGATCATGTCCTCTGCAGCAACAGGGATGTAGCTGGAGGTGATTATTCTAAGTAAATTCACTCAGAGACAGAAAAACAAATGCTACATGTTCTCACTTGTAAGTGGGAGCTGAACACTGGGTGCATGGGTAAACACACACAAAAGGATGGAGATAAGAGACACTGGGGATTCCAAAAGGGCGAGGGGTGTGGCAAATTCTGAAAAACTGCCTATCAGGCACTATGTTCATTACTTGGGTGATGGGATCATTAGAAGCCTAAGCCTCAGCATCACACGATATACCCATGTAACAAACCTGCTTATATACCCACAAATGTAAAAAAAAAAACCAACAAAAACCAACCAAACAAACCCAGATTGCATTTTAAAGAAAAAGTGCCTGATTTTAAAACCAAGCTACTTTGAATTAGCAAATTTAAATGTTCTATTATTTTATGTAGGAGTCATGAGCTCTGAATTTTAGTCATAGAAACATAAAATGTAATTTTTGCACATCTGAGGTTTGTGGTCTATAAACATGAAAATGTTTACACTATATATCGTACCTGGATTTGGTATGCTTAATGATGGCAAAAGATTTAAAGTAAGTGTCTGTGTGTGTGTGTGTGTGTGTGTGTGTAGTAGTAGTAGTTTATAACATTTCCTTCTACCCTCAAACTTCATGTCAGAGAATGCTGGCATTACCTTTGTTATTATTCCCTGAACCCCTCCCCAACCCCATGCTTTCTGAGGAAAAAAAGGACAAAAACCGAAGGGTGGATTCTCCTGAAAAAATTAGAAGTAAATTTTGTGTTCGAGATGACCCTGTGCAGCAGGGGAACGTGTGTGTCAGGAGTGGATCAGGAGTGAGGGGCTGAGTGATTGAGGAAACAGAGGGGCAGAGAGGGAGGCCAAGGGGCCTTGGATCAAAGAGAGAGAAATAGTGAAGAGTCAAAGGCAGGCCAGGTGCAGTGGCTCAATCCCAGCACTGCGGGAGGCTGAGGTAGGCAGATGGCTTGAGCCCAGGCATTTGGGACCAGCCTGGGTAATGTGGTGTGTCTTCCTCTCTATAAAAATTTTTTTAAAAATAGGTAGGCATGGTGGCATACACTTGTAGTCCTAGCAACTCGTGAGGCTTAGTTGGGAGGATTGCTTGAGCCAGGGGGCAGAGTTTGCAGTGAGCCAAGATTGCATCACTGCACTCCAGCCTGGGCCAGGAGAGCAAGACCCTGTCTCAAAAAAGACTCAAAGCCTCTAGGGGATTGAAGAACAGAAGAGGGCATGGGGCTTTCAAATTGAACCTGCTATTTTTACTAGCATAGGAACTTTGAAAAAAGGTGCCCAAGAGCCAGAAGCGCTACAAAAAGCTTTGTACAGATTTTTCCCATTAAAATGGATTTGATAGACAAATGACTTGCCACATTATTTTGGATCACCACTGAAGACAAATGCTCAGTGGTTGAGAAAATATCAACAAACCAAAGCAGTCCCTCTTTCCTGTCCAGGGAGCTTAAACTGCTGTGCCACAAGTTCACAGGATCAGGGGTAACGACTGCAATTAGAAGGGCAGAAATAAAAATCTAAATTTGACTTTGCTAAACTGGCCACCTCTGCTGATCTTAACACAAAGAGGGAGGTTAAATGGAGGTTAAGAAGCTAACAGAAAGCATGACTGATGATGTCATTGTGTCTAAGTTTGAAATGTGTGAGAAAGTAGAAACATTTATAAACCATGAGGCAGTTTTGCAATTTCCAGCAAATCAGCCATAACTGAGAAAGTAAAAACGGCAAATCTTCTGGACCATTGAAAATGAATCAAACATTTCTAGCCTGCTCTGGGAAAAACCCATTAAAATATCAAAAGGCTGGGGTGAGCAACAGAGGGTGAGAGAAGAGGATAAAAAGAAACTGAGGTTTTGCTGGGCACGGTGGCTCAAGCCTGTAATCCCAGCACTTT
Organism: Macaca nemestrina; assembly: GCF_043159975.1. Lineage (NCBI taxonomy): Eukaryota > Metazoa > Chordata > Mammalia > Primates > Cercopithecidae > Macaca > Macaca nemestrina. The sequence goes on from NC_092127.1 coordinate 31,147,574, forward strand.
GGGAGGCGGAGATGGGCGGATCACGAGGTCAGGAGATCGAGACCATCCTGGCTAACATGGTGAAACCCCGTCTCTACTAAAAAAAATACAAAAAACTAGCTAGATGAGGTGGCGGGTGCCTATAGTCCCAGCTACTTGGGAGGCTGAGGCAGGAGAATGGCGTAAACCCAGGAGGCGGAGCTTGCAGTGAGCTGAGATCGGGCCACTGTGCACCAGCCCTACAGAGCGAGACTTCATCTCAAAAAATAAATAAATAAATAAATAAATAAATAAATAAATGAATAAATAAAGAATCCGAGGTTTTATGAGTGAAGACAATGGCAGAGTGGATTCTGCTGTATCTCAGAAGCCAATGTGTGATGCACCTGAGAACAGTTATTTTCATTAACTTATACTTGCGATATGTGCCTGGAAAAGGCTTCCAAAAAAGCTTCCTAGGGCAGTTTAATCTGATTTCTTTCACTAGATCCAGGCACACACACATAAATTTTGTTCAAAATTTGTCATTTCATATCTATTTGCATGTTCTATTTTACACTGTTTTAATTTAAACTCTGTAAAGTAAGATTTATCTGTTTAAATGGCTACAACTACAGGAATCTGCAGGGTCATAACTTGCTTGTATTATTAGGATCAGTTGTTGGAACCAATTTACACAACACCGAAAAAAAGCGACCAAAAATGTCCATGAACCCAGGTAACTGCAAAATGAGGGAGGGCTATAATCTGCAAATAGTATGTTTAACAGGCAGCTATTCCCTATGAAAGTCCTCCTTCATGAGGAGGAAGTATTTACTAGGGAAATGAGCAGAAATAAGAATTTGGGTTGCAAGATTTGGGACCAAGACAGGAGATTTTTCTTTGTGAGTATTTTGTCAGAAGGTGTGGTGAGACTAAGGAATACAGAGAATCGTTAAGATAGGAAGGATAAATTAAGCGCTAAGGGAGAAAGAGGAACTGGTTAATTAGAACTGGAAGCCAGTATCTAGGTTGCTTAGCCAGGAAAGGGAAAGCTTCAGGGAGTCCAGTTGGCACTAAATAGACAATCTGTGGGAGAGAAGCAAAGGAGGAGAAACCAGGCATGTAGCAGGATCAAAACTTGAAGGAGTTTGGGAGCAGTGGCTCATGCCTGTAATCCCAGAGCTTTGAGAGGCTGAGGTGGGTGGATGACTTGAGACCAGGAGTTCGAAACCAGTCTGGGCAACATGGTGAAACTCCCATCTCTACAAAAAATACAAAAATTAGCCGGCGTCATGGCACGCACCTGTGGTATCGTATACTCAGGAGGCTGAGGTGGGAGGATCACTTGAGCCCAGGAGGCTGAGGCTGCAGTGAGCTGTGATCACACCACTGCACTCTAGCCTGGGCCACAGAGCAAAACCCTGTCTCATAAACAAGAAAACAAGCAAGCGAAAAAAGAGATCAGATTTTCATACTAGCAGAGTTTACAACCAGTGTGGGATTTATGTTTCACCGTATCAGGAATGAATACCTTGGGGTCGTTTAACGTAACAGTGAGGATGCTCTATGTTGCTCTGTGAGTGTCCTTTCAATCCCCACAAAGGTGAGGATTGAAACATGTTACTCTGTCTCAGGAAACTGTGTGTGCTGGAGTGGGGAGAGGGAAGAAAACAGTAAGTTTAGGGATATTCGACTCCCTACGACCAGGGCCTCCACTGTCCGCCCTCTCTGGCACCTGCATAGGCAGAAAGACAGAAGAGATGGCACTCTTTTTTGGTGGAAAGGAAGAGGTTATGGGAGCAGTGAAGCACACAGGTATTTGGTGCCTACATTATCTGGGGCACCCAGAAAAAAAGACTCTGGACACTAGAAATGTCTGATAAATTCTGATAGCCTATAAATTACTCCTGAGAAGTTGGCAAAGTTTCTTCTGCTGTAGCAATGCTCAGTCTCATTTTTCAACCTGTGGCACATGAAGCCTCTCTCACTTTAGAGGGGTGACCCCAATGGCCAAATTCATGATTTGCATGGCATGTGATGAAAAGGGCTGCCATCTTTAGAGATGACTCTATTGTCTGGGGAATAGGATAGGAGCATGGACTGGAGAGGAGATATTAATAGTGAAGACATCCACTGGGTGTTGACTTACTCTGAGCATTTTTTTTTCTTTTTCTGACACAGGGTCTTGCTCTGTTGCCTAGAGTGGAGTGCAATGGCACCATCTTGGCTCACTGCAACCTCTGCCTCCCAGGCTCAAGCGATCCTCCCACCTCAGCTTCCTGAATAGCTGGAACTACAGATGCTTGCCACCATGACGGGCTAAATTTTGTATTTTTTGTAGAGATGGGGGTCTCGCCATGTTGCCCAGGCTGGTCTTGAACTCCTAGGCTCAAGCAATCCACCTGCCTTGGCTTCTCAAAGTGTGGGATTATAGGCATGAGTCACTGCCCCCCGCCTTACTCTAAGCATTTTTAAAGTCCCTTTCATTAAAGTTCCTCTGGGCCTGGCTGCAAACATGGTGATGGGCAGGTGCCATGAGAACCTTTCTCTCCTTGGTTGTGAGAATGATTTAAATGTTTTTCTACAAGGTAGGTAGGTATGTGAAGAGGGATTATACTAGCTTAGTGTAGTGGCAAAGTCTTAATCATTGAGGCTAGGATTTTGGTAGATAATAAATTTATTTTAATAATTTCTATCTAGGTTCTATTTTCAAGTGATATTTTACCCTTTTGATATTTCTTGCCCTTTTTGTCCTACATATGAAATTTGGAGACCCACTTTTAAAAGTGAATTAAGAATAAGGAGCTGAAAACTAAAGGGAACACAGCTATACGGCCTTAGTTTCTTTCTATGTGAAAAATGAGGATGTTGTCCTTTACAGCTTTACCTTGCCTTCCAACTCAAAAAAATCTGATTTCTTATGAAACTGAAATTAAAAATAGTACTTGAGCGACATTAAATAGAAACTGTCTAAGTAATAGCAATTTGCTCGAGGATCAGACTGCGGGAAGTAGAAAAAGAAACTTCATTTTTCCTTAAATGAATTAGATGAGAACCAAGGGAAAAGATTAGTAGGAGACAACAGCATAACTATACATATATATATGTATAGTTTTATATATAACTATGTATAGTTTTATATATAACTATACATATATATGTATTTTTTTTATATATATATATAAAATTTATTTTTTTGAAGATGGAATCTCGCTCTTGTTACCTGGTCTGGAGTGCAGTGGCACGATCTTGGCTCATTTCAGCCTCTGCCTCCTGGGTTCAAGCGATTCTCCAGCCTCAGCCACCCAAGTAGCTGGAATTACAGGTACCCACCACGACACCCAGCTAACTTTTGTATTTTTAGTAGAGACAGGGTTTTGCCATGTTGGCCAGGCTGGTCTTGAACTCCTGACCTCAAGTGATCCTCCCGCCTTGGCCTCCCAAAGTGCTGGGATTACAGGTGTGAGCCATGGCGCCTGATGAACTACATGTTTGAATCAATGGAATAACTCATATAATTACATGGCCTCTCAGTTCAAGTGGATACTCAATTCTCTAACAAAAAAATTATTTAATATCTCAACAGCTTTTTGTTTTTTTAAGTGTGAATCTTACTATTAAAGAATATATCAGATTATCTCTGTTTCATTTGTAGCTAATCATGTGGGTAACATTTTGGTTCAACTGAGCACCCTGTCTAAACGTAGACCTAGGATTGCATTTGGAAACAGGAGCTAAGGAGAGAGAGAGAGAGAGCTGTGTCCATTTGCACTGGAACTCAATGAGAACTTGAGTTCCTGGAGGAATCTGGGAGAGGAGTCGAGGAAGAATGATGGTGAGAGAGAGGTGGAAAGAGTTGTTGGCACAATGGCCAGAAGCAAGGGCTCCAGGTGGCCTAGACCAGCTAGTGAAAAGTCCCAAGAGTACCATTCCCAAAGATTAACTCTCAGAATTTTTTTGAAAACATTGATGATTTCCAAAAGGCATATTCATTATCATAAAAGATTGAAGAAATCAGGAGACCCAGTTAATTTAGGTAGTACTGAAATAATTATAAAATGAATCTATTTAACAAATCTAATAATACCCAGGCTGCTATAAAATACAGTTATTTAGTAGGAAAATACCAAGTTCTAACATGAACAACATGATATCTCACTTTACACTGTCCTTTTTTCCACTTGATATTTATTTTTGTTGTGATAGAGAACAAAACCTAAATTTGAAATATTCACAACTTGCCCCTGCTTATCTCCAAAGAAGGAAAGAGCTTTTGGTTTAGTGGTGGGTCCTTGTTGTTTTGATCACAGAAATAGATGAAGCTGTAGAATTTAAAAAGATGAGAGAGTACTGGATCACTACACATAGGCAGGAAATAGAGCTATTGGGGTTGTGGGGCTAATAAAATATCCAGGAGGAGGGAGAGGTAAGCTAACATAGGAATTAAGTCAATATTTATGGGCACTTGCTATATGTATAGCTAAGTGTCATGTGCTGCAAACAAAAGTGCTTTCTATATAGTCAAATTATTTACATATACTAATTCATCAGTTGTTGGTGTACACTGAGGAATGTATACAAAGCAGATAGCACCAGCTCATAAGAGGAGATATAAAAACTCCTAGCATGGATTTGTTGAATTTGACTTGGATGGGGAGGCCCTCACTGTAGGTGGTGGAAGCCCTGGATTTACCAGCTTTGAGACCTTGGACTGGTCAATATTTCCTTATGGATTAATATCTAAAATAGAGAAAGATCTAACTTGCTTGAAGGCCAGTGAGCTAGGTCAGGGGTCTGTTAAGGTCACTTTAAATTCTATATTATAATTTAAGAAAGTGTTAGAATCAAATCATGTTTAACAGCATAGGCTTTTTAAGGAGATAGACTTGGATTCAAATCTCCTTTGCATCATTACTAGGAAGTGGTGCCAGGAATGCTACCAGATATTTCTCATTCTCTGTTTCCTATTTTGTAAAGCGAGAATATCTCATAGGGTTATTATAGGAATAAAATAAGATCATGTTTGTAAAGCACTTACATTGTTCCTCATCTATGGAGACCTCTCAATAAATGGGAAATAGAAAAACAACTACACCCATAAACATAAGGATTGAAATCAAATGGTCTAAATGCTTACAGTTTTTCAGACAAAAAGTTAAATCTAACTAGAATACTCAACTCCAGGCATTTTAGTTTAACAAGTTTGTACTAATGTGTGAAACTGTGCTTGAAAGACTATTTAGTTCACAAACTAATAATTTCCCTTTATGTAGATCAGGGTGCATTTGCACAGATTCATTAATTTTCCTTCCATTTGAAACTTAAAAATATGATTCAAAATACATAGTAAAAACAATACAAAATTGCCAGCAGCCCCCACAATATAAGGTGGTGAGAAGTTATTTAATTGGTACCATGCATGTTACTCGGGTGAGGGATAAGTCCTGACTTGACCACTATGCAATCTAGGCATGTAACAAAATTGCACTCATGCCTCATACATTTATACAAATTAAAAAAACCCAACCGCCCCCAAAGTATAAGGTAGAACACAGTATACCTCCGTGGTTTGCATATTGGTGTGTTTATTCTCCCATCTTTTGGAATTGGATAAATATGCCCACATTCTCCTTTTCCATGTACTAACCAAGCTAACGGTCTGTTCTGGAATTGTCTCTTCCTTTTCTCTTCTTCATAGTTACAGAAGAAAACTGTTACAAGTTATGAGAGTACTGGCAAAGGCCAGGTAGCCTGGTAAGTGTCTCTAGGAGTCTGAAAGTGAGGACCTTACTAAGCTGGGCCAGTCCTTGGCAAAATACTAAAGTGGATCAAGCTTATGTTTGAACTCCTTCTATTTCTTGTATCTTCACTTGTTCCCTGCCTATCTAAAATATTAAGTAAAAGAATTGTTTTGCTTAGTGAAATCATTTAAGAAATAATAAAGCATTGTCTGATAAGAACTTAAGATACAAGTTGTCCTGGGGATTGCTTTTTAATTACAAATTTTGAAATAATTATATACTTACAAGAAGTTGAAAAAATAGTATAGAGAGATCCTATACAGCTTTCACCCAGCTTTCCTTAATCTTACATAATTTTAGTATATTACAAAACTAAAAAATTAACATTGGCACAATACAATTAATTAGACTATGGACAGAAGGATTTTTAAAGAGTGAAAAATTCTTAAGGCTAAAAGGAAATCTTTTATGTCTTAATGTCACCTCTGTTTGTGTGGACCTCAATTTTTGCACTTGTCTTATTGAATTGAATTTTAGATCAACTTGCGGTCTTCTCCATTCTATCCCTTCAGAGCAGGGACCATGCTTACTTTAATAAGATAGGTGAATAAAGCATGGTCACTGCTCTGGCATGCATAGGTATTTTTGGTTGAAAGGATGACTAATAGTTGCTTACGTCTGTAACGGGCTTTAGAGTTTTCAAAGCCCATTTATACACATTATGGCTACTGAGAATTATCATGGTCTAGGGGAGAGAGCACGGGCTTTGAAAGCATTCCAATCTTGGCATTTATTAGCTCGAGTCTTGTGACAAGGCATTGAATGTCCTACCTCATGTGCTTAATTGTATCCACATAATAGAGTTGTTGTGAAGATTCAGGAGGTAATTTTTGTAACAAAGAATGGAACACAGGAGGTCTGAGAGGTAGACAGGGTAAAGGATTTGATTGCCATTTCACATGCTCAGAAGAGGTAAATCATTTGCTGAAAACCATAGAACTGGTACATGGTAGTGCAGCTAAGCATCTTAGGTTAGGTGTCTTCCATGATATCACATCGCCTTTCCTGTAACAGGAAAGTGGATATAAAAACAAAATAAAACAAAACAAACACACAGAGAAACAACCACCATGGGGCATTTACAGAGGTTTAAGAATTTGTCCTTATGCGTGGTTGTTGATTTCCGTTGCTGTGTGCCCAGGAAATTCTCACTTACGTGAAGCCTGGGTGAGGGGCTAAACTCAAGGTGAACCCTGGCTGTGGGTGCTATTTCAGGGGGTCCCTGACAAGTGTTCCCCCACCCTAACATGCAATTAACACCATGTAGCTAGGAATTGGCTTGCCAAACTTTGCTGCAAATGTTTATGCCCTCATTTCCTGGGGAAGGCGTGGAAGGATGAGAACTTGGAGCTCTCAACTTACACTACATTCCCAAATTTTCTTTTGAATCAAAAGGGAAGTTAAATTTAAAGAGACAGAGGGTTTTGGCATCATCATGACCACCATCATTATTATTTCCTGCTCATGAATAATTATTAACAAAAAGGTACATGTAAACATGGAATTTTTTTTCCTAACCTGAAATGAGTGGTAACACAGTGGTCAAAGTTGCTTCTCAACCTGCCCTGAACACCTTTTATATACCCTTAAATTCTTTATACTGGAATGACTATTCTAGAAATATTCCTCTGGCTTATTTAATCTATTCATTTCATTGAAATGGAATAGGGAAGGTAAAATATGGTATTATTTTTTGAAGCTGTTGGCCATAAATGTCAAAAGCTCTGGTAGTTTAAACATGGAATTATAATTAGAAACATTACATTTTCGGTGGTGGTTTGCAATTTATTGTTTTCCCTTCAGTTAAAAAATAGGAATGTCAGTAATCAAGATTAGAGATGGAGAAAGCTAGGACTAGAATATTTCCCTGGGATTCTGAATAGTTTCTGTGGTTTTGATGCCATCCTTTAATTTTAACTCTAGATGAGATGGAGTAGAGGGAAGGAGGAAAGAAGGAGAAAAAGGAAAATACAATCACTTTGACACACTGCAATTGGGAGAGTCAGGATTGAAAGTTACCCTGAGACATTCCTTAATAGAAGAGCTCAGAGTTAACAAAACTTATGCAAACTTTTAAGAGACAGAACTATAAAAAGGCTTGTTAACTTCTAAATTAGTGAAAGCCCACATTCCCAGAATCATAAAGGACTAAAGATATCCATAAAGTTTTGTTCTTGGTTTGGCTTTGACTTTTTCATATTTATTATCTAAGAAACAAAAATATTTTATTTCTATCTACATACTATAAATCAAATGGAGCTTAACACACAACAGCTGTTTCCCTTGAATGTAAAAAAGATTTTCTGAAAAATAAACCATAGCACACGTAGAGAAAACAAAATTTGTCATTATAGTAAAAATAACATGCCCACTTGAAGCTGCTTTTGTGCCTATGTTTTTCATTGCTTTGTGCTTTCCCTTGTTTTTCTTTCAAGGAACAGTGATAAATCTTGCTAAATAAAAAGAGTTTTAAGAATGCATCTCCCTGCCCAGAAGCACACCTATGATAGCAAATCACAAAGGATAAGGGCGACAGAGCATTACAACTACACAGAAACTGGCACAAATGTGAGGACTTTCCTAGGATTTTTCAATGAACATATCCCTTGAATACAGTTTAAGAATCACTACTCTTTAAACATTATAATGTTGCTTATAATATCAATTATATGAATTGGTTATTATGAAGCCTAGGTTTACATGGCACATCAGTCTTGCTTCACTATTGACTATGATAAGATATTACAGTTTTTAATACAAATACCAGACATTTACTAAGAAGAACAATTCTGAAGTGAGATTACAATTTTATCAGTAAATGCATTTTATCTTAAAAGCATAAATATAAGGAATAAACATTTGTGCTTGCGGTTATTCCACAAAATACTAAGGTATACAAAATTAGATACTGAGCATACTTACAATATTTTCCAATAATTAAGATGTAGAAGAAGACAGGACCAGATGTCATTTCCTTCTCTCTGAGCAACTGATTAATGAAAGTGAACAAAATTTGGTCTTGGTTTCTGAATCGCATACAGCTCACGGTGGTTGTGTGCTATTTCTGTCTGCAATCTTAGCAGCTACAAAGCAGTCCTCCCTCCTTCCACTCCCATTTCCTTTCTCTGTCTCTTTCCATTCCCTCTTTTTTTCTTTCCTCCTTTCTATTCTCAGGATCTCTCCTCCCCGCCCTCCTTCTCTAAATGTCCTAATCTCCTTCTTTACACATACGCACGTGTGTGCATGCACACACACACACACACACACAAAGCTGAGCAGCAATAAAGTTTCAGAGAACACACAGGATATCTACAAACGAGGGTGTATACAAACTCTGAGAAATGTCTGAACTGATCAAAGATACACTATCAGAAAGAAATTGAGCTAGAGATATCTCATAAGCAAAAACATATTTTTTCCCCTTGTGACATAGGACTAGGAAAAGAATGGAATTACACAGGGCAAAATGCCTTTGTGGAATTAACTATGGGGTAGGAATTAAAGTGTAACTACAGCAATCGTTTATAAACTGTTTGAGTTTGGGAATTCGAACAATAGGATATTGTTGAAAGAAGAATACAAAAGAAGAAAACAACTTAAAATCCTTTTGAACTTGTGAATTTTGCTACAATGGAGACCATGACATGTCACTGGATGTCCTGGAGCAAAGCCGGCCTGGGTTTAAATTATAGGTCCCCTGTGACTTTAGAGTTATGCAGGTGCTGACTCTTGGCTGAGCCTTGCTTTTCTGGAGCAAAATATGTATGCAACAAGGTAGCTCTGATGGCCAGCACAGGGCATAGTGAGGGGTGTAGGTCCTACTGCATTACAGGTGATTATTAAGCGTCAGTCATTCATGTGGTGATTTTTTATTATTTGACCAGTTGGGGAAAAAGTATGAAAATGCAATGAACATTTCTGTAGACTGCATTTTCTTTTAACCAGACTGGTTCATTCTTATTTTGCAACTTGCTGATGAATTTCTGGAACAAATGAGTAGTAGCTCTTTGACATGAGGAATTTATTTTTGAGGTTAATGCTCCCTACTTGTAGATATACAAGTAGAATCTGCTTGGATTACATATCTGTACATCATTGACTTCAATATAATAAGACTATTTCTAAATAAGGGCTAAAAGGTTATACTAACACTGCTTCCTCTCCCCATAAATATAATTAATTCCATGAAAGAAGAATTATAGAAATCTTCACAAGTCCTTATTCATTTAGCAGTAGATTTATTTAGTGAAGACACTGTTCTTTCGATGGACATGCTTATGGTTAACTGAATTTAGTCCCATAAAATGTTCACTATTTTTAATAATACTTGAAATATTTTAAGATTATTATGTGGGTGGTTCATAGATTTTTTAAAAATTTATTTAGAAATAGTAGTTTTTTGGAAGGATGCTGTGGAATATGTCAAGGGCAGTATCAGAAGGAGGACCCATAAGAAGCTTCTTAATAGTAAAACTGAAGAACTTGCTTTGGGAAGTGTCAATAAAAAGTAAGCTGTTGATACAGAGGTCTTCAAAATCATTCTGATGTTATTGTGCAAACTTTGAAAATTTTGCCTGAGCGCATTATCACAGATACATACAATTAGTGGGCCACTAGCCAGGAAGTACTCGTTAACAATGTATTTTAAATCTTCTCAAATTATCAGGGCAAAATTTCCAAATCATCTCTCATTTTATTAAGAATCTATTAGGTTTTACTAAAATAGATGTTTATCTGAATGAATAATTTTCATTGTTTGTTTTCTCAGGGTGTCACTTCTCTCTTATTTTTGGCAAAGGCAGTGAATCTGGCATATTAGTTTTATAGAAGTATTTTGGTGGCAAAACCCAAAAGTGAATATAGCATACCTTGGCCATACATTGAGGTAGGTACTGTTTGTACTATGGGCTGGAGAATTCCTTATTGTGAGAGGCTGTCCCTTACATTGTAGAATGTTTAATAACCTTCCTGGCTTCCACCCACTGGATGCCTGTAGCACTCTCCAGTTGCAACAATTAAAGGTGTCTCCAGCAGTTGGCAAATGTTCCTGAAGGACAAGATCACTCCTGGTTGAGAACCACTGCATTGTAGCAAAAGACTCCCCTAAGTAATCTTTAGGTATTATTATTATTATTATTATTATTTAACCAGATTACTGAAATAGAATCCTTCTTAAGATTTGAATTAAAGTGTGTTTTCTCATTCTCTTGTTTTGCAGTTTGAAGACACATATTAAAGAGTTTTAAAAACAAATAGATAGTTTATGTTCTTAGCCTTCTCTTCCTGCCTACATTGTTCAATTATAAACTTGCACTCTGGGCCCAATAGAATCTGTGATGTCAATGCCTCCACTTGGCTGAGCATGTCAGGGGTTTCTACCCTAGACATAGGCTAATAGAGGCTGATACCCTTTCTTATCTTTGAATCTCTTCTTAAAACCTTATTGAGGCTCTTTGAATATAACAAAAACTTCTATTTGAAAATTACTTCTCAAACCAACCTAGTGAGTCAAACCAAACAAGCATTGTTAACCTGCCTGCACTGTACAGATCCACAATAATCTTGTGGCTTTTCCATCCTACCATGACGGAAATAAACCATGACTTTTTTTTTTTTTTTTTTTTTTTTTCAGTATCATGTTTTAAAACTGGGTAATGGCACTTGAGGGCTTCTGTCCATGTTTCTGAACCTTTTCACAATCACCATTTTTCAACAGTAGAAAAAGCCATTTTATGATGTGTTTTTTTGATTGTAGACCTGGGAAAGTCCCAGTGCGAGAAGCTGGTAAAACCTCAATAAGACCTTCATCATGTAGAGATATTCGGATAATAGTAAACTAACCATACATTAAAAATATTAAGTGCAATCTAAAGGCTAAAATGCATGCTGCCAAATTGTTCATTCTATGCATCCATTTCTAGTTGACAGCTGTCAGTCAGGCAAGACCCTTGAGGAACTCATCACCGCTGTGTCACACCAAAAATACTAGCTGCTTGATTTAGCATTAAACAATTCTGAAATGAAATAACTTTTAGGGAGTGATACCTAGCAAAATGTGCAACTAGGACAGAGCAGTTAGTAGGCACAGATATTTCTTAAAATATTTTGTATAAAATCTAAACAATTTTACCCTAGATGAAAACTGACCAGAAGCTACTGTCATTTTAGCAGGAAATCAACCATTACATTGTAAGCCAAATCCCATGTGGATTTTCGTGTTGCCCTATATCCAGTTGAGGGATATAACAGGGAGATAACAGAATTTAGTGACCCTCTGCAAAGTTGGTAATGTGAAGAAGAGGAGGGCAGTGTCAACAAGTCAACAAGCTCAACATTTATCTATCCATCTCTGTATCATCTTACACAGTAAGTGCAAACTCTGGGGAGGGCTTAGTATTAACTTTGTTTTACATAGTTCCCTTAACTGAATATATTCAAGCTTTAGGCTTATTTTATCTAGATTGAGACTACCTTGCTCAAGACTGATGAGATAAAATAAGTGATATAGTCTGTTGACTGGGTTAGTGGGTGGGATCTGGAAATTAACCTTGCTGTTTCATGTCTGGTAACCTGTGTGTTCCCTAAGCAGCCATCTTTCTTCCTCTTCCCTCACAACCTTAATGCGCATGCTCAGTCACTGTGGTTAAGCTGCAGCTGCTTCAGATTTCTTGATCGCACTTCAGCCACTCTGCTATGATTGGAGCCTTGTCTCTAAGCCCACTCACTTGCCTATGATCTAGCTTGCTTTTCACCCCATGGGATCAACTCACGGGAGATCTGGTGCTCTTTGCCCTAGCCTGATAATCTCAATGTTCTCTCCTTTGGGCACTATCTACTGCTGATGCTTCTTCATGCTTCATTTGAGGCTACCTGATTTATACCAGGGTATTTCCTACATGCTGGAAGACAGAATAAATTAGAAAAGTAAAAGTGGCTTGTTCCAGAAATACCAGTAGAACATTGGGAGTTCTGGTCCCACTTTTGCTCCTAATTAGACATGTAAACTCTGATAAGTCACTTAAAAGCTTTAGTCTTGTTACCTCACTAGTAAAACAGTCAATCTTTTAGATGTATTATAGCCCTGTCACTTTGTGAAATATGATACTCTGCTTTAAGATAATTTATGAATTATGGAGACAGAATGCACAAAGCTGATTGTCTGAAATACATATATATTTTTACATTTTTCAATAAATATAAATTGATGCCATGAACATAATGTATTAAAGGAGGTATACGAGATCATCAAGGAGACTGGTTTGGAGGGCCGGGTAGGGTCAAGTGTGGAAGATTTTTTAGAGAAGAAGAGCTGTGTACTGAGTGTGGAAGACAAAGAAAGACATAGACTGAGAGAGAGTAATGGAAACAACATTTCATATCAAAGACAAGTGAGTGCAAATACTCGGCATGTGCAAATAGCAGGTCTGGATGGGTTTATGGCCAGAAAATAACATAATTAGTATTGGAGAACTATGGAATAATTAGTTGTTGGAGAGTGTCAAACATTAGGTTGATTAATTTATTTTTTATTGTAAAATTTAAATTTAAATTCATAATCAACATATGGTAATTGTACATACTTATGTGATGTCTCAATGCTTGTATACATTTTATAATGTTCAAATCAGGGTAATTACCTTCTATCGCTTTAAACATTTATCATCGCTTTGTTGTGATAACATTCAAAATCTTCTAGTATCTTCAACTATATCTTCGAGTATACACTGCATTGTTATTTGCTATAGTCACCCTGCTGTATAACAGAAACACCAGAAGTTATTCTCCCTGTCTAAATGTAACCTCGTACTTGTCAACCAACTTCTTCCCAGCCTCTGGTAACCACTATTCTACGCTCTACTTCTGTGAAACAAGCTTCTTTAGATTCCACGTACAATATTATGCAGTGTTTGTCTTTCTGCATCTGCCTTATTTCACATGACATGTTCTCCAGCTTTATCCATTTTGCTGAAAATGACAGGATTTCATTCTGTTTTATGGCTGAATGGTATTCCATTGTTTGTATCTATCTATCTATCTATCTATCTATCTATCTATCTATCTATCCATCCATCCATCCATCCATCTATACAGTTTTCTTCAATCATCTGTAGATGGGCTTTTAGGTTGAGTCTATACCTTGGCTATTGTGGATGGTGCTGCAATAAACATGGAAGAGCAGATATCTCTTTGACATACTGATTTCTTTTCCTTTGTATATATCTCCAGTAATGGGATTGCTGGATCCTACATTAGTTCTATTTTTAATTTCTTCAGGCACCTTCATTCTCTTTTCCACAGTAACTATATAACAATTCCTCATTTAATGCCACTGACAGGTTCTTGGAAACTGTGGCTTTAAGTGAAATTGCAAACTGTAAGTCATTGGAAGTTAACTCCTGTTTATATATCAATTAGCCTATGATAAAATTGGTTCTGTTATACAGTATGTCTTTTAACTTAAAGTCACTGTTTCTAATAACTTATCCAAGCTGTTAAGTAAGGACTTGCTGTACTAATTTACATTCTCACCACCGGTGCCTAAGGCTTCCCTGTTCTTCAGTTTCTGGGGAATGGAGTGATATGATCAAAAGGAGACTAACAAAGAAAACTAGTTTCATGACCATATGATACAAAAGATGAGAAAGAGCAGAGACTCTAGGTAAATAAGGCTATTGAGTAACAGAAGTAAGTCAGCTATTATGGTCTGTGTGACTGAGAAGGCATGCAAACACAATACATTACCAGAAAGAACATTATCTTAATAGTGGTTAATCATGAACACACTGACATTACAACAGGGATGTCCAATAGAAATACAATGTGAGCTACAGATGCAATTTAAAGTTTTCTAGAAGCCATACTTAAAAAGTAAAAAGAAACAGATGAATCACTTTTAATAATAAATTTTATTTAACTCAGGATATTAAAAATATTACCACTTCAACATGTGATCAATATAAAAATTATTAAAGAGGTATTTTTTATTAATGAGATAAATTATTAATGAGATAAGAGGTACATGTGCAGGATTGTTACAAAGATATATTGTGTGATGCTGATGTTTAGAGTGTGAATGAATCCATTGGGAATGTAAATTAGTTCAGCCACTGTGGAGAGTAGTTTGGAGATTTCTCAAATAACTAACAGTTTATTATTTATCTTTGAAATTCAGTATGTATTTTACTATGCAGCACAATTTGGAGCAACTACATTTCAAGAGTTCAGTAGCTGCATGTGGCAGGTTGTTACCCCGTTGGATGGTGCAGTTCTAGAGGATGGGGCAAGAGGTTTCAAGATTCCATCAAGTTATATTTTATCATATTAAACATAACCATGGGATGTCCTACATATAAAGATTTATAGAGCTTCAGTAGTTTTAACCTGATGGTCATGTAAAAACAATAGTTTCCATAATTAAGTCAAATTTTAATAAAACAATGGAGACAACATAAGGTTACCAAATTTAATTTTGTCAAATAAAAACATGAATAGCAACAATAAAGGCCCTACCATTTATCTTTTACCATCATTTGATAAATGTAAAGACACTTTAATATCACAAAATTAGGAAAGCTATAATGTTCAAACGCAGTCCTCTAAACAGAATATATTTAGTTTCACTAAAAATGACTAAATTGTCCTTATTTTTCTTATTTCATTGCAGATGAATAAAAAGTCCCACAGACCCTGTCGGTAGACCGTGATTTGGGAACCACTGATCTAGTCCAGGCTCAGGGTCTCTCTGATAGCACAAGTCCTTCAAAATCATGTAGGACACAGTAGCTTCAAACAACAACGCATTCTGTTAGCTATTAACCAGTGTTTTGAGTCATGGTCAATGAATCTAGGTACTGCCTTTGTATGTCTCCCTGTTAGCATCTGTTGGAGGCCCTAAGCCTTAGTTTAAAGCTAAGGGCCTCCCAATTCATTTGGAGGGGCTGCCCAATTCATTTTGAATTATGGCCCTTTGTCTACACTCTGGAAGATCCTTCCTTTGTATTGATTTGAATTGGCCACCTCTAAAGTGAATATTGCAGAATATGCCTCTTTTGGGTAACAGGATGGGTAAGTACTGAGAAAAAGAAAGATTGGCAAAGGAAAAGACAAATGGCAAGCAAATGGGTCATTAACTATTGTACGTTGAATGAGAATATTGTTAGGCTTTATGAACTGGTGTATGTGAAGCTTGCGAAGAACATGAAATGTAACTGCTCTTATCACAATAGTCATAAATGCACATATTAAAAATAATTATGTAATTAAGTTTATAATTTTGCTTTGTGAAGACAGATCAATTTTGTCATCTTACTTTCCTCCTGGTGAGATAACACTCTTCAGGCTGTGCTACTGAACTAAAAAGGTGTCAGAATAAGACATCCTAGTTGTGAAAACAAAAATGTGTCTCCTTTTTCTCATTTAATCTTCCTTTAGAATTACTGGAGTTCAAATTGGAGTTCCTGGAGTTTCTAAATGATTTCCCAGATAACTGACTATTGGTCATGTTTACATGTCATGCAATAGTTACAGGGAATTTCTCGGTGATTGTATTTTCCAGAGACTAACTAAACACAATACATAACTGGGTCTGGTTGTAAGAACCTAGTGGATAGGTTTTGGTAGTTCCTCATTCCTATCATGTTTACTGCTCGTTGTTCACCTTGTGAAATACAAAGCTGGGTTGTCTCCACAATTTGCCCATCTATAAATATATTCAATAGTCACATGTTTGTTAGGGTCAAATATCTTATCAGATCTGCTATAAGGGGACATAAGAAAACATTTTCTGGGTGAAATATTGTAAGATGTATGTAAGTGTTGGAACCAAAGGGAGCTGGTGAGGAGGACATAGCAGCATCAGTCATGGTACAAAGGGCTGAACCACAGAATAAAGACAAGTAGAATTAGGGCAGTAAAAATTGGAAACACCAAGGATGAACAGAGACTTAACAAAAGCTTAGAAGACTATTGGACATTATTGAGCAATAAAGTGAAAAGAAGGGCAGGTGGGAGGTGGATGGATCTCTGGAAGTGGGTGCTAAATGGGCTGATTTCCTGTGCCAGGCCTCTCTGAGACTATTTTAACCAGCTGATGGGATACTTTAGACACTGTCTGGTATTGTACTGGGTATTATACTGGTACTGTTCTGTATGCCCAGTTACTGTCCTAGAAGAAAGGAGCCTTGGATGATGGTAATGCACTAAAAGATTAGAAAGAGCAGGGTTGGAAAGATGATAAATCTAGGTGCACTTTGTCAAATTAGTGAATCGATGGCAAACTCTATTTACTTGCATCTCCATCATGACCATTACTGGATTTGCCATTTTTCCCTTCTGTCCAGTAACAGTAGCTATTCTTTACCTCCAGCAATTTTCTCATGTTTGTTCATTGTGCCCAAATGCTTTGCAAGTCTCCACATCGCACTAGTAATTTACATCCTTCTGAAAGACTGGGAGAATTGGTACTCCTAGCATCATTAAAATGAGTTTCTGAGCAGGGTTGTTATTAAAACTATGCTTGAACATTAAATAAACAATAAGAAAAAAACCCCTAAAGTCCTGAAACGTAATCTTGCTACAGAGGAATTTGTACTAGTCAGTATGCAGCAGAGGAGCTAGTTTTCAGAGAGTTGAACAGCCAGTGGCAGTAAACAAGCACGTGTTCTTTATAAAAAGTGCTTCAATGAACATAAAAATACACAGAGCCTAAAATCAGTTACAAATAGCTTCTTAGCACATATGTTAAATAATCTGTAGTTTCAAATCTTTAATGAATGAACAGTATTTCCTTTGGACATTAATTTATACCATAACATTTAGGAAACTAATGTACAATACTGTTTTATTGCAATACTCATCTTAATTATTCTCTCACATAGTAGGTGTATAGTTCTCTGAGGTAAATGGATTTTTCCTTAGATGCTGTTTATTAGAGTATCACATAAATGGTGATAGAATAAACAGTGCCAACTGGAAATTTTTTAGAATGTGGTTTTATTTTAATAAGAGGCATGCATAATTGATAGTAAACCATACCCATATACTCATGGATGAATTTAGAAAAAATTAACTTTCTATGCAGTTTGAATTTGCCTTGGAATTTTTGGAAAATCTATAAACATATGTGAAGTAAATTTCAATTTAGTTGCTTTTTAAAGGTAAAACAGCATATTTAATCATATGTTATTCTAAAAAGAAAAGCACATATGTTCTTTGAAAAATTGTCTACAAGCTAAAATAAAAAAAAATGGCAGCGCTTAAACTTCCCAATATGAAGGCAAAAGTAGATTCAGTATAATGATGTTAGACAAATTTTTGACATTTAAAAAATGAATATAATACTATTGTTTACTAAAATTCCTCTAAGGAACATTGAGGTTCTGATAAATTTTAGAGCTGGTAGTCTGAATGTCTTAATTTTCTCTAATAGTGACTTAAAAATTTTTTTTTGTAACAATTTTGGTTTTTTTGACTGGACCGCTCAGATAGTCTAGACCAGTAGTTCTCATGGTGTGGTCCTGGGAACTGATCAGAAATACAGATTCTCAGGCTGCAACTCCAGGGGCTGAAGCATAACCCTAGGGTGGGCCCAGAGACACATGGTTTAACAAGCCCTCTAGATGATTCTGATACACGTTCAAGTTTGGGAACCACTGCTCTAGAAGGAGTTGAGATCTTTCTTGTCTCATTTATGAGATGAAAAAATAATAGAGAATGTTTGTCTTCAGGCATAGGTCTTGCTCCTTCTTTAAGTGGCAAAATCCAAGTTGCTAAAGAATAACCATCAGTACTGATCATCAGACAAAAACAAGGAGAATTCCTCCTACGGTGGCTTTTGAAGTTGCACTTTGGAGGACAAACCACAATAGTCATGCAAGGGGGCTTTATAGGAAAAATGTATTTATTTGATTTACAGAAAAATGTATTTTGAAAGTCATTAAAAATTATCACTGGGTCATGTGCCAGATGCTAAAAAGAAATCAGCATGGTCTAGAAGAAGATGAATCAGTGACCCAAGATTAAGACTGTTTTATCTTTTTAATTGTTTATTGTGGGAAAACATGTCCTAGGAATCGGTGAAGTAATTTTAAGAATAAACGTTGTCTTAAACCAGTAATATAGGGAGCAATGGAGGAAAATACGTATGTGTAGAAGAAGAAAATATGTGTTTTTGCATTGTCTGTTTTGAGTGGGAACAAGAGGTTATTTTAAATAGATTAGGTGAGGCCCAGTGATTTTAGTAAGTGGTGCTATGAAGACCTAAAGCCAAGCTCCATTGTTGGGACCAAACCTGGGCCTATTACATCTTTAACTCTAAATTAATACTTATTATTAGATTACGTTGTCATTTTAATGTGTGAAGCAAATATAACTGTGAAGGTCTCTTGAACAGGACTTTATAGTCATAGGAGTAATGAATTTTGCAGAATGCCGTACTGCATCCTGGTAAAATAGTTACTGAACTAGTTTACATAAACTACTTTAATCCAGAAATACACATAGTTCTTAAAGAATCTCTAAGTTAGTGTATGCCTTCTACTTAACTATTGAAAGTTATTTCAATTGTTTCAATATACTGTGGTTACTAGCTAAACAGCTTTCCTTTGTTTAGAAGCAAATTATGGATGCACTAGTTAAGAATATCTAGTGTATAAGGAGGATAGTCTTTTCTGAGTTCCGAACTTTAAGTTAAATATTTCCCTATGTTATTTAAAAAAGGCTTCAGAATTTTGCAGTTAAAAGAAACTGTGTGACACGGAATTTAAGTTGAAATTTTCTTCTTTGAAAAGGTAAGAACAATAAACTGAGGCAGATTTTTTTTTAACCTTAGGTAAGAAGTGGTCATGAGACAAATGCAAGAAATATTATATTCCTTGATTTTTCCAAATTAAATTAAATCTATTTCTCTGCCCATCCACATTCACTTGGCTTTATTCTTCCTTTCATTGTATGGTCCTGGATGTTCATGGTAGTTAACAGAGCTACCATTGCTGCTGATTTTTGCTACATGATTGTTGGTGTCAGCATGCTGAGCTCCAGCAATTTCAGGATTGGCCTAAGCTTTTTTTTTTTCTTTTTTTTTTTTTTTTTAAGAGAAGTTTCTAAAACACAACGAAGTAATTTTTCTTCCTCCCCTAATCAAGTTGAGGTGGAGAACAGAAAGGCTTAGTCACTCTTTAGGACAAGGTGGAGGTGGGGAGAAGCCGAGGAAAGCATTTCACTCTGCCTTTTTTTATGTGCAGACATTAAACTAGTTTCGGTGCTGACTGGCTGGGAGGAGAAATCTAAGCAGTATTGAGGCAGTGTTCTGAATATCCTTCCTCATTTATCCTAGTGGTTCTCAGGGACAGTGATGGGTGTGCTTGCTAGCAGGCTCAGATCCACCAATGCAAGAACCAGGCAAGATCAGAGGAGGACACAGATGAGTTGGTCTCGCCCATCTGCAAGTGTGGGCTTGAATGGTGTTGCTATGGGACTCTGCGACACTCCACTTGGCTATGCCCTGACTCTCTCTGCCTAATACTTCCTGCCGAGGTACTGGTATGGTTTTTTTTTAAAATACACAATTCCAATAATCTGAATTGGCAAATATCTATGGTATAGCATGAAATTTCAGTTTGATATACAAATTAAAATCTTCTATATCCATTGCCTTGAAAATATTCCATGTATCTTTCAAGGGTTAAAATAAACTGCTGATCAGGAGAATTAACTGCCTTTTAAATCTGAAAAGCAAATATATATTTTTAAATCACTTTATTGAGGTGTGACTGACATGTAAAAAGCTGTACATACTTAGTGTATACAACTCCGAGTTTGAGGATAAATATATACCTATGAAACCATCACCACCATCATGTCCAAAGGCATATCCAACACCTCCTAAAGATTTCTCCTATCCCCTTATTGTTATAATAATAATTAATTATTATTCTTATTATTCTTGTGGTAAGAACACTTAAGAACCTCTTAGAAAATTTTAAGTATACAATACAGTACTGCTAGCTATAGTTGCCATGCTGCACATTAAATCTCCAGAACTTATCTTGCATAACTGAAACATTGTAATCTTTGGCCATCAACTCTCCATTTTCCCCACCTTTAGCCCCTGGCAACTACCATTCTACTCTCTGCCTCTATGAGTTTGCTTATTTTAGATTCAACATATAATGTTCTCCAGGTCTATCCATGTTATAGCAAATGGCAGGATTTCCTTTTATTTTTGTTTTTTGAGGCAGAGTCTTGCTCTGTTGCCTAGGCTGGAGTGCAGTGGCATGATCTTGGCTCACTGGCTCACTGCAACCACTGCCTCCTGGGTTCAAGTGATTCTTGTGCCTCAGCCTTCCAAATAGCTGGGATTACAGGCGTTCATTACTATGCTCGGCTAATTTTTTTTGTTTGTTTGTTTTTTGTATTTTTCGTACAGATAGATGGGGTTTTGCCATGTTGGCCCGGCTGGTCTTGAACTCCTGACCTCAAGTGATTTGCCCACCTCGCCTCCCAAGGAATATTTTCTTCTTTTTTAATGCTGAATAATATTCCATTACATGTATAGACCATATTTTCTTTATTCATTCATTTGCCAATAGACATTTAGGTTGTTTTCATATCTTGGCTATTTGTGAATGATACTGTAATGAATATGGGAGTTCAGGTATCTCTTCTACATACTTATTTCATTTCTTTTGTATAAATATCCAGAAGTGGGATTGCTGGATCATATGGTAGTTCTATTAAAAAAGTTTTAGGGAACCTCCATACTATTTTTTTGTAATGGCTGTGCCAATTTACATTTCCACCAACAGTGTATCAGTGTTCCCTTTTCTTCACATACTCTTCGACATTGATCTTGCTTCCTTTTTTTTTTTTTTTTTTTATGATAGCCATCTTAACAAGTGTGATGCGGTATCTCATTGTGGCCTTGATTTGCATTTACCTGATAATTAGTGATGTTGAATACTTCTTTTTTTTTTTTTTTTTTTTGAGACGGAGTCTCGCTCTGTCGCTGGGGCTGGAGCGCAGTGGCCGGATCTCAGCTCACTGCAAGCTCCGCCTCCCGGGTTTACGCCATTCTCCTGCCTCAGCCTCCTGTGTAGCTGGGACTACAGGCGCCCGCCACCTCGCCCGGCTAGTTTTTTGTATTTTTTTAGTAGAGACGGGGTTTCACCGTGTTCGCCAGGATGGTCTCGATCTCCTGACCTCGTGATCCGCCAGTCTCGGCCTCCCAAAGTGCTGGGATTACAGGCTTGAGCCACCGCGCCCGGCCGTTGAATACTTCTTAATATCCCTGTTGGCCATTTGTGTGTATTCTTTTGAGAAATGTCTCTTCGAGTTCTTTACCCTCTTTTTAAAATTGGTTATTGTTTTCTTGCTATTGAGTTGTTTGAGTTTCTTATATGTTTTGGATATTAACTCTTGTTCATATGTATGGTTTATAAATATTTTCTCCCGTTTTGTAGGTTGCCTTTTCATTTCACTCATTATTTACTTTATGTGCAGAGGGTTTTTAGTTTGATGTAGTCTTACTTGTTTATTTTTGCTTTTGTTTGTGCTTTTAGTGTCATACCCCAAATTATCATTGCCAAGACCAACATCAAAGCACTTTCTCCTATGTTTTCTTGTCAAAATTTTAGTTTTATGTCTTATGTTTAAGTCTCTAATCCATGTTGTATATGGTCTAAGAAATACGTCCAATTTCATTTATTTTGCACATGAATGTTTAGTTTCCTCAGCACCAATGATTGAAGAGATTATCCTTTATTTGTTCTGTAGTCTTGATGCCCTTGTCAAAAGTTAGCTGACTATATATGCTTGAGTTTTTCTCTGAGCTCTCTATTCTGTTTCACTGATATATGTATCTGTTTTTATTCCAGTACCATACTATTTTGATTACTATAACTTTGTAATATAATTTGAAATCAGAAAATGTGATGCCTCCAACTCTGTTCCTCTTGCTCAAGGTTGCTTTTGCTATTCAGGGCCTTTGGTGGTTCCATAAGAATTTTAGGATTGTTCTATTTCTATGAAAAATGCCACTGGAATTTTGACAGGGATTGCATTGACTCTGTAGATTGCTTTTAGCAGTATGAATATTTTAACAATACTGATTTTTCTAATCCTCTTATCAATGAACACAGGATATCTACTTATTTGCATCTTCTTCAATTTCTTTCTTTCTGTCTTTTTATTTTTTTGAGACTGAGTCTTACTCTTTCGCCCAGGCTGGAGTGCAGTGGCACTATCTCGGCTCACTGCAACCTTGCAACCTTTGCCTCCCAGGTTCAAGCAATTCTCCTGCCTCAGCCTCCCAAGTAGCTGGGATTACAGGCGTGCGCCACCATGCCCAGCTAATTTTTTGTATTTTTAGTAGAGACGGGGGTCTCACCATGTTGGCCAGGCTGGTCTTCAACTCCTGACCTCAGGCGATTTTCCCGCCTCGGCCTCCCAAAATGCTGGGATTATAGATGTGAGCCACTGCACCTGGACTTCAATTCCTTTCATCAATATTTTGTACTTTTCAGTGTATACTTCTTTTTTTACCTCCTTGGCTAAATTTATTTCTAAGTCTTTTATTTTTTGATGCTATTGTAAATTGGATTGATTTCATCATTTTTCTTTTGGATAGTTTGTTGTTTGTGTATAGACATGTTCTGACTTGTATATTGGCTTCATATTTTACAACTTTAAATTTATTTATTATTTCTAACTGCTTTTAAGTGGAGTCTTCAGACTTTCCTACATATAAGATCATGCCATCTGCAAACAAAGACAATTTTATCTCTTTCTTTCTAATTTGGATGCCCTTCATTTCTTTTTCTTGCCTAATTGTTCTGTCTAGGATTTACAGTACTATGTGGAATAAAAGTGGCAAGAGTTGGTATTTTTGTCTTGTTTCTGATCTTAGAGGAAAAGCTTTCTGTTGCTCACTGTTGAGTATGATGTTAGCTGAGGGCTTGTCATAGATGGTCATTATTATATTGAGTTGCATACCTTCTATAACTAATTTTTTACAAGATTTAAAAATCATGAAATAATGTTGAATTTTATCAAATGCTCTTTCTGTATCTAGTGAGATGATTATATGATTTTTATCCTTCATTCTGTGAATGTGGTGTATTATATTTACCAATTTACATATATTGAACCATCATTTATTGATTTGCATATATTGAACCATCCTTGTATCCCTGGGATAAAGCCATTTGATCATGGTGTATGATCCTTTTAATACGCTTTTGTATTTTGTTTGCTAGTATTTTTTTTAATATTTATGGGTAAATAGTAGGTGTATATTGTTATGGGGCACATGAGATATTTTGATACAAGCATATAATGTGTAATAATCACATCAGGGTAAGTCAAGTATGCATCACCTCAAGCAATTATCCTTTCTTTGTGTTACAAACAATCCAGTTATATTCTTACTTATTTTAAAATGTACAGTAATTTATTGTTGACTATGGTCACCCTGTTGTGCTATCAAATACTAGATCTTATTCCTTTGAATAATATTTTTGTATGCATTAACCATCCTCTCTTCCTCCTGTCCTCCTCTAATCCTCCCAGCCTCTGGTAACCATCATTCTACTCCTATCTCTATGAGTTCAATTGTTTTAAAGTTTTTAGTTCCCACAAATAAGTGAGAACATTCAAAGTTTTACTCTGTGCCTGGCTTATTTCACTTAACATAGTGATCTCTAGTTCTATCCATGTTGTTGCAAATGATAGGATCTCATACTTTTTTATGACTGAATAGTACTCAGTTGTATATATGTATATTTTCTTTATCCATTTGTCTGATGATGGGCACTTAGGTTGTTTCCAAATCTTGCCTATTATAAATAATGCTGCAATAAACATGGGAGTGCAGATATCTCTCTGATATACTTATTTCCTTTCTTTTGTGTATATACCCAGTAGTGGGATTGTTGGATAATATGATAGCTCTACTTTTAGTTTTTTTGAGGAATCCCCATACATTCTCCATAGTGGCTGCACTAATTTAGCTTCCTATCAACAGTGGAAGAGAGTTCCCTTTTCTTCACATCCTCACCAGCATTCATTATTGCCTCTTTTGGGTAAAAGCCATTTTAACCAAGGTGATATGATATCTCATTGTAGTTTGATTTACCTTTTTGTGATGATCAGTGATGTGGTGCACCTTTTCATATATGTGTTTGCTACTGGTATGTCTTCTTTTGAGAAATATCTATTCAGATCTTTTGCCCATTTTTAAATTGGATTATATTTTTCCTATAGAGTTATTTTAGCTCCTTATATATTCTGGTTATTAATTCCTTGTCAGGTGGGTAGTTTGCAAATATTTTCTCCCATTCTGTGGGCTGTCCCTTCATTTCCTTGACTGTTTTCTTTGCTGTACAGACACTTTTTAAGTTGATGTGATTACATTTGTCCATTTTTGCTAGAGTTGTCAGTATTTTGTTGAGGATTTTTGCATCTATGTGCATCAGGAATATTCTTTCATATTTTTTTTTTCTTGCAGTGTCCTTATCTGGCTTTGCTGTCAGGGTAATGTTGGCCTCATAGTGACTTTGGAAGTGCTCTTTCTTCTTCAATTTTTTGGGAAGAGTTTGAGAAGGATTGGTTTAATTTTCCTTAAATATTTGGCAGAATTCACCAGTGAAGCCATCAGGTCCTTGCCTTTTCTTTGTTGGGAAGTTTTTAATCACTGACTTAAAGTCCTTACTTATTATGGTCTGTTCAGATTTTCTATTTCTTCATGAGTCAGTCTTGGTAGGTACTATGGTTTGAATATTTGTCCCTTTCAAAACTCACGTTGAAACTTTCACCCCAATGTGGCAATATTGAGAGGCTGGGCCTTTAAATAGTGATTGGATGATGAGGACTCTGTCTTCATGAATGGATTAATCTATTAATGGGTTAATGGATTAATGGGTTATCATGGGAGTGGGACTCGTGGCTTTATAAGAAGAGAGATTGGAGCTAGCATGCTCAACACCTCATGACCCTGGTCATGTGATGCTCTGTACTGCTTCAGAATTCTGCACAGTCCCCACCAAGGAGACCTTCATCAGATGCACCCCCTTGACCCTGGAATTCTCAGCCTCATAACTGTAGAAAATAAATTCCTATTCTTTATAAGTTACCCAGTTTCAGATATTCTATTATAAACATCAGAAAACAAACTAAGATAGTCGGTTGTATGTTTCTAGGAATTTCTTCATTTCTTTTAGGTTATCCAACTTGTTGGAATATAATTTTCACAGTAGTCTCTTATGATCCTTTGTATTTCTGTGATATCAGTTGTAATATCTTCCTTATCTATAATTTTATTTATTTGAGTGTTTTCTCTGTTTTTATTACTCTAGCTAAGAGTTTAATTTTGTTTTTCAAACAAAATTAAACTCTTAGTTTTGTTGATCTTTTCTTTTGTTCTTCTAGTATCTATTTCATTTATTTCTGTTCTAATCTTTATTTTCTTTTTTCTGCTAACTTTGGGCTTAGGTGTAAAGTTAGGTTGTTCATTAAGATCTTTCTTTTTTCTGAATGTAGGTGTTTATTACTATAAACTTCCCTCTTAGATTTGCTTTAGCTGTATTCCATAAGTTTTGATACCTATATATTTCCATTTTCATTTTTCTCAAGATTTTTTTATGACCCTTTTGATTTCTTCTTTGATCCATTGGTTGTTCAAGAGTGCACTGTTTAATTTCCACATATTTATGAATTTCCTAATTTTCCTCCTGGTATTGATTTCTAGTTTCATACTGTTGTGGTCAGAAAAGGTACCTGATATTATTTTCAGTCTTATTAAGTTTGCTAAGACTTGTTTTGTGGTCTAACATATGATCTATCCTGGAGGATGCTCTGTGGGTGTCTGAAAAGAATGTGTATTCTACTGCTACCGGATGGAATGTTCTGAATATGTCTGTTAGGTTCATTTGGTCTACAGTTTGTTAATGTCTGCTGTTTCCTTATTGATTTTCCATTAGATGATGTATCCACTCTTGAAAGTGAGATACTAAAGTCCCCTACTATTATTGCATTGCTGTCTATATCTCCTTTCAGTTACATTAATATTTGCTTTATATATTTAGGTGCTCTGATGTTGGGTGCATAAATATTTACAATTGTTATATCCCCTTGATAAGTGGATAGTTTTATAATTATATAATGACCCTCCTGTCTCTTGTCACAGTTGATGTAGAGTCTATTTTGTCTGATGTATAGCCATCCCTGCTCTCTTCTGATTACAATTTGCATAGAATGTCTTTTTCCAGCCCTTCACTTTTAGCCTGTGTGTGTCCCTAAAGCTGAAGTGAGTTTCTTGTAAGGCAGCACATAGGTGGAACTGAAATAAAATATTTTAAGATCTCTTTTGGCCCTAGAGAATCCACTAGCACATAGCCTCACCAATCCATTAGCACATAGCTTTTGCAATGCTCCAGAGGCAGAGAATTCCAGCAGATGTACATGCATGAGAGTTCAGAGAGACCTACTGGTAGTATAAACTAAGCATGTCAAGGATTCCCTCTCTTACCACTCCTATTCAATGCAGTATTGGAAATTCTAGCCAGGGCAACCAGGCAAGAGAAAGAAATAAAGGGTATTCAAATAGGAACAGAAGAAGTCAAATTGTCTCTGTTTGTAAATGACATGATTGTATATTTAGAAAACCCCATCATCTCAGCCCAAAATCTCCTTATGATAAACAACTTCAGCAAATTCTCAGGATACAAAATTAATGTGAGAAAATCACAAGCATTCCTATTCACCAATAATAGACAAACAGAGAGTCAAACCATGAGTGAACTCCCACTCACAATTGCTACAAAGAGAATAAAATACCTAGGAGTACAACTTACAAGGGTTGTGAAGAACTTCTTCAAGGAGAACCACAAATCACTGCTCAATGAAATAAGGAGGACACAAACAAATGGAAGAACATTCCATGCACATGGATAGGAAGAATCAATATTGTGAAAATGGCCATACTGCCCAAGTAACTTATAGATTCAATGCTATCCCCATCAAGCTACCATGGACTTTTTTCACAGAATTAGAAAAAAAACTACTTTAAATTTCATGTGGAACCAAAAAAGAGCCCACATAGACAAGACAATCCTAAGCAAAAAAAAAAACAAAGCTGGAGGCGTCACATTACCTGACTTCAAACTATACTAGAAGCCTACAGTAACCAAAACAGCATGGTACTGGTACCAAAACAGATATATAGACCAATGGAACAGAACAGAGGCCTCAGAAATAACACCACACATCTACAACCATCTGATCTTTGACAAACCTGACAAAAACAAGCAATGGGCAAAGGATTCCCTATTTAATAAACGGTGCTGGGAAAACTAGCTAGCCATATGCAGAAAATAGAAACTGGATCCCTTCCTTATACCTTATACAAAAATTAACTCAAGATGGATTAAAGATTTAAACGTAAGACCTAAAACCATAAAAACCCTGGAAGAAAACCCAGGCAATACCATTCTGAACATAGGCATGGGCAAAGACGTCATGACTAAAACACCAAAAGCAATGGCAACAAAAGCCAAAATAGACAAATGGGATCTAATCGAACTAAAGAGCTTCTGCATAGCAAAAGAAACTATCGTTAGAGTGAACAGGCAACCTACAGCATGGGAGAAAATTTTTGCAGTCTATCCATCTGACAAAGGTATAATATCCAGAATCTACAAAGAACTTAAACAAATTTACAAGGAAAAAACAAACAACCCCGTCAAAAAGTGGGAGAAAGATATGAACAGACATTTTTCAAAAGAAGACATTTATGCAGCCATCAAACATATGAAAAAAAGCTCATCATCACTGGTCATTAGAAAAATGCAAATCAAAACCACAACGAGATACCATCTCATTAGAATGGCGATCATTAAAAAGTCAGGAAACAACAGATGCTGGAGAGGATGTGGAGAAATAAGAACACTTTTACACTGTTGGTAGGAGTGTAAATTAGTTCAACCATTGTGGAAGACGGTGTGGCAATTCCTCAAGGATCTAGAACCAGACACATCATTTGACCCAGCAATCCCATTACTGGGTATATACCCAAAGGATTATAAATCATGCTACTATAAAGACACATGCATACATATATTTACTGCAGCACTATTTACAATAGCAAAGACTTGGAACCAACCCAAATGCCCATCAAGGATAGACTAAAGAAAATGTGGCACTTATACACCATGGAAAACTATGCAGCCATAAAAAAGGATGAATTCATGTCCTTTGCAGGGACATAGATGAAGCTGGAAGCCATCATTCTCAGCAAACTCAAGACAGAAAACCAAACACCACATGTTCTCACTCTTAAGTCAGAGCTGAACAATGAGAACATGTGGACACAGGGAGGGGAACATCACACACCCGGGCCTGTTGGGGGGTGGGGGGTAGGGAAGGGATAGCAGGAGAAATACCTAATGTAGATGATGGGTTGATGGGTGCAGCAAATCACCATGGGACATGTATACCTATGTAACAAACCTGCATGTTATGCACACGTACCCCAGAACTTAAAGTATAGTAAAACAAAACAAACAAAAAACTAAGCAAGTCAAGTGTCAAACTAAGTGCAGTGCAAACAGGCTGAGAGGCTTGCTTTCTATTTGAACCAGAATTGCTTTGAAAGTGGGCAGTGGCCTTCTAAACCAATGACATATCTAGGTACCCTAGCTTATCCCTTGTTACTCCTTTCTCTTTTTTATACTAGCTAATCATTTACACTGAAAATGATGACAAAGAAGGAAAGTGAAAAGTAGGATTATCCATAGTTCCTTGTTTTTTGAAACCTTCCTTATTTATCCGTAGAGTATTGGTAGGATGTGCTGTATTAAGAAGTGAAATAAGAACAGTTGAGTTAGTTTTGCACAGTGTTTCCATTGTTTTGCTAAGAACAAAATGTATATTGATGTGTGAGCTGTGAAATACAAATCAAGTAATTGTGGTCATTTTGTATAAGTTAAATATTCCTATATTTGCATTTAAAATTGGCACTGTACAATACATAGATTAACAGCAAAATTCAATTTAATAATTTAAAATTTTAATTTTTCTTTACCTAGAACATTATAGTGCAAATAAAAAACACGGTGACAAGTTGAACAATGAGAATACATGGACACAGGGAGGAGAACATCACACACTGAGGCCTGTCGGGGGCTGGGGGACAATGGGAGGGAGAGCATTAGAAAAAATACATAATGTATGTGGGGCTTAAAACCCAGAAGATGGGTTGATGGGTGCAGCAAACCACCATGGCACATGTATACCTATGTAACAAACCTGCATGTTCTGCACACGCATCCCAGAACATAAAGTAAAATAAAATAAAATAAAACAAAATAAAATAAAAAATATAAAAAATTACCTCCAGTTTCTAATTTGATAAAAAAAAAAACCCACTGTGACAGAGAGAGAGAGAGAGATGAAAAAGGTTTACATTTTCATACCTTTAAAAAATGCTTTCCCCTGCTTTTTGCAAAAGGAGTCCCAAATTTTCATTTTGTGCTGGACCCTGCAAATTATGTAGCTAGCCCTGCAACTGTACCAACATTAAACTGTGCGCAGATGTCAATTCTCCTTCCTCCTTTCTTGGCTCTTACGAGTCAGTACAGGAATGAGGATACGACAGCCACTTTGAAAATCTTCCTCTCCCCAGCAGAATTCATTTAAGACAACTCTTTGAAAAATGCATCAATTCACAAGCTATTTGATTGCAGAGACCATCTTCTACCTGAACTGTTTAATACACAGATGCTTTTCCTATTGTGAAATTGATGTATTTGTTATATCTGCATCTCAGAAAGTAGAATTTAATATTTTAAAATCTAAATCAAGTGTTATGAATCTCTGAAAGTGGAAGTATAAAATACTTCGCTTAGGGTTGAGGTATCATCTTGTCTGATAGTTTATCTATAGCAAGTATTAAACATGGCCTAAATATAAAAAGTAAGGAAACATGTCTATTTTCAATAATGTAATATCCTATAACTCTGAGAAATACTGTATTTTATTGGAGATGAATGTGTAGCATTATGTTAAAATGTTTGAAATGACTTTTGTTGTTTTTATTCAAATTGGCTAGGAAAGAAGAGTTCATTTTCCTCAGTAAACATTTATTGCCTAACTGCCTTAGGACATTAGGTTTTACAGCATTTGGCTTATCATAAAGACCTTTGAATTGTCCAGTGTGGTTGGCTTTTAGCAATTATTGACAACTGCTGCATTTGCTCCTATCTAGCATTATATAGAATAAAATGAAAGGCTTATATTACATAAGTAATAACTTTTAGTCAGAAAACTGACTAATAAGTATAAATGCCAGTGACTAACCCTTTTAGTTACTTTACTGTTCGGTTACCTATTTTTTTGCCTCCTCCTTTTTTCTGCACTCTTCGATGGCACTCTGCCTTTATTGTTATTGGTTGTATCAGGAAACAAATGGTAATATATTTGCTCACTTGTTCATTTAATTATTAAATCAAAAATGTCTCTGAACTACTTGAATGTAATGTATTTTTAGAACAAGGAAGGGTAAAAATGAAACTTAAAAATTGCAGATTGTCTCCAATAGCAGTCAATCAGTTAATCATCCGACAATTACTTTATGTTTGTTATGTTGCAAGCACTGGGATTCAGGGTTCCTGCTCACAGGGAACTTTCTCTTTCATGTGGGAAATACACCCATATGGGTGGTTGAGCTAAGTGATAAGAGAAGGCCCTCCTGAGGGTTAATATTTGATCTCCACCCTGAGTGACAGAATGGGGCATTCTCCTATTTGAAAACTTGCCTTCTCTTGGATCCAGTCTTGCGTCTTTCTGCTTCTGCTCTCTGACTGCCAGCTCTTTCTCAGGCTCCCTCTTGGCAACTAATTCTCTTTATGTACATGAACATTTACATATTTTATGAGTATGAACATATTCTTTTTTTTTTATTTGAGATGGAGTGTTGCTCTGTCGCCCAGGCTGGAGTGCAGTGGTGTGATCTCGGCTCACTGCAACCTCCGCCTCCCGGGTTCAAGTGATTCTCCTGCCTCAGCCTCCTGAGTAGCTAGGATTACAGGCGCCCGCCACCACGCCTGGCTAATTTTTGTATTTTTAGTAGAGAAGGGGTTTCACCATGTTGGTCAGGCTGTTCTCGAACTCCTGACCTCGTTATCCACCTGACTTGGCCTCCCAAAATGCTGGGATTACAGGTGAGAGCCACCACGCCCGGCCGTATGGACATACTTTTCAGAGCATGTTTCCTGGATATTTTCATTTCTCAGTCTAGATCTCTGGTTCAAAACCTCTTTGCATAACGAATTTTTGAGAACATGGAGAAAGATACAGGCCTTCTCTCCTGAGGAAAACAACATGCTCACAAAAATCTCATGAAATTTCAGGGGATTAAAGGATGCTCCTCAAGATCACTCATGGTACCCACAGGAGTTTGTGGATCCCAAGTTGAGCACCTCTCTTTTACCTGCTCTTTTTGGTCAGTTTCAACCATACCTGTGACACTGGCCACACTGAGAACTCCAAAATCTGTGTTTCAACCCAGCTTTAGTTGTGTATATCTGACTGCATTCTAGACATTTCCACTGCAATTCCCAAAGGCACTTTGATTCAGTGTATCCAACAGGAATACACATACTCCCCCAATCATCACTATGCCTTCCTTTTCTTTCCATCTTCTGCCTCCTCTTACACGCCCAGTCTTGGTGAACAGCAGCACCACTCACTGAGCTGCACAGTTCAGAGCCCTGGAGGTCAACCGGCACTTCTCCCTCTCTCTGTCCTTTTGGAATCAAACATCCTTCCTATTCCAAGAAGCTGCCACATCTTTCCCTCATTAGCAATACCCTGCAATCCCGCTCCCATTGCCTTTATTCATGCCTTCTAGTTTCTTTTTGGATATTCTCAAAGAGTGAAAGTGGGACAGAAATCTTGAAGAATACGGTAAATGCTTAGAAAGACTATTCAGAACAACGGGCGAGTTTGCTGATTTGGAATTGCTGAGTAGCACTGCGGGACCAGTCTGTTCTCATTAAGAGGAAATCCCTCCTTTTTGTAGCAAATCCCTCATGAAATAGTAAGGATTAAAAAGTCACTGCATAATAGTTTTTTCTCCTAATTCAAAGACAGTAAGTTTCTCACTGCCTTTTCTTTGACCGATTAAACAGGTTCACTTCCTTTATTTTCCATGTATTTTCATCTGTATTGCTGTCTTTTGGAGTCTTTCAACATTTTCCTCATATATTTTAATGTTTAATTCAAACCAGATGCTGGATCCTGATAATTTAGTCAATTCAGCAATTATACATTCTTTTAGAGATCTTATGGTAGAAGGGAATTAGGGAATGCTGATTAGATTTATACACAACACAATTCAGCAAAGCAATTTAAGGCACTATAACAGAATGTAATAAAATGCTGAGATACATAATTTTTTCACACATCATTGTCTGGCAGTGAGATGAGTAGAAAAAAGTGAGACTATGCAGATCAGTGATTTTTGGAGTTTCAGGAAAGTCTTAATAAGAAACTACTATGGCAGCTGAAAGAATGTCCGCCCAGGGAGACTCCTTTTACGGTGATTCTTGCACCTGTGCTTAAGCCTTCAGCTGTGCTCTGAGGCGCTCCCTTGAGGGAGAACCTGTGCTCCATTTTCCCCTAGGTGGAATGAAATCTGGGCTCCTACCTATCACGTCAACAAGAGCAGTTGTGGTTTCATTTGTTTTATATATATACGTGTCTTCTCTATAAGACTGTGTTTATATTACAAAGATTGTATTTATACATAAGATTTTGTTTAACACAGCATTCCAGAAAAGAAAAATAAGAAAATCATCATTATGGACAATGAATAAAGTTACTTTCCACACACACAAAAAATACTTCTTTTGATGGTTTGAATTCTTCTGTCAAATGTCAAAATGTTAAAATTTCATTATAGATAGTATTATTTGTGTTTACTATATGACTTCTTGCGGTGTCTGTCTTCAAGTTCTAAGCTTACAAGATTTTGGGTATCAGGTGAAAAATTCATAGCTTTAATTTTGCAGAATCATATACTTTGAAAGTGAAAGAAAACCCAAGGAGGTATCAGGCCAGCTTTTTGATTTTGGAGAGTGAGTTATGGATATTTATATTAATATTTTATGGATGTCATATGTGGGGCTCAAAAAAGTAACTTATCCAAGATGTATTATGACAAGAAGTGCTAGTAAAAATTAGATATTTCATGTAGATTTGTGTAGATTTTTCATTTCTCAGAACATATCCGCATCATCAAGTGGAGTATGACTGTATATGCATTTGTTGATCACTGGTAAATTTTGTTTCACAGTTTGATATTAGCAACAACATTGGTATAACTATCTTTTTATTGTCAACATCAGGGATTATGTTTTTGCAGAAATCATATCATTGTTTTCCCCTGAATTTTTTGAGTAACTGGCCCATCAATTGCTAAGAGAGGAGTGTTAAAATCTCCAAGTATGATCCTGGAATTGTCTATTGCTCCAGTAATTCTCATTTTTTTCTTTACATAAAGTATTAGGTACATACATATTTATGATTGTTATATCTTCCTGATTTATTGGTTCTTTTAGCATTATGAAATGTCCCTCTTTATTCCAGTAATACTCTTTGTCTTGAAGTCTACCTTATCTCATACTAATATAAACACTCTAGCCTTTCTCATGCCTACAGTTTGCATGGCATTTTTCTCCCAGCTATTTAATTTCAATCTATCAGCATCTTTATATTTAAAGTGCATCTTCTTTTTTTGTTTTGTTTTGATTTTTTGAGACAGAATCGCATACTGTCACCCAGGCTGAAGTGCAATGGTGCGAACTGGGCTATGCAGTCTTCCCACCTCAGCCACCCAAATAGGTGGGACTACAGGTGTGTGCCACTACACCCAGCTAATTTATGTTTATTTTTATTTTTTAAAGACTAGGTCTCACTATGAGGCCCAGCCTGGTCTTGAACTCCTAAGCTCAAGTGATCCTTCTGCCTCGGTCTCCCAAAGTGCTAAGATTACCAGCATGAATCACTGTGCCCAGCCTGCATCTTCTTGAAATAACATGTTTGGGTGTTTAAAAAATCCATTCTGACAATCTCTATCTTTTAATTGGGGTGTTTAGTCCAATGACAGCTAGTAGATTTATTGGCATGTTTACAATTAGGTCTAACATTTTACTATCTGTTTTCTGTTGTCCCCTCTGCTTCTTTGCTCCTATATTCCACCTTTCTTGCTTCCTTTTAGATTAATAATTTTTTAAAATATTTTTTTAAATATTTTAAAACTATATTTTAATTATTAGATTTTCAGGGGTTTTTTTTTTGCATTAGTTTTAATGGTTGCTCATGGAATTACAATATACATTCTTCTCAGTCTACTTAGAGTTAATATCGTATGACTTCATGAAAAATGGAGAAACTTTGCGACTCTATAGGTCAATTTATTATAATTTTCATATGTATTACATATATTTATTCTATAAACTACACAAAAGAATATTATAGTTTTTGCTTTGAAACCATATGCATTTTAAAGAAATTAGGAGACAACAATATTCTTATATTGACCTAGATGTTTATAGATTCTCATGCTTTTCATTCCTTCTTGAAAATTTGGATTTTTATCTGGTATGATTTTTCTTCAGCCAAAAGAGCTTCTTTAACATTTGTTTCATTGCAGAGCTGCTGGTGATGAACGCTGCTAGTTTTATTTTTATTTGGACGTGTCTTTATTTTAATTCTTAAAAAATAATTGAATCATTGTTCAAGTAATTGTTCAAATATACTGTTCTTTTCCTGGCTGTTTTCAAGATTTTCTCTTTACTTTTTGGTTCTGTGATTTAAATATGGTATGCCTAGATGTGGTTATCTTAAATTCACACTGCTTAGGGTGTTCCACGCTTCTTGAATCTGTAAATATGCCCTCCATAAAATTTGGGAGCTATTCATCCATTATGTCACCAAATTTTTTTTCTGTCTCACTTTCTGCTTCTAGGATCGATCATAATTTCCCATGTGTGAGATCTTTTGATATGTCCCTCACACTGTTTGAAAGTTCCCTGGGAAGTCTAGCTGGTTACCAACACCTTCAAATTAGAGCTTTTATCTAGAAACACCAGTTGAAATTAATAAATATTTCCCTTTTTGTTCTGGATATTAGAAAGTTGCAAAGACAATATTAAGGCTCAATCACAGAAAATATGTGAAACATATTTGACTCCTTTCCACACTTAAATTTTCAGTTTCCATTTTATTAACCCCATAATACTATTTTTGTTACTATTTTGT
The DNA here is from genome assembly GCF_043159975.1 of Macaca nemestrina. Classification (NCBI taxonomy): domain Eukaryota; kingdom Metazoa; phylum Chordata; class Mammalia; order Primates; family Cercopithecidae; genus Macaca; species Macaca nemestrina. The sequence goes on from NC_092127.1 coordinate 31,183,648, forward strand.
TACTTTACTGTTTTGTTACTATTTTGCAAGCCATCTTTGTTTTGGAAGAGCCATAGTATAAAAAGTATGTAACATACAGTAAATGCCTATGAAGAAAATGAAAGCCTCCCCTCAAAAACCTACAGAAAATAATTCTGAATTGTCCAATGAGTAAAAATCCATGAATGCTATAGTTCAGGTGTTTCTTCCCCTCCAAATCTCATGTTGAAATTTCATCCCCAATGTAGGAGATCAAATGAGAGGTGTTTGGGGCATGGGGGTGGATCCCTCATGAATATTAATACCCTCTCTAAGGGTAGGGGTGAGTGAGTTATCAGTCTATTAGCTCCTGCATGAACTGACTGTTAAAAAGAACTGGACACCTCCCCACTCTCTCTCTCGCTTCCTCTCTCGCCTTGGGATCTCTGTGCGTTGCCGGTCACCCTCTGCCATGAGTGGAAGGAGCCTGAAGCCCTCTCCAGAAGCAGATGCTTGTGCCATGCTTCTTGTTCTGCCTGCAGAACCATGAGCCAAATAAACCTCTTTTCTTTATAAATTACCCAGCTTCAGGTATTTCTTTAAAAAAAACACTAAACGAACTAAGACAGTGAGAATCTCACCGAAATTAAAATATAGTTAAATATTCATCCAAGGAGCATTACATGCATTAAAATATTACATTTACTATGTTAGATAAGAGATTAGCAAGCTGTAATCCTGGCCTTGAAAGAACTTAAAATTGAGAGAAACTTAAAATATACATATACAATAATTTTGTAATTAATTTATATAAACAACAAATTTGTTACATAAAGCATGGTGACCTTTGTTTTTATAGATAGGAAGCAAAGCTCTGTGGAGTGCAAAGAAGAAATGATGAGGAACTGGCATTTGAGGTGGATCTGAAAGAGTGTGTAAGATTTGGACAGATGGAGAAGTCAACAAGTCACATGGTGACCTATATTATGAAGTTAGCAGAGTCTGAGGATTGGGAGCTGACCAAGAATGTGGCGTGGGTTGTTAAGTTAGCAGAGAATATGACTAAAATAGAGAAAGAAGAATTAAAGAGGTATGCTGCACTGAATACCAGGAACAACCTCACAGTAGATGGGTAGCAGAGAGCTTAACGTCTTGGAATCTAAGCTAAGTTGAGGACCAAATGGCACCATCTCTTATGAATGTGTTGTTGTAGTGCGTATTGTTGTTGGTGGGGTGTGTGTGTGGACAGTTACAAGAAAGAAGACGAGACAAATGCTGTTGGTAATATACTTAGTACTCCGGCTGGTTTTTATTTGTCCCTAGTACCACATAACACTCCTCCAGTGCACCAAAGGGAACAGTCTCAGTAACTTCTGTTGGATAGTCAATTTTGGTTGCAGTGAAGGTGGAGAAAGAAAGGAAAGAAAGGAAAGAAAGGAAAGGAAGGAAGGAAGGAAGGAAGGAAGGAAGGAAGGAAGGAAGGAAGGAAGGAAAGGAGAGAGAGAGAGGGAGGGAGGGAGGGAAAGAGGGAGAGAGAAAGAGAGAGAAAGAAAGAAAGGAAAGAAAGAGAGAAAGAGAGAGAGAAAGAAAGAAAAAGAAAAAGAAAGAAAGAAAGAAAAGAAAGAGAGAAAGAAAGAAAGGAAAGAAAGAAAGAAAAAGACAAATAGGATGGGAGTAGATTGTTGTAGACTTCATTACCTTTTTAAAATATATTTTTAATTTATATAAAACATAACACGTGTATGGTTGATAATCAAAAAGTAGCTAAGGGCTTATGATGAAATGTTCTCAGTTATAACTTTCTTTTCTCTCTTTTTTTTTTTTGTTTTGTTTTAAAAACAGAGTTTCACTGTTGTCGCTCAGGCTGGAGTGCGACGGCACCATCTTGGCTCACTGCAACCTCTGCCTTCTGAGTTTAAGTGATTCTCCTGTCTCAGCCTCCGAAGTAGCTGGGATTACAGGCGCCTGCCACCATGCCCAGCTAATTTTTGTATTTTTAGTAGAGACAGGGTTTCACCATATTGGCCAGGCTGGTCTTGAACTCCTGACCTCAGGTGATCCGCCTGCCTCGGCCTCCCAAAGTGTTGGGATTACAGGTGTGAGCCACCATGCCTGGCCTATATCTCTTTCAATTATCTACTTCCTCTATTGCAGAGATAGCTGTTTTTATTTCTTAATTTTATTTTTTGAGATTGCTGTTTTTAAACTGCTGCTTCTAGCAGTTTCAACCTACCACCATATACTATGTACACATTACTTAAACATGATCTATTGGTTTCTGCTATGATAGATAAAATTTAGCATACTTTTTCATAACTTACTAAATTTCCTTTCCCCATACCAATATTATAATTGTTATACTTCTATTCCTGTTAATAAATTTCAATAATTTTTAAAATTCTTGTTCTATGAACTATGTGCAATAAATCTTGAATCCTCACATTCTAATGTGACTTAACTTCACCTTGTCTTTCTCTCATTCACCAAAATTTGTACATTTTAACTTTCACTTGGAACTGTTAAGGTTGATAAGATATAAATTCTATTTGATAATCCTGATTATTTATTTTGGATTTTTGTCTAGTAATTGATTATGAATTTTGCAAGTCAGTAAATATGTACTGTGTATTTTGTTATTGCTGTGCAATTACTTTTGCTCTGGTTATCAGTATTGTATGATTATGCTGTCTTTTTAAGCATCTTTTAATTTTTTAATGAAGATTTTATTTATATTTCAAATTTATTGCACTGACTTTTTATTACATTCTGAAGTTCTTAGTAACTTCTGAAGAATAATATCACATCTTTAATCTTTTTTTTCAGTTAGCTTCTTCCTGGAATCCTGAATCTTCCTGCTACAGGATTTAGAGTGAGTTTATACCTATTATATTCCTTCAAATAATTTTAAAAGATCATGATAAAGAATGAAGATAAATACTTGTGGCTACTCTTCTATTTTGACCTTTGTATTTCCTTGACTGTTACTGGGGTAGGTGGATGCTTGCTAGAAGCTAAATCCAACCTAGCTTCTTTTTGGATATCTCAGGCTTCTCAAATTTTGTACTTATGAAACAGAGTTCATTTATCTACCCAGCTCCTAGCCCAGCCTTCACCTCTTTAAAACGCAAATGTTTTGGAAGAGACTGTATAGCCAAGACAATCCTAAGCAATAAGAACAAAGCTGGAGGCATCACGCTACCTGAATTCAAACTATATTACAAGGCAACAGTAACCAAAAAAACATGGTACTAGTACCAAAACAGATATATAGACCAAGGGAACAGAACAGAGGCCTCAGAAATAATACCACACATCTACAACAACCTGATCTTCGACAAACCTGACAAAAACAAGCAATGGGAAAGAATTCCCTATTTAATAAATGGTGCTGGGAAAAGTGCCTAGCCATATGCAGAGAATAAAAATTGGACCCCTTCCTTACACCTTATACAAAAACTAACTCAAGATGGATTAAAGACTTAAACGTAAAACTCAAAACCATAAAAACCCTAGAAAAAGCTTAGGCAATACCATTTAGGACATAGGCATGGGGCAAAGACTTAATGACTAAAACACTAAAAGCAATTGCAACAAAAGCCAAAATTGACAAATGGGATCTAATTAAACTAAAGAGCTTCTGCACAGCAAAAGAAACTATCATCAGAGTAAACAGGCAACCTACAGAATGGGAGAAAATTTTTGCAAGCTACCCATCTGACAAAGGTCTAATATCTAGAATCTACAAGGAAATTAAACAAATTTACAAGAAAAAAACAAACAACCCGATCAAAAAGTGGGCAAAGGATATGAACAGACACTTCTCAAAAGAAGACATTTATGCAACCAACAAACATATGAAAAAAAACTCATCATCACTGGTCATTAGAGGAATGCAAATCAAAACCACAATGAGATACCATGTCATTAGAATGGTGATTATTAAAAAGTCAGGAAACAACAGATGCTGGCAAGGCTGTGGAGGAATAGGAATGCTTTTACACCACTGGTGGGAATGTAAATGAGTTCAACAATTATGGAAGACAGTGTGGCAATTCCTCAAGGATCTAGAACCAGAAATATCATTTGACCCAGTAATCCCATTACTGGGTTTATACCCAAAGGATTATAAATCATTCTACTATGAAGACACATGCACACATATATGTATTGCAGCACTATTTACAATAGCAAAGACTTGGAACCAACCCAAATGCCCATCAATGATAGACTGGATAAAGAAAATGTGGCACATATATACCTTGGAATACTATGTAGCCACAACAAAGAATGGGTTCATGTCCTTTGCAGAGACATGGATGAAGCTGGAAGCCATCATTCTCAGCAAACTAACACAGGAACAGAAAACCAAACACTGCATGTTCTCACTCATAAGTGGGAGCTGAACAATGAGAATACATGGACACAGGGAGGGGAACATCACACACCAGAGTGTCAGGTAGTGGGGAGCAAGGTGAGGGAGAACATTAGGACAAATACCTAATGCATGCAGGGCTTAAAACCTAGATGACAGCTGATAGATGCAGTAAACCACCATGGCACATGTATATCTATGTAATAAACCTGCACATTCTGCACATGTATCCCTGAAGTTAAAGTAAAATTTTAAAAATAAATAAATAAAATAAAATAGAAAAAGAGAAAATGCAAATGTTTCAGAATGGATTAAATTTCTCTCAATGTCAAGCGCTTTTTTAAAAAATTTTTTTTCTTTTTTTTTTTTTTTTGAGACAGAGTCTCCCTCTGTCATCCAGGCTGGAGTGCAGGGGCTCCACCTCGGCTCACTACAACCTCTGCCTCCTGGGTTCAAGTGATTCTCCTGCCTCAGCCTCCTGAGTATCTGGGACTACAGGTGTGCACCATCACCCCTGGCTAATTTTTGTATTTTTTGTAGAGACGGGATTTCACCATGTTGCCCAGGCTAGTTTCAAATTTCTGGGCTCAAGCGATTTTCTTTGCCCTCCCAAGGTGCTGGGATCACAGGCATAAGCCATTGTACTTGCCTCAAAGTGCTTTCTTAAGACTTTTTCTCATTTTACTTTTATAAAGCCTTAGGTAAATCACATCAGTATCCTAGTTTCAGTTACCATCCATTTGCCAATAAGTCCTGAGTTTGTATCTCCAGCTAAGTTCTCTCTTTTGAGCTCGATACTTACCTACCAGAAGGATCCTTTCTCAGACTCAACAGCACCCTGACACCAGCATGCATAGCGCGCATCATTGTCTTTCCTCCCGATTCTGCTCCTCTTGTGGTCCTTGCCACATGGCTTGCTCAAGCCAAGGATCTGGGAGTCACTCTTGACTCCTCTCTTTTTCTCACTTTCTTCGTCTCACCAATAGTGAATTGCTATCAAATCTATCCATAAAGCTTTCTCAATTTCATTCCATTTCCTAATCCCCACTGTCAGCACGTTAGCTGATGCTACCATCTGAATTATTTCAGCACCTTCCCAACTATTTTTTTTTTTTTTTTTTTTGAGACGGAGTCTCGTTCTGTCGCCCACGCTGGAGTGCAGTGGCGCGATCTCTGCTCACTGCAAGCTCCGCCTCCCGGGTTCACGCCATTCTCCTGCCTCAGCCTCCTGAGTAGCTGGGACTGCAGGCACCTGCCACCACGCCCAACTAGTTTCTTTGACTCTCTTTACCTCTGCCATGGACACCTGTTTTTCTCCATTGCTCTGATCATCTTTTAGGAGATTTTCCTTTAGGAAAGGGGAAAAGAGCCATAGATGCTCTTGATATGTACTTTCACATCATCCCAAGCTTTTCCTATTCATAACAGTATCTTATTTTGTTGAATAATGTTTTTCTGCATCCTGTTCTATAAACAAAATAAAGTTGTCTATCTTACCCAGTGTTGTATTTCTGGTGCCTAGCACAATGTCTGAAGCATAGCAGAGGCTTAATACATGTTTTTGAGTGTTGAACAATTGAATGAATCTCATGCTTAGTATTTCTTTAGAAGCTCTTTTCCCACTTTGATCTCTCCAGCATATAAATATCAAATCAATTTAATCACATCCCAAGAGGCAGCTTTTGACTATACATGTCTCATTTGGTTATTAAAACATCCATTTTCCTCAATTTCACTTTTTAATGGAATTTTATCTTTCATTACTTACAAAACATTTTGTACTCTCATTTTTCTGCTTCCTACTTAGCAGGTCTATGAATGTGTACCATTTGCTATTTTCCAGGGCCTCTGGTTTCTCAGTACTCTTTTATAGTAATTAAGCTATGTTTTTTAATTCATGGAGACAAGTGTTCAATTAGAGTATAATAAAAGATTTTATCTGCTAAGGCAAACGTAATTGAATAGAGACAAAAATATTGTAAATATACCTGACAATTCAGGATATACATTAGTGAGCCTCTTAACCCTTGAATAAGTATCCTAATCAAGCATATCCTAAATACTTACCATTTAAATTCTAAAACAGGAACTGCCTTGGCCATGAATACCTTGAATCACAAATATGTGATGTCATAGTGACCAAGTCATTTAATGACTCTTTACATAGTGATAAAAGATTCAATTTTTTAGTGATAAAACATTCAATTTTTGAAGAGTTCATTTGAGCAAGCAGTAGTTAGTGAATTAGATAGTGCCAGACCACCAGTGATTTGGGGCTCCAGTGAAGGAGTGTGGAGAGAAGACTTTTATAAAGTGAATGTAGAAGCAAGGCAAAGAATATATTTGATTAAAGTGGAGCAGTTGCCTCAAAATCCCTAGTTAGAGGTTTGTTGGCAGTTTCTAATTGGTAAAACTGAAATTTCATTTTCCTAGGACTGTTCATGCTGAATTGGGTTTTGGCTTGCTCAGTGGCCTAGTTTGCTTAGTAGTAAGGATGGAAGCACAAAGAATACAAGAGAATATATGTGATAAAGAGGTAAAGAAGATGACGGTTGATGGAATTTCTACAAAATAAGCCTTGTTTTTATTCCAAAGTAAGAGGCAAAGGTCTTTGGTTAGATCTAGGGGTTGAAGAAAATGTCAAGACAGGGTCTGTTATCTTTAGTATTTAGCATTGTACTTGGCTATTATGAATTAAACTGTCCCTTTCACCTCAAATTCATTTGCTGAAGTCCTAACCCCCAGTACCTCACCATGTTGCCCAGAATGTGACTATATTTGAAAATAGGTCATTGCAGATGTAATTAGTTAAGATGAGGTCACACTGGAATAGGGTGGGTTCTTAAACCAATATGTCTAGTGTAGTTATAAAAAAGGGAAGTTTGGACACAGACATACAAAAAAGAAAGACGGTATGAAGAAACACAGAAAATGATCAAGCCAAGGAGACAGACCTGGAATAAATCCTTTCTTCATAGCCTTTGGAAGGACTCAGGCTTGCTAGCACACTGATCTTGGATTTTTAGCCTTCAGACTGTGAGACAATAAATATCTGTTGTCTAAGCCTCTTAGGTCTAGGCAGTCCTAGGTATACTGGCCATGGTAGTAGGAAGTCAATACTTGGTGAATTAATAAATGGATAAATGAGTACATAAATGCATGACTAAGCGGGGTGGGAGCTAGGGGAAGACTCTCAGGGTTGAGGAGAACAAGAAAAATTTTGGTTAGTTTTTAAGTTATCCCAAAACTTTGAAATAGTTCTTGGAGTTCAATGGTGCTTTGGAGAGAACAGTAAATTTGAAATTCAAATGAAGATATGTGGAAGGAAGGTGATAAATTAGTGGTTTAGAAGTGATGAGATGGAGCAAAGCAAGAATAAACTTCTTTTCCTACCCCACTGAATTAAAGGGGAATTAGAAAAGGTGAACCTTTAATAATGTAAGCAATTGAGGATATGGTTCAAAAAATTCTCATTATCTGCTGTTCTAGACCTCATGTACATCGACAGTCTTTGAAGTGCTCAGCAAGATCTCTTTTAAGCTACCAGCATCCATAAAACAGTTGATGTCACGTCAGGAGCTCAAGGATGTGTGTGCATGCTAATGTTTTCCACTTTGATAATTGTGGCATTTTTTGGAATAGGTTCTTCGGATATTTTCCTATTGTCTACCTTGATAAAATGAATGTTTTCAGATGTCCTTCCTCACCTCTCCTTAGGTGCTTTGAACATGCAGTGATATGCTATAGAAGCCAAGAAGAAAATGCAAATGCCTTCTAGGTAATGGATATCAGAATTTAGTCATTATGTTTGAAAGATGTGTTTTATAGGCAATATCTATACACATGAACAACACGTGAAAATGAGGGCTCTGTCTTGCTCTTAAAAATAACACAATATTAAAAATAAGACACTTGGCTAGACATTTATTTGTTATATACACATATTGATTCCCATAGGAAGTATTTATAAAATGATGTTGCCTCTTGGAAAAGCAGACACCTGGTGATCACACTGCAGAAAGGATCCTTTGTGCATCATGATAGTCTCAGGGAGGTCAGTGAGCCCTGAAGCACGGTGCTCCTTGAGCTTTCAAGAGTCCCCAGGCTAGATTCCCAAACACCTGGAGCCGTGACTCTTTACTGGGTTTGGATTCTTATTTTTGGAAAAAGCTTCCATTTCTTCCACTTGCAGTTCTTCCACTACAATTGTTATGCTTCTAGTGCTTTAGAGCTAACTTAAAAATTATCTATTAAAGTCACACAATTGACTCCTATCCAGGGGGATCATACAGAGTACATGTGTTAGTGGGTTACTTTTATGGTGAGCTCATTTGACTGGGTGGTAGGTAATCTATGAGATGATTATAGAGTTGCTATCCCACTGCTTATGTGGGTGCAAGTAATTAACATGGTTTTCCTGCTCTAGGAAGTTGTAGGGGAGCAAAATATGCCACTCCAAAATGTGTTACCTTGGCGTAAAGATTATTTTGAGTTGGAGGCAAATAAGAAACAACAGATGAAGAAAGAAACCTTTCCAGAGCTTCTCTTATTTAACTAAAAGCAGAAATTTCTGAGAAATGAGAACCACCATAAATCATCTCTCTTGGGGAAGTTTTATGACCACAAAAAAGATGGAAAGTCAGTCCTGAGATGCACCTGAATAAACAAATCTTACTCTGTTTCCCTCACATAGTTACCTTCCCACAGTTTGCCACCTTTGGAAGCCTAAAACCCTTTTCCTTTGTTTTGTCCCTTCTCTATAAATTTCTTGTTCTTTGCTAAGAGGCTACATAAGCTGAAGTTCTAACCACAACTTTGAGTTACTCATCAATGAGGTTTCTTCCATGTGATGTGCACTACACACATTCATAAACTGTTTATTTTTTTCTTGTGAATGTGTCTTTTGTCAGTCTAATACTCAGGGATCCAGTCAATGTACCTTAGATGGGAAGAAGAAAAAGAAAATTTTTCCTCCCATCCAAAATCATCTAAACCTATTTCTTCTGCTGCAGAACTTGTTGAGCTACTAAAACACATCTTTAGCAAGTGGGATAAGGAGAAATATGACATGCCACCCAAGGCAGGAAACTGCCTCCTCTCTAAGACTTTCTCTCAGTTCCATGTTGCTATTCAACCTCGCACTAAGTCATGCTCCATGGTTAACCTCTTTTTTAAGCTCTCCTAACTGTGAGCTTCTGATTTGTAGCCTCTTGTCCTGGAGTAGGCTTGTGTCTATTTCCCACCTGTATTTATCTTTTTAATCAGGATAATGCTGTTTGCATTAGCCAGTTCCATGAGCTCAACCTACAATCTCTTAGGGAAGGTGTTATTATAAATTCCAAAGGACCTACCAAATGGCTAGACATACATGAAACACTGAAGAAATACAAAATGGTGCACACATTAGTTGATGGGGACTGTCTTACCATTACACACTGCCTGAACTCCAATTACATTAAAATAGTTAAGAGTTTGGCAACCAGGTGGGGCAATCAGGCCACTTGAGAACCAAAGTAAATCTGGCAAGAAACAAATGGATTATTTCTAAATATCAGTTTATTAATGTTATTAATGTTTATCATTTTAGGTAACATTTGTTGAGTACTTGTTCTGTGCCAAACGCCAGAGCTAAATGCTTTACATTTAACAGTAATTATGGGGATGATATTATTATCTCTTTCTTGGATGAGGAAATTAAAGCTTGGAGAAATTAAGCAAGATGCTCCAAGTCACAGAATTTAAATGGCACATAAGTGATTGGGATTTGAACCTGGATCTGTTTAAACTTACAGTATGTGGTCTTGACAAGGGAGATGCCCTTTGTTGTTATGTTTGGGAAGTGGTGGACCCAACTGCTCTCAGAGAGCAAACATTGTCAGAGAGCAGTGTTGCTCAGAGGATTCTGCCAGGAACTGTCTCTAAAAACAGTCTCTTTATATCCAGTAATGGGATTGCTGGGTCAAATGGTATTTCTGGTTCTAGATCCTTGAGAAATCACCACACTGTCTTCCACAATGGTTGAACTAATTTACACTCCCACCAACAGTGTAAAAACATTCCTATTTCTCCACATCCTTGCCAGCATCCTCGTTTCCAGATTTTTTAATGATCGCCATTCTAACTGGCATGAGATGGTATCTCATTATGGTTTTGATTTGCATTTTTCTAATGACCAGTGATGATGAACTTTTATTCATAAGTTTGTTGGCCACATAAATGTCTTCTTTCGAGAAGTGTCTGTTCATATCCATCGCCCACTTTTTGATGGTTTTTTTTCTTGTACATTTGTTTAAGTTCCTGGATATTAGGCCTTTGTCAGATAGATAGACTGCAAAATTTTTCTCCTATTCTGTAGGTTACCTATTTACGCTGATGATAGTTTATTTTGCTGAGCAGAAACTCTTTAGTTTAATTAGATCCCACTTGTCAATTTTGACTTCTGTTGCAATTGCTTTTAGTGTTTTAGTCATGAAGTCTTTGCCCATGCCTATAAATCATTCTACTATAAAGACACACGCACACGTAAGTTTATTGCAGCACTATTTACAATAGCAAAGACTTGGAACCAACCCAAATGCCCATCAATGATAGACTGGATAAAGAAAATGTGGCACATATACACCATGGAATACTATGTGGCCATAAAAAAGAATGGGTTCATGTCCTTTGCAGGGACGTGGATTAAGCTAGAAACTATCATTCTCAGCAAACTAACACAGGAACAGAAAAGCAAACACTGCATGTTCTCACGCATAAGTGGAAGTTGAACAATGAGAACACTTGGACACTGGGAGGGGAACATCACACACTGGAGTCTGTCGAGGGGTGAGGGGCAAGGGCAGGGAGAGCATTAGGACAAATACATAATGCGTGCGGAGATTAAAACCTAGATGATGGGTTGATGGGTGCAGCAAAACACAATGGCACATGTATACCTATGTAACAAACCGGCACGTTCAGCACATGTATCCCAGAACTTAAAAATAAAAAAATAAAAACAAATAAAAAGAAAAAAGAAAATGGGCACAAAGAAACTGGAAGATAATGGGAAAAAAATCTCTTTCTTCAGCTTGCTCTTCAGCCTTCACTTAACACTGCACTATTCTTAGAAATTTTTATTAAGTTGTTTCTAGTTTTAGGTTGATTTTCCTTGTTTCATGTTCTTTTCACAGGTTATGATACCAGTTTGACCTGAGGAAGTGATCTTTGCCTTACCACTCCCACTCCATAAGAATAAAGGGACATCAGAAGTTTCCTTCTGCAATGACTGCATAACCTACCCCATCCCCATAAAGGGTATAAACTCATACGACCTTAATTATTATTCCCACGGTGATTTTAGAAAGAGTTTATGTATGCATATGCAAGTGTGCATACACACTGGAACAGCAAAGATAAAACATGATACATTGTTGTTAACCTTCAAGTCTCTTTATATTCTTTAGTAATTGCACAAGAGGGCAAGAGTCACATGTGAAACTAATTACAGAAGATCATATTGAGTAGTGTACCCGTTAAAATGCTGTTGTGAGTTTACATTATTCATTAAAAGATTGAATATGAGAAAAAATTCTGATTTTTATAGGTTATTTCCAAAAGGAGTCGACTCCATTTTTAAAATGCTACTGTTTGGGAGGGTCTCCCTATTTCAATGAAATGACTATCTGAAAAGTACACATATTGTTTTGTTTATAAAAAATCTCTGGTGTGTTTTGTTTGGCCTTTTCTAACCACGTCACTTAGCAAATTGGTTTTTGCCCAAATGTTTTCTACATGCTGTATTATTTGACCATCTGTTGTCTTTGACACATTTTCTGAGTTTTATTTACTTTTAAAAAGTTGTTTCTCAGTGAGTTGCTCATTTTACTACTTATACAGATACTCATGTTGTATGTGAAATAAAGACCATTTGTTGTCTTTTAAAAGATCAGTGTATTTCTGAGAAACATTCCCAGCTTCTATATAATATGTGTTTTCATGTACAGCTGCCAGTCTTGGTTGATGGACTGCAATGAAAACTGGTCAGTACAAAATGGCACAAGTGACCAGAGAGCTTGGTGGATGCGGCACAGAGAGGAGAGCGTAAGATCATAAGTTGGAGAAAGCCAAGTGAGTTAACACTGCAAGATGAGAAAAGCAAGTACTGTAAATTCAGAGGATGAAGCTGACATCAGAGTCAAGAGCTAGCGACATCAGGGGCATAGGCGCATGGAAAGACTACTGAAGAGTTGTAGCAGAAGTTTGGAGGGGCTGGTACAATTCAGACAGAAAGATCAAGGAACAGAATCAAACAGAGCAAAAATATGGAAACCTGAGAGTTTGAGAGTCTAATAACAGGGGATGGGTCCGTAACTGTGTCTTAGAAGAATATAATTCCTCATCTCTGGAAAAAGAAAGGATGATGTCTGAGAGTTGGGTAGTACTTCCTAGACTAGAGAAAGGCATACCACTGAGGTGTTTTGGGTAAATCGTCTCAATAAGGGGAAGGTTAAACTCTCCTGGAATATTGACGTTTTGACTGGCATATTCTGAGTAATAATGATATAATACTTGTGGTTGGTAAGGCTTACTTGGGAATTATGACATAAAGTAAGTACTAAATGACAGTCTTGTTTGGGTATCAGATACCAGCTAAATTGGTCATGGTCAGGAGTCTCAGCTATTAATATTTGCCCATCTTCTAAATAGCATTATTGCGTTTTGCTTTTCAATAATCTTAAAATGCATCTCTGCTGTAAATAAAGAGGAAATTATGAAATGATTTTAGACATTCAAGTTTGAGGCTAGTATTCTTATGAAAATAAGCAATCCATTTTTCCAATACAACCCATTCCTGCTCAGCAGTCACAGCCCTTGCTGTGACAGAAAACTCCAATATCTATGGCAAGATCAGAGTTGCCAAGCACTTGCTAAGGTCAGTAATATGATTCATGGAAGCAAAACTGGAAATTCTTGGAAAGGCTAGCTGCTGGTTTAGGCAGCTGGTCTGATGACAGACACAGCAGAGAGCTCAGAAAGGCAGACTTTGGAACACTACATGTGGATCTTTCCACAAACATGAATCTTTCTTGGAAAGTGTATTCAGTTTATTAGACATGGTAGTCTTCTTCCCTATCAGGGATAAATGCTTCCATTGACTGATGTCAAAAGACTAAATCCCACCATTAGTTTCAGAAATCTCAAAGAACAGAGCTTTAAAAGAGGTACAAGTGTTTTCTTCTTTTAAGAGATATTTGAAACTCTGGCAAGGGTCTTGAACTATAATTTGTATAAATTGGGATGCATTCATGGAAAAAGAGGCTATTGTGCAAACTACTGGGATGCAGGGATACTCACATAAAAATGAGTAAATTTAGGCTTTACTTATCTTTCTCCTGCTGATTGAATTTACTTGATGACCTTAGATGAGTCATGTAATGTCTTTGTATCTCAACTTTTTCCTTTGAAAATGTAAATAAGGTTGACATACAGTACAAGTAAGAGTTTGTTTCTAGTCCATGGCTCTTTGGATATTTTGTTTATACTTGTAACATCGCCTGTATTCCAAATAAATTCCTCAATAAATCAGATTTTGGAAAAATCTGACATGAAGATGGCAAACCCTATCTATTTTTTGTTTGAAGTCGATTCATGACAGAAAAATGAGGTTTGATATTCATTGCCTTTTCTTCTCCCTAAAATACCAATTTTTTGGAACAAAATAGAATTGCTGCTTCTTTCAAGTTATTTTTTCAAGAAGAATTTGAACTTGCTCATTGCATTTTATTCTAAAGAAAATTGTGCTTTTAAAAGCCCTCTCCCCCTATATTTTACAAGCAAATTCTGTTTTGAGATTAAATTTGTTATCTTTTTAAATTTTAAAGTAATTGACTCGGAGACCCCTCTCTCAATTTAAACTAAGAATATAAAATTTCTCAAAAATCATCCTGAATAAAATTGATAATAAAGGGTTTTATACAACTTGCCTCAGTTTACCATTAAAACACTAATTCAGATTCTGTTGTTAATTTCAGAATGAGGAGATAGTAGAAAACAAGGCGACACTTACTGTCCAGAGAGATCTTTGATTTACATCATTCATTGATGGGATTATTTTACTTATGTAATGAAATTCCTGATTCTAATTACACATACCTTAAAATTATTTAATTACATGTGAAGTTGGATTTCAAACTTGTTTGCTTAATGGAATCACTGGGGGAACTTACAATTGCTGCATATACAGGTCTTTCCTCCAGATATCCTGATTCAATCGATCTGGGTTTGGCTTTGGAATCAGGAGTTTCAAGAGCTCATCGTGTGATCTTAATAGTGCAGCTACTGGTCTAGAGATGGGACATGATTGGGAATCAAAAGACACTGGCTTCAATAATAATCTTCATTAAGTAGAAGGTACCCAAGGATAAGGCAGGAGGCAGAAGGCAAACACTGCATCTACCAAACTACCTCTAGCTAAGATGAAGCTTCAAGATGATAGATTAGGTTTTTTATTCTTCTCATCTAGAAGATCTGACCTGGCAAAATATTGCTTTGGATTCGCAGTGATGAAATTGTCATAGCTTCTGGAGGGGTTATCTGACGAATTCCCGAATGTGTACATTTTCTGTGTTATAGTAATAATGGATAGAAATAAATCACTGGCCTTTTAAAATCAGGGTTTTTTTTGGCAACAGCAGCACAATGTAATAAAAAATAAAACACCTTCTAAGACTGCAGTGTAATTTCTCTTTAAAAAGCTTTGAGACCAATTTTTCTTATAAGTATAATGAAAAACTTTGCTCTGTCATGAGTATTGAATACTTAAAAGGGTCTGAACAGAATTTGAAAAATTTCTAGAGAAAGCTGAATTGACTTTTATATAAGCATACTCACTCAGAAAATATACTAGCCAATGACATGTCTAAACATTTCATTTTCTAATAAAAATATGAACTGCTACCCTAGGAAATGAAATAGGAAAGACAGCATAAATCATTGTTTCAATGATTACAAATGTCATCTAGGTGCTGTGTCCTGTGTGTACCTTGGTGATTGACTGTCATCTCAGTCTTCCTGCATGTAACCAAGTAAGATGATCACTACTAGTTCCCAGGTTGGAGAAATTTGAGGTTTAGAGTGAACTGTGATGAAGGTTAGCTCTGGAGGTGATGCTGACACCTTCTAATACAGAATTTATCTCTAAGTTGCTTTAGAGGCTCAGAAAACCTCATCAGGATAACTTTTCAATTTTTCTTTGGCTGATAATTAAAAGAAAACATTTTTCTAATTATGTAATTCACAAATGATTCCAATATCATCAAACATTTTCCATATTGAACGGACTTGATAAAAGATTACATTAATTCATGTAATAAAATAGAAAAACTATAATTGAAATCTGAATGAGGGAAGACATACAATAATGCAAGATGGGGAAAAAAGAGTTTAAAATATGCAGGTCATGGTGTTCTACATAGTTACTAAAGTTGAGCAACAGATTTGCTTCTAGGTTTCCTGGTTTTCAAAGAAAAAAGGGCACAAGAAAAATAGTACATATTTTTATGTCATCTCTGAAAAGAAAACACACTAGTTCTCAGGGAAAAATTCACATTGTTCTCAGAAAGACAGACAAGAATAAACTCTTTAAAAATCATTATCGGAGAGAGGAGGGCTGAACTGTTCTATGCCCTCCTCAGTCAGTAAATTCCTTAAATATTTAGAGTCTGCTACTTCTGTCAACAACTTTGAGAAAGCTGAATATCAAATTATGCTGGCTCAGTGGATCCAAAGTGTGCTATCAAGTCTTTTCATAGAGACTTCATCATTAACCAAGTCTGAAGAGATGTGTGAAGGCTGTGTTTATGCAAACCCACCAGTTCTCAAATAGTGTCACTACTATTGTTATATAATATTGTTATATCTCTCATTTGGATTCATTCCTGAAACCAACATGATATCCACATTAACCAATTGGATCCATGGATCCACGTGGCTTTTAATTTATACAGAAGTTATAGACTGGGTGAAATTAAGACAGGGGTTCTTTTCCCTGCCAGTGTCTCAGAATCTCCTATGGAAAATGTATAAACATCTTAGGGCTCTATGCGAGTTTCACAAAGTCAGAATATCTGAGACGTGAATATTTTTAAAAAGTTTTGCAGGTAGGGATTTTGATGCAATGTCAGAATTGAAAATAACTGCAGAAGCAACTGCTACTGTCTGCCAAAGAAAAAGATTATGCAGTGCATTCGAAGGAGGAGAAGGAGGAAGAGAAATTGTTAACAACCACCTTAGAGAGTTGATTGGTACCAACTTCTGTATTTTATAGCTGCCTTAGAACATAGCCAATTCTTTATAAAAAGTTCCTCATGTGTTGCTTATAAATACCACGACATTTAAAAACTATAACAGCATAGTTTCTTGTATTCCTGTAGCACATTTTATTAAAAATGACTTCATAATACATTAAAACTTTTGTAACAACTTGATCCAAAATAGAGGTAACCTTTGCCATCTCTGTTTTCTGCACTGATCTCATATATCTTCACTTCCTTCCACTTCCATTAAGATAGCCTGTGTAAGAGGCCCTGGATGGGGTGGAATGGAGGTTACACAGAGCCTAGTAAAGTTAAAATGACTTCCAGAAGTTTCCTTGTCATTATGTCTCATTTCTGTAGTTACTATGACCAAAAAGAGACGGTCTGTGAAACCCAATGGCTGTATACAATGTTACCTCAAACAAGTACTTCTGATGGTTCAGGGATGGGTAACTGATACTGAAATACCATTTCCAGAGCTGGATGTCTAGCTTATCTCTGAAGTCAGATTTTAGTTTTTTCTCTTTATGAACTTTATTAGTGCATCTTTTATACCCATGTCTCACATGATATGTCAGTGTGAATATTTCCAATGTATTTTAAATAAGAAAGATTGATGTGTAGTTTAAATTAGAAGGATAGAGCTTATTCTTGTTTGGTTCATGAATTTGACACTCTATCATTGAATTGGATTGGCTTTGAGTCTTGTGGTTTGTGGTTAGAGTCCCCCTCAAAATCCCCAATTTTAAGGGCCTAAAATCCATCTTTTTTATCCTCTCTATCTCTTTGCTTAGAGACCACACGCATAATAAGCAGGTACCAGAGATGCTTTCCACTTTTTTTTTTCCCCTCAGTGTACTAATCTGTTCCTCTCTCTTCTTCCCCCCCAAAAAATCCAGTTATTTTTTGTGTTATGAACAGATCTAGCCAGTGTAATCAGATTTTTCTGCATGTGTAATTATTTTATCAAAATAAAATTTCCCACAAGACTCTTCTCCATCAACTCTGAAATTCTGGGTCTGACAACATACCCAAAGAAGGCTCTTGAAAATCACCTCTTAAAATTTGGAAGAAAATATGACCAAATCTTTCCTATAACATTTATTGTACTACAAATGAATAAAGAACAATTTATGTTTTAAAAGGTGACCAATACAACAGTTGAGATCAGGAAATTAATGTTTTAGTGCCTTTTGCTCAGTTTTAGCCAGCATGCTACAGTCCACTTTTTGTTTACTTTGGGGGTTGGGGGAGGGCTCAAAGTGGGGCATTGTCATCCTTCTGTGGAATTTTATTTTCCTCAAAGTTTTGGTTCATGTCAGTGAGTACTATTGCTGTTATGTAAATTAAATGAGACATCATCTGTCTGTGCGCCAGCAATGCCTTTCATCTTTATGTTCTTTTCTACTCTGTCTCTTTTCAGTGATTTCAAAAATGCACTCTTTTTACCATTGTGCATTTGTGTCAGTTTGGTTAGACAAGGCTGCTGATTAAGTTTGTCAACAGGCAAAGAGGAGTTTGAGTGATGAGCCTCTTTCACTGAATTTATTGATGGACTAAAATTCTTGGCAGTTTATTTAAAAGCATTAAAGTTGCCAATACCATATGTAGACTCACAGGGAAAAGAAGTTCCAACTTTATTTTCTTCAGTTGGGCTTTTCCATTGTGTAGGTTTTGTAAGTAGAGCAGCAGATTTAGAGACTAAATCTTTGTAAACACTTGAATGAGTTCCATTCTTACCTGGCTGTTACTAAAGATTTCCTACTACTGGCTGTGAGTCTATTATTTTGTATTACCTAGCTTAATGACCAGAGCTCAATACGTTAGCCCTCAATACCTTGATTAATACCTTGGAGCTCTAGATTTACGATTCGGAGGTATTCCCACACACCAGGAGCTAAAGATCTGTTCTGATTTGGTTCTCCCTCATGTTCAGGATTTAAAAATAGAAAATCCTCAGCTTCAAATGGTTTACAATTACTCTTGTTTTCTTTCCTTCTCGTTTCATTATCAGGGATGTTGTTTTCATGTAGACCTTGTCTTTTTCCAGAATGGAAAATACTGCTATAAGAACAGGAGCTTCTACCATGGTATCCCCCTCAATGATTTATGTGTCCAGTACCATTTCTTCCATGTATGTCATCCATTTTATTCTTTCCATATAAAGTTACCTCCATTAAGACATCCAACACCAGAATCAAAGTCATCTGAAGAGTTGTGTTGTTGATAACTTACATCATAACAATTTTATGTCCATGAAAAGTTTTCAGAATGCTTCTCAAAATTCAATAACAATTTTGTTGATGATGGTGGAGTAGGAAAACGAAGGCAGGCTGGAGCAAAGTCACACTGTGCCATTTATATCCAGTCTCTCCAACTCAGTGAAACAAGGCTTCAACACCTCATGGTAAGTCCAAATTCCAACGGGACTGCACAGGAAGGTGATGGTTTTTTCTCTGTAATATTTATGTGTCCCAGTTAAATTTATTTTCTTCTGAAATAATATCCACATGTTCAAAGATACTTAACCTATGGCTATTTGACATAAAGTCACTTTAAATCACCTACCCATACTTCTGTTTTAAAGTTTTATTAAATATAATTTTATATGTAATGTATATATAATTTTTTTAAAAAGAAAGAAAATCAATAATCTTGTATTGGGCTGTACTGAACATTATTTCTTTGTAAATGAATGTTGTAGAAAGAGGACTTTGGTTGATCCCACATTTACTTTCTTTCTGTCATATTTATAAAACACGTGTGTGTGTGTGTTTTCTTTAGAGATAGATTCTTGCTAGTTGCCCAGGCTGGTCTCAAACCCCTGGCTTCAAGTGATGCTCCTGCCTCGGCCTCTCAAAATGCTGAAATTATAGGCATGTGCCACCATACCTGTACCGGTTTTAAAGTTTTTATATGGCTATCTCCAGAATTAGCCAAGTTTCTTAGATTTAAGATCAAAGTCTTCTTTATTATTCCATGCACTTATCACTATTGTCCTTATCTACTCCACATGAAATATCTAATTTATGAGCCAAATAGCAAAAACAAAAAGAAAATTTTACATCTGAAGAGCATTCTTAAACATCAGCATAAACAGAGACACACCATAGCTATCTGAATACTACCATGCTGCTGAGAAGCTGCAACATCTTAAACCTCCACATATATAAAATGGAAAAATCTTTGTATTCTTTCAATGTCTTCATTTAGAAAAGCTGTCCCATTGTGACATGAAAAGGACTGAGGTCAACCTCCTAGAACTTTTAATAAAAGTAAAAATAAACTGCCATGAAACTTTAGCAATATCTAAACTGCTGCAACTACTCATTACACAAATCAAACATATCTTACAGTTTTGGCTGAAGAATACCAACAACAGGAGAGGGGTTGGAGTAGGTAAGAAAATACCATAAGCTGAAATACTTTAACCAGTTATGTAATTTGTTTGAACCAAAATACTGAAGAAATGCCTGTGTCTCTTTTTAAGTACCTTGCTGAATTGTTCACTACTATCAATTCACTTCAGAGACAATTCTTGCCAATTTTAATACTTTTCAGGCAAAGTTATAAAAAATCACAATTCGAAAATGGACACTTGAAATATCTAGGACCTTTTACATAAAACCTAGAAGATGATCTTCATATCTGAAGGGGCAGCAGGAGAGACTTCTAGCCTAAGAAACTGCTCATGCCCTAGGGGGAAAATAAAAGAGCTCTGCTTCTCTTCTGAATTTGTTTTGTTCAACCTCAGGGTCTCTCTGTTCATCTCTTATTTTGGGGCTATAGGAACGAGTATCCCTGCTCTACCTGTTAAACATTTTGACTGGCGTATTTACCAGGGCATTGGGTAATTGCTATTATATACTTGGGACGGAGATCAGAGAGCAGTTTTTGACCCCTTCTATGCCTGTGCTTTTTATGGTATATAAAATTTATTCTGTTTGGAGTTGAAAATTTTGACTACAATGTACGCAAATAAATTAGGAAAGATATTTCAATTCATATGATAGGCATGAACAAATGAACTTCCTCTGACACTAGACATTTTCAACACTATTACAGTCTGCATTTAAAGAAGTACAAATAACAGTATCATATCCATTAGTATTTACATATTAGGCACTCATTTGTACATGACACTGAGCTAGGAGCTGTGAAGCATTAGAAATTGTGTATCTCAAGGTCCTCACTGTCAAGGAATTGACAGTTTGATTGATTAGAGAAGACTTAAAAATTTCACAAACATTGGAGAATTCACTATATTTTAACTTGGAGCTTACTCTCCCACTTTCATCCTTGGTATGTCTGATCTGCAGAATGCTAATATAGAATGTAGCAAAACCATATGAGCGCCTGTGTTACACATCTATAAATGCCTTCATCTGGCATTTCAGAGGTACTCTTACTTATTCTAATCAATTTCTTTTCCCAGTTCTTATCACAACTACTTCACATCTTTATCACTTTTCTTGGGTCCTCTTGTTTGCCTTAATTCTTTGTGATTTTATTGCCATTTATTTCCTGACTTATGTTTATCAACGCATCATCTTATTCTGTATTAAAGGAAGACATACTTTTTCTGAACTCTAGTAGCTGATAGTCTCATCATTTACTCATCATTTCATCATTTACTCAGACAATCAGGCAAGTAATCTTGTTACCATCTTTGACCCTCCACTTTTCCTCTTCTCCATGTCTGATTGGTATAAGCGATGCTGTCCATTTAGGATCTGAGAGTAAAAAAAATTAACATGGGACCAGACAAAAAAGAAGTATTAGAATAATACTTGGCTGTGTTGACAAAATTTGTTCTGGAAACCAATGTTTGAATATTCTTGCTTTTGTTTCTTTTTTTCAGTGTTTTTAGCTGTGAATAATTGTTACATGCATGTTCTTTGCTTACAGTCATCTCCTGAGGTGGGAGTTGTTTATTTCTATCCCAATGACCTGAGGTTCCCTCCATGTCTGGACTTGGTTATAATTAACTTGATTCATATGAGTCATATCAGTTTTTTAAATTGGCCTCTATGCCTCTGTTTCTTTATTCTGACTTAAGTCACCTACGTTGCCTTATTCCAGCCTCTATATTCCCCTTGTAGTTTGGTTTTTGTTCCTCCGATGTTGGCTTTGATATGATTTTTGTTTTTGCTCTTGGATATGCTTCCTTTAAATGTCTTATTCTCCCCCACTGTTGTAATAACTGCCCACTAACTTGTCTTCTTGCCTCCAGTCTTGCCCATCCCTTCAGCTTTCACATTAGTACTCTCCACCTGCAATTTCTTGTTCATGCAATATAAGATCTTTCACACATCAGTTTCTACTCGCATCTATGTCTGCTCTCCAAATGCACAATTTTCCTGCTGTATTGTACTATTCACTGTGGCCCAGCAAGTTTGGATTTGGCACCATTTGAGAGAGTCCAGGAGTGGTCTATTCTTTCTTGTCTGAAGAAAAACAAATAACAATACAAAGGCACACTATAATGATGAGCAAAGAACATTGAAATAATTTTGTAATAAAGAAATGTAGGGCGGAGCAAGATGGCCGAATAGGAACAGCTCCAGTCTCCAACTCCCAGCGCGAGCGACACAGAAGACCGGTGATTTCTGCATTTTCAACTGAGGTACTGGGTTCATCTCACTGGGGAGTGCCGGACGATCGGTGCTGGTCAGCTGCTGCAGCCCGACCAGCGAGAGCTGAAGCAGGGCGAGGCATTGCCTCACCTGGGAAGCGCAAGGGGGAAGGGAATCCCTTTTCCTAGCCAGGGGAACTGAGACACACAACACCTGGAAAATCGGGTAACTCCCACCCCAATACTGCGCTTTAAGCAAACAGGCACACCAGGAGATCATATCCCACACCTGGCCGGGAGGGTCCCACACCCACGGAGCCTCCCTCATTGCTAGCACAGCAGTCTGTGATCTACCGGCAAGGCAGCAGCGAGGCTGGGGGAGGGGCGCCCGCCATTGCTGAGGCTTAAGTAGGTAAACAAAGCTGCTGGGAAGCTCGAACTGGGTGGAGCTCACAGCAGCTCAAGGAAACCTGCCTGTCTCTGTAGACTCCACCTCTGGGGACAGGGCAATAACAAACACAGCAGACACCTCTGCAGACGCAAACGACTCTGTCTGACAGCTTTGAAGAGAGCAGTGGATCTCCCAACATGGAGGTTGAGATCTGAGAAGGGACAGACTCCCTGCTCAAGTGGGTCCCTGACCCCTGAGTAGCCTAACTGGGAGACATCCCCCACTAGGGGCAGTCTGACACCCCACACCTCACAGGGTGGAGTACACCCCTGAGAGGAAGCTTCCAAAGCAAGAATCAGACAGGTACACTCGCTGTTCAGAAATATTCTATCTTCTGCAGCCTCTGCTGCTGATACCCAGGCAAACAGGGTCTGGAGTGGACCTCAAGCAATCTCCAACAGACCTACAGCTGAGGGTCCTGACTGTTAGAAGGAAAACTATCAAACAGGAAGGACACCTACACCAAAACTCCATCAGAACATCACCATCATCAAAGACCAGAGGCAGATAAAACCACAAAGATGGGGAAAAAGCAGGGCAGAAAAGCTGGAAATTCAAAAAATAAGAGCGCATCTCCCCCGGCAAAGGAGCGCAGCTCATCGCCAGCAACGGATCAAAGCTGGACGGAGAATGACTTTGACGAGATGAGAGAAGAAGGCTTCAGTCCATCAAATTTCTCAGAGCTAAAGGAGGAATTACGTACCCAGAGCAAAGAAACTAAAAATCTTGAAAAAAAAGTGGAAGAATTGATGGCTAGAGTAATTAATGCAGAGAAGGTCCTAAACGAAATGAAAGAGATGAAAACCATGACATGAGAAATACGTGACAAATGCACAAGCTTCAGTAACTGACTCCATCAACTGGAAGAAAGAGTATCTGCGATTGAGGATCAAATGAATGAAATGAAGCGAGAAGAGAAACCAAAAGAAAAAAGAAGAAAAAGAAATGAACAAAGCCTGCAAGAAGTATGGGATTATGTAAAAAGACCAAATGTACGTCTGATTGGGGTGCCTGAAAGTGAGGGGGAAAATGGAACCAAGTTGGAAAACACTCTTCAGGATATCATCCAGGAGAACTTCCCCAACCTAGTAGGGCAGGCCAACATTCAAATCCAGGAAATACAGAGAACGCCACAAAGATACTCCTCGAGAAGAGCAACTCCAAGACACATAATTGCCAGATTCACCAAAGTTGAAATGAAGGAAAAAATCTTAAGGGCAGCCAGAGAGAAAGGTCGGGTTACCCACAAAGGGAAGCCCATCAGACTAACAGCAGATCTCTCGGCAGAAACTCTCCAAGCCAGAAGAGAGTGGGGGCCAATATTCAACATTCTTAAAGAAAAGAATTTTAAACCCAGAATTTCATATCCAGCCAAACTAAGTTTCATAAGTGAAGGAGAAATAAAATCCTTTACAGATAAGCAAATGCTTAGAGATTTTGTCACCACTAGGCCTGCCTTACAAGAGACCCTGAAGGAAGCACTCAACATGGAAAGGAACAACCGGTACCAGCCATTGCAAAAACATGCCAAAATGTAAAGACCATCGAGGCTAGGAAGAAACTGCATCAACTAATGAGCAAAATAACCAGTTAATATCATAATGGCAGGATCAAGTTCACACATAACAATATTAACCTTAAATGTAAATGGACTAAATGCTCCAATTAAAAGACACAGACTGGCAAACTGGATAAAGAGTCAAGACCCATCAGTCTGCTGTATTCAGGAGACCCATCTCACACGCAGAGACATACATAGGCTCAAAATAAAGGGATGGAGGAAGATTTACCAAGCAAATGGAGAACAAAAAAAAGCGGGGGTTGCAATACTAGTCTCTGATAAAACAGACTTTAAACCATCAAAGATCAAAAGAGACAAAGAAGGCCATTACATAATGGTAAAGGGATCAATTCAACAGGAAGAGCTAACTATCCTAAATATATATGCACCCAATACAGGAGCACCCAGATTCATCAAGCAAGTCCTTAGAGACTTACAAAGAGACTTAGACTCCCATACAATAATAATGGGAGACTTCAACACTCCACTGTCAACATTAGACAGATCAACGAGACAGAAAGTTAACAAGGATATCCAGGAATTGAACTCATCTCTGCAGCAAGCAGACCTAATAGACATCTATAGAACTCTCCACCCCAAATCAACAGAATATACATTCTTCTTAGCACCACATCGTACTTACTCCAAAATCGACCACATAATTGGAAGTAAAGCACTCCTCAGCAAATGTACAAGAACAGAAATTATAACAAACTGTCTCTCAGACCACAGTGCAATCAAACTAGAACTCAGGACTAAGAAACTCAATCAAAACCGCTCAACTACATGGAAACTGAACAACCTGCTCCTGAATGACTACTGGGTACATAACGAAATGAAGGCAGAAATAAAGATGTTCTTTGAAACCAATGAGAACAAAGATACAACATACCAGAATCTCTGGGACACATTTAAAGCAGTGTGTAGAGGGAAATTTATAGCACTAAATGCCCACAAGAGAAAGCAGGAAAGATCTAAAATTGACACTCTAACATCGCAATTAAAAGAACTAGAGAAGCAAGAGCAAACACATTCGAAAGCTAGCAGAAGGCAAGAAATAACTAAGATCAGAGCAGAACTGAAGGAGATAGAGACACAAAAAACTCTCCAAAAAATCAATGAATCCAGGAGTTGGTTTTTTGAAAAGATCAACAAAATTGACAGACCACTAGCAAGACTAATAAAGAAGAAAAGAGAGAAGAATCAAATCGACGCAATTAAAAATGATAAAGGGGATATCACCACCGACCCCACAGAAATACAAACTACCATCAGAGAATACTATAAACACCTCTACGCAAATAAACTAGAAAATCTAGAAGAAATGGATAATTTCCTGGACACTTACACTCTTCCAAGACTAAACCAGGAAGAAGTTGAATCCCTGAATAGACCAATAGCAGGCTCCGAAATTGAGGCAATAATTAATAGCCTACCAACCAAAAAAAGTCCAGGACCAGATGGATTCACAGCTGAATTCTACCAGAGGTACAAGGAGGAGTTGGTACCATTCCTTCTGAAACTATTCCAATCAATAGAAAAAGAGGGAATCCTCCCTAACTCATTTTATGAGGCCAACATCATCCTGATACCAAAACCTGGCAGAGACACAACAAAAAAAGAGAATTTTAGACCAATATCCCTGATGAACATCGATGCAAAAATCCTCAATAAAATACTGGCAAACCGGATTCAGCAACACATCAAACAGCTTATCCACCATGATCAAGTGGGCTTCATCCCTGGGATGCAAGGCTGGTTCAACATTCGCAAATCAATCAACATAATCCAGCATATAAACAGAACCAAAGACAAGAACCACATGATTATCTCAATAGATGCAGTAAAGGCTTTTGACAAAATTCAACAGCCCTTCATGCTAAAAACGCTCAATAAATTCGGTATTGATGGAACGTACCTCAAAATAATAAGAGCTATTTATGACAAACCCACAGCCAATATCATACTGAATGGGCAAAAACTGGAAAAATTCCCTTTGAAAACTGGCACAAGACAGGGATGCCCTCTCTCACCACTCCTATTCAACATAGTGTTGGAAGTTCTGGCTAGGGCAATCAGGCAAGAGAAAGAAATCAAGGGTATTCAGTTAGGAAAAGAAGAAGTCAAACTGTCCCTGTTTGCAGATGACATGATTGTATATTTAGAAAACCCCATCGGCTCAGCCCAAAATCTCCTTAAGCTGATAAGCAACTTCAGCAAAGTCTCAGGATACAAAATTAATGTGCAAAAATCACAAGCATTCTTATACACCAGTAACAGACAAACAGAGAGCCAAATCAGGAATGAACTTCCATTCACAATTGCTTCAAAGAGAATCAAATACCTAGGAATCCAACTTACAAGGGATGTAAAGGACCTCTTCAAGGAGAACTACAAACCACTGCTCAGTGAAATCAAAGAGGACACAAACAAATGGAAGAACATACCATGCTCATGGACAGGAAGAATCAATATCGTGAAAATGGCCATACTGCCCAAGGTAATTTATAGATTCAATGCCATCCCCATCAAGCTACCAATGAGTTTCTTCACAGAATTGGAAAAAACTGCTTTAAAGTTCATATGGAACCAAAAAAGAGCCCGCATCTCCAAGACAATCCTAAGTCAAAAGAACAAAGCTGGAGGCATCACGCTACCTGACTTCAAACTATACTACAAGGCTACAGTAACCAAAACAGCATGGTACTGGTACCAAAACAGAGATATAGACCAATGGAACAGAACAGAGTCCTCAGAAATAATACCACACATCTACAGCCATCTGATCTTTGACAAACCTGAGAGAAACAAGAAATGGGGAAAGGATTCCCTATTTAATAAATGGTGCTGGGAAAATTGGCTAGCCATAAGTAGAAAGCTGAAACTGGATCCTTTCCTTACTCCTTATACGAAAATTAATTCAAGATGGATTAGAGACTTAAATGTTAGACCTAATACCATAAAAATCCTAGAGGAAAACCTAGGTAGTACCATACAGGACATAGGCATGGGCAAAGACTTCATGTCTAAAACACCAAAAGCAATGGCAGCAAAAGCCAAAATTGACAAATGGGATCTCATTAAATTAAAGAGCTTCTGCACAGCAAAAGAAACTACCATTAGAGTGAACAGGCAACCTACAGAATGGGAGAAAATTTTTGCAATCTACTCATCTGACAAAGGGCTAATATCCAGAATCTACAAAGAACTCAAACAAATTTACAAGAAAAAAACAAACAACCCCATCAAAAAGTGGGCAAAGGATATGAACAGACATTTCTCAAAAGAAGACATTCATACAGCCAACAGACACATGAAAAAATGCTCATCATCACTGGCCATCAGAGAAATGCAAATCAAAACCACAATGAGATACCATCTCACACCAGTTAGAATGGCGATCATTAAAAAGTCAGGAAACAACAGGTGCTGGAGAGGATATGGAGAAATAGGAACACTTTTACGCTGTTGGTGGGATTGTAAACTAGTTCAACCATTATGGAAAACAGTATGGCGATTCCTCAAGGATCTAGAACTAGATGTACCATATGACCCAGCCATCCCATTACTGGGGATATACCCAAAGGATTATAAATTATGCTGCTATAAAGACACATGCACACGTATGTTTATTGCGGCACTATTCACAATAGCAAAGACTTGGAATCAACCCAAATGTCCATCAGTGACAGATTGGATTAAGAAAATGTAGCACATATACACCATGGAATACTATGCAGCCATCAAAAAGGATGAGTTTGCGTCCTTTGTAGGGACATGGATGCAGCTGGAAACCACCATTCTTAGCAAACTATCACAAGAACAGAAAACCAAACACCGCATGTTCTCACTCATAGGTGGGAACTGAATAATGAGATCACTTGGACTCAGGAAGGGGAACATCACACACAGGGGCCTATCATGGGGAGGGGGGAGGGGGAGGGATTGCATTGGGAGTTATACCTGATGTAAATGATGAGTTGATGGGTGCAGCACAGCAACATGGCACAAGTATACATATGTAACAAACCTGCACGTTATGCACATGTACCCTACAACTTAAAGTATAATAATAATAAATAAAAAAAAAAAAAAAAAAAGAAATGTAAAAGCCAAAACAAAACCATAAAATGCCTAGGTAATCAAGTGATGCTATAAGAGTAATGACATATCAATTTCAACTGTCAAATTGATATAAAATTTTAAAATAACAAATCAAGTATAGATGATGTTTGATTGTAGGTAATCTCATAGACATGAACAATTGTCTTCTCTCTTGCATCATTAATTTTCTCTCACTATACAGAAGAATAGAACTTTGAATAGCTCAAAGAATCTTGCCAGAGAAGAAACAAAGTTAGAGACTCTAATTATTTGATTTCAAGAATTACTACAGAGCTACAGCAATCAAGACAGAGAGGTACTGACATGAAAACAGACAAATAGATCCCTGCAACAGAATGAAATTCCACAAATAGACATAAATGTATAATCAATTGATTTCTGAAAACGTTGCAAATCCATTTCAATTCAATTCAACAGGTAAAGAACAGTCTTTTCAACAAATAAGCCTATAAGAACTGGTAAATTGAAGGGGAAAAAGGAACTTTGACATTCCTCTTATGCTGCACCCACAATTAATTTGAATGAAATGTGAACCTAACATAAAAACTAAAATTATAAAATTTCTAGAGGAGAAAGCTTCTTTCATAAAAAGAAAAGCGTCTACAATATCTTCGCGATCTGGGGGTGGGCAAAGATTTCTTAGTGAGGACACTGAAAGCATCCTAACTGTAATGGAAAGAAAAATATATTTACCTTGAGGGGTGGAGGAAGATGGTTGAATAGAAGCCCACACTGTTTGTCCTTCCCACTGGTACACCAAATTTTAACAACTATCTGCACATAGAAAAGCATCATTACAAGAACCAAAAATCAGGTGAGCAACCACAGTACCCAATTTTAACTTCATATTGTGGAAAGAGGCATTGAGGAGGGCAGGAGAGACAGTCTTGAGTTGCTGAAGCCACCCATCCCGTCCCTCATCCCCTGGCAGCAGCTGTATGGCATGGAGAAAGAATCTGTGCACTTTGAAAAAGAGAGTGCAGTGGCTGGGGGACTTTACATTGAACTCAGTGCTGCTCTGTCACAGTGGGGAATAAAGCTGTGCTGGGCTCAGGCAGCACCCGTGCACAGAGAAAACAACTGGACCAGCTCTAGCTAGAGGGGAACCGCCCATCTCAGCAGTGGAACTTGAGTTTCTTGGCAAGCCTTGCCACTGTGGGCTAAAGTGCTTTGTACTCTCAGGTAAAGTTGAAAGGCAGCGTAGGATACAAGGACTACAATTTCTAGGTAACTTCTGGTGCTAGTCTAGGATTAGAGCCTAGTGGCATGTGACCTAGGGAAACACCAGCTGGCTCAGCTAAGAAAGTGCCTGCACCATCCCTCCCCCAACCCCACGTAGTGCAGCTCACAGCAACAAAGGTGACTCCTTCCTTCTTCTTAAGGAGTGGTGAGCAAAGAGTAAAGAGGACTTTGTCTTGCATCTTGGATACCAGCTGAGCCATAACAGGATAGGGCACTGGGCAAAGTTGTGCAGCCCCTATTCCAGGCCCTAGCTCCTCCCTGACAGTTCTAGACATTCGTGGATGGTCCAAAAAGAAATGCACTGCCTTGAAGAAAAGGACCCAGTCCTGTCAGTACTCATTATTTGCTGAACTACGAAGCTTTGGGCCCTGAGTAACCAACAACACCCAGGGAGTACACCATGGGCCTTGGCCTCTGAGATATGCTGGCTTCAGGGGTGACACGGCACATTCCCAGGTGTGGTGGCTATGGTGACTCTTTCTATTTGAGAGAAGCAGAGGGAAAAGTAAAGGGAACTTTGTCTTGCACCGTACGTACCAGTGCTTGGCCACAGTGGGACAGAACAAAAAGCAGACTCTTAGGGTCTCTGAGTTCGGGCCTAGGCTCCTGGACAGCATTTCTGGACCTGCCCTGGGCCAGAGGGGAGCCCACTGCCCTGAAGGGTGAGTCCCAGGCCTGGCAGCATTCACCACAAGCTGACAGAACAGCCCTTGGGCTTTAGATGAACATTGGCAGTGGCCTGGCAGAACTCCCTGTCGAATGATGGTGGTGACCACAGGGAGAGGCTTCTCTGTCTTTGGAAAGGGGAGGGAAGAGTAGGAAGGACTTTGTGTTGTAGTTTGAGTACCAGTTTAGCCACAGTAGAATAGAACATCCGGTAAATTGCTAAGATTTTTGACTCCAATCCCTGGATCCCATACAGTATCTCTGGTCAGGCCCAGGGCCTCAGGTAACTCATGAAGGGAAGGGCCTTGGGCAAGCTTGGCCCAGTGCTTTGCTGGCTTCAGGTCTCACCCAGCGCAGTTCCAGTGGTGGTGGCCACAAAGGTAATTGCATCACTATACTCCCAGTACCAGGTGGCTCAGCACAAAGAGAAAGACTCTATTTGTCTGGAAGAAAATAAGGGAAAAGAACAAGAGTCTCTGCCTGGTAATCAGACAATCCCTCCAGAGTTTATCCAAGACCACTAAGGCAGTACCTCTACAAGTCTGCAAAAACCAGAGCATTATTGGCCAAGTCCCTTTGAATACCTGGAAAGCCTTCCCAAGGAGGACAGGTACAAACAAGCCCAGACTGAAGACTACAATAAATACCTAACTCTTCAATGCCTAGACACTGACTAACATCTACAAGCATCAACACCATTCAGGAAAACATGACCTCACCAAATGAACTAAATAAATCATCAGGAACCAATCCTGGAAAGACAGACATATATGACCTTTCAGACAGAGAATTCAAAATAGTTGTGTTGAGGAAACTCAAAGAAATTCAAGATAACACAGAGAAGGAATTCAGAATTCTATCAGATAAATTTAATGAAGAGATTGAAATAATTAAAAAGAATCAAGCATAAATTACTAGAGTTCAAAAATGCAATTGACATGCTGAAGAATGCATCAGTTTCTTAATAGCAGAATTGATCTGGCAGAAGAAAGAATTAGTGAGCTTGAAGATAGGCTGTTTGAAAATACATAGTCAGAGGAGACAAAAGTAAAAAGAAGAAAAACAACGAAGCACACCTACAGGATATGGAAAATTGCCTCAAAAGGGCAAATCTAAGAATTACTGGCCTTAAAGAGAAGATAGACAAAGAAAGGAATAAAAAGTTTATTCAAAGGAGTATTATCAGAGAACTTCCTAAACCTAGAGAAACATATCAACATTCAAGTACAAGAAGATTATGGAACACCAATCAGTTTTAACCCAAAGAAGACTATCTCCAGGCACTTAATAGTCAAACTCCCAAAGGTTACGGATAAAGAAAAGGACTTTGTGCTGTGGTGTGAGTACCAGCTTAGCCACAGTAGAATAGAACATCCAGAAAATTGCTAAAGTTTTTGACTCTAATCCCTGAATCCCATACAGCATCTCTGGTCAGGCCCAGGGCCTTAGGTAAGCCACCACCATGAAGGGAAGGACTCTGGGCAAGGTCTACAGCTGTGCTAAAAGCAGCAAGAGAAAATACATAAATAACATAAAACGGAGCTCCAAAATGTCTGGCAGCCAACGTTTCAATGGAAACCTTACAAGCCAGGAGAGTGGCATGACCTATTTAAAGTACAGAAGGAAAAAGCCTTTACCCCTCTAATAGTATATCCGGTGAAAATATCCTTCAAGTATGAAGGAGAAATAAAAACCTTCCCAGACAAACGAAAGATGAAGAATTTAATCAACATCAGACTTGTCCTAAAAGAAATGCTAAAGGAAATTCTTCAATCTGAAAGAAAAGGACATTAATCAGCAAGAAGAAATAATCTGAAGGTACAAAACTCCCTGGTAATAGTTAAGTACATAGAAAAACACAGAACAGTAAAACACTGTAATTTTGGTGTGTACCCTACTCTTCTCTTAAGTAGAAAGACTAAATGATGAACCAATCAAAAATAACTAAAACAGCGTTTCAAGTACAATAAGACATAAAGAGGATCAACAAAATGTTAAAGAGCTGGGGGATGAAGTTAAAATGTAGAGTTTTTAATAGTTTTCTTTTTGTGTTTGTTTATGCAATCAGTGTTAACCTGTCATCAGTTTAAAATAATGAATCATAAGACAGTATTTGTAAGCCTTGTGGTAACCTCAAGTTGAAAAACATACAATGAATACACAAAAAATAAAAATCAAGAAATGAAAGCATACCACCAGAGAAAATCACCTTCACTAAAAGGAAGACAGGAAGGAAGGAAAGAGGAGAAGACCACGAAACAACCAGAAAACAACAAAATGGAAAGAGTAAGTCCCTACTTATCAATAATAACATTAAGTGTAAAGGGACTAAACTCTCAAATCAAAAGACATAAACTGGCTAAATGGATGAAAAAACGAGACCCACGTCTCTGTTGCCAACAGAAAACATACATACTTCATCTATAAAGATATACATAGACTGAAAATGAAGGGATGGAAAAATATATTCCATGCAAGTGGAAACCAAAAAACAGCAGAAGTAGCTACACTTATGTCAGACAAAATAGATTTCAAGACAAAAACTGCAAGGAGAGACAAAGAAGGTCATTGTATAATAACAAATGGGTCAATTCAGCAAGAGGATGTAATAATTGTAAATAGATATGCACCCAACAGTGGAGCACCCAGATAAATATATAAAGCAAACAGTATTATTATTTAACTTTTATTTTAGGTTTGGGGTACATGTGAAAGTTTGTTACATAAACTTGTGTGACAAAGGTTTGTTGTGCAGATTATTTCATCGCCCAGATATTAAGCCCAGTACCCAATAGTTATCTTTTCTGCTCCTCTTCCTCCTCCCACCCTCCCCCATCAAGTAGACTCCAGTGTCTGTTGTTCCCTTCTTTGTGTTCATGATTTCACATCATTTAACTCCCACTTATAAATGAGAACATGCAGTATATGATTTTCTGTTCCTGCGTTAGTTTGCTAAGGATAATAGTCTCCAGTTCCATACATGTTCCCATAAAAGACATGATGTTGTTCTTTTTTATGGCTGCATAGTATTCCATGGGGTGTATATATATATATACACACATATATATACATATATATATATATCACGTTTTCTTTATCTAATCTGTCACTGCTGGGCATTTAGGTTGATTCCGTGTCTTTGCTATTGTAAATACTGCTGCAATGAACATTTGCATGCATGTCTTATGGTAGAATGATTTATATTCCTCTGGGTATATCACCAGTAAAAGGATTGTTTGAATGGTAGTTCTGCTTTTATCTCTTTGAGGAATTGCCATACTGTAAAGCCAATATATTACAGCTAAAGAGAGAGAGAGAGAGACTCCAACACAATAATAGTTGGAGACTTCAACATCCCACTTGCAGCATTGGATAGATCTCCATGACAGAAAGTCAACCAAGAAACATCGCATTTAATCTGCACTACAGAACCAATGGATCTAATATATATTTATAGAACATTTAATCCAATGGCTGCAGAATACACATTTTCTCCTCGGCACAGAGATCATTCTCAAGGTTAGACCATATGTTGTCACAAAACAAGTCTTAAAACATTCACAAACATTGAAATGATATCAAGCATCTTCTCCAATCTCAATGGAATTAAACTAAAAATCAATAGGAATTTTGGAAACTATACAAACACATAGAAATTAAATAATAGAATCCTGAATAACCAGTGGGCCAATGAAGAAATTAAAAAAGAAATTTAAAAAATTTCTTGAAACAAGTGGTAACAGAAACATGACATACTAAAACCTGTGCGATTCAGTGAAAGCAGTACTAAGAGGTAAATTTATAGCTGTAAGTGCCTACATCAAAAAAAACTTCAATTAAATAAGCTAATAATGCATCTTAAAGAACTAGAAAAGCAAGAGTGAATTGAAATGAAAAAGACAATACAAAAGACCAATAAAACAAAAAGTTGGTTTTTTAAAAAGCTAAACAAAATTGACAAACCTTTAGCCAGACAAACTAAGACAAAAAGACAGAAGAGCCAAATAAATAAAATGAGAGATGAAACTGGAGACATTACAACTGATACCACAGAAATTCAAAGGATCATTAATGGCCACTATGAACAACTATATGCCAATAAATTGGAAAATCTAGAAGAAATGGACAAATTCCTGGACACATACAACTTACCAAGATTGAACCATGAAGAAATCCAAAACCTGAATAGACCAATAACAAGTAACAAGATTGAAGCTGTAATAAAAAGTCTTCCAGTAAAGGAAAGCCTGGGACTCAATGGCTTTCTGGGAAAAATCTAAAGACCACCAAAAAACTGACAAACAAATTCAGTAAAGTTGCAGGATACAAAATCAACATGAAAAAATTGGTAGAATTTCTATGTACCAAAAGCAAACAGTTTGAAAAATAAATTAAAACTGCAATCCCATTTACAATAGCCACAAATAAAATTAAATGTCTAGGAATTAACCAAAGAAGTGAAAGATCTCTACAATAAAAACTATGAAACACTGATGAAAGAAATTGAAGAGGACAGACAAAAAATGGAAAACTATTCCATGTTCATGGATTCAAAGAAATCAGTATTGTTAAACTGTCCATACTACCCAAAACAATCTGCAGATTCAATGCAATAACTCTCCTAATACCAATGATATTCTTCATAGAATAGAAAAATACAATCTTAAAATTTATGTAGAATCACTAAAGATCCAGAATAGGGAAAGCTATTCTAATCAAAAAGAGCAAAACTGGAGGAATCACATGACCTGACTTCAAACTATACTACAGAAGTATAGTAATCAAAACAGCATGGTATTGACAAATAAGACATAAAAACAGACACACAGACCAATGGAACAGAACACAGAACCCAGAAACAAATCCACGCATCTGCAGTGAACTCATTTTCGACAAAGAAGCCAAGAACACACATTGAGAAAAAGACAGTCTCTTCAATAAATGGTGCTGGCAAAACTGGATATCCATATGCAGAATGAAACTGGACTCCCATCTCTTGCCATTTATAAAAGTAAAATCAAAATGAATTAAAGACATAAATTGAAGACCTCAGCCTATGAAACTACTACAAGGAAACATTGCGGAAAAATCTCCAGAACATTGCTCTGGGCAAAATTTCTTGAGTAATAACCCACAAGCACAGGCAACCAAAGCAAAAATGGACAAATGAGATCACATTAAGTTAAAAATCTTCTGCACAGCACACAGGCAATAAAGTGAAGAGACAACTCATAAAATGGGAGAAAATATCTGCAAACTACTCATCTGACAATGCATTAATAACCAGAATATATAAGGAACTCAAGTAACTCTAGGGGAAAAAATCTAATATTCTGATTAAAAAATTAGCAAAAAAAAATTTGAGTAGATGTTTCCAAAAACACACAAATGACAAATAGGCATATGAGAAGATGCTCAACATCACTGATTACCAGAGAAATGGTAATCAAAACTACAATGAGATTTCATCTCATCACAATTAAAATGGCTTTTATCCAAAAGTCAGCCAATAACAGTGTTGGTGAGGATATGGAGAAAAATGAACCCTCATAAACTGTTGATGTGAATATAAATTAGTAAAATCACTATGGAGAACAGTTTGGAGAGTCCTCCAAAACTAAAAATAGAGCTACCATATGATCCAGCAATCCCACATCTGTGTACATACGACTCAAAAAGGAAATCACTGTATCAGAGAGATATCTGCACTCCCATGTTTGTTGCAGCACTGTTCGCAACAGCTAAGATTTGGAAGCAACCTAATTGTCCATCAACAGATGAATGGATAAAGAAAATGTGGTACATATACACAGATTACTAGTCATTTGCAACAATATGGATGGAGGTGAAGGTAATTCTATTAAGTGAAATAAGCCAGACACAGAAAGACAAACACTGCATGTTCTCACTTATTTGTGGGATCTAAAAATCAAAACAATTGAACTCATAGAGATAGAGAATAGAAAGATGGTTACCAGAGACTGAGAAGGGTCATAGGCAGAGTAGGGGGAGGTAGGGATGATAAATGGGCACAAAAATTTAGTTAGAAAGAATAAGACCTAGTGTTTGATAGCACAACATAGGGGCTATAGTAAATAATTAAACATTTTAACTAAAATAGTATAATTGGATTGTTTGTAAGACAAGGATAAGTGCTTGAGGGGATGAATACCCAATCTTCCATCACGTGATTATTACACGTTGTATGCCTGTACTCAAAAGTATCTTATGTACCTCATAAATATACCTACTACATTTTCAAAATTTATTAAGTTTAGTAAAATAAGAAATTTATCTGTTGAAAATAATATGTAAAGAACTACAGCACAATAATAAAAAGCTAAGCAGCTTGAAGAAAATAGACAAAAGCTTGAATAGACATCTGTGAAAGAGGATATTCAAATGGCCAATAAGCAAGTGAAAATGTACTCAGAATCATTAATTATCAGGAAAATGCAGATTAAGTCCATAGCAAATTGCCATTTTACTCCCACTGAAATTAAAAAGATCAATAACAAATATTAGTGATGAGACAGTGCAACAGGAATTCTCACTTTGGAAAACTGTTACTTTTTTTTTTTTTAATTTTACTTTAAGTTCTGGGATACACGTACATAACATGCAGGTGTGTTACACAGGTATACATGTGTCATGGTGGTTTGCTGCACCTATCAACCCATCATCTAGGTTTTAAGCCCTGCATGCATTAGGTATTTGTCCTAATGCTCTCCCTTCCCTTGCTCCCCACCCCTTGACAGGCCCTGGTGTGTGATGTTCCCGTCTCTGTGTCCATGTGTTCTCATTGTTCAACTCCCACTTATGAGTGAGAACATGTGGTATTTGGTTTTCTGTTCCTTTGTTAGTTTGCTGAGAATGATGCTTTCCAGCTTCATCCATGTCCCTGCAAAGGACATGAACTCATTTCTTTTTATGGCTGCATAGCATTCCATGGTTTATATATGCCACATTTTCTTTATCCAGTCTACCATTGATGGGCATTTGGGTTGGTTCCAAGTCTTTGCTATTGTAAATAGTGCTGCAGTAAACACATGTGTGCATGTGTCTTTATAGAACAATTTGTAATCCTTTGGGTATACACCCAGTAATGGGATTACTGAGTCAAATGGTATTTCTGGTTCTAGATCCTTGAAGAATCACCACACTGTCTTCCACAATGGTTGAACCAATTTACACTCCCACCAACAGTATAAAAGCATTCCTATTCCTCTACAGCCTCAACAGGATCTGTTGTTTCCTGACTTTTTAATAATTGTCATTCTAACTGGCATGAGATGGTATCTCATTGTTGTTTTGATTTGCATTTCTCTAATGAACAGTGATGGTGAGCTTTTTGTCATATGTTTGTTCGTAACATAAATGTCTTCTTTTGAGAAATGCCTGTTCATATCCTTTGCCCACTTTTTGATGGATTGTTTTTTCCTTGTAAATTTGTTTAAGTTTCCTGTAGATTTTGGATATTAGACCTTTGTCAGATGGATAGATTGCAAAAATTTTCTCCTATTCTGTAGGTTGCCTGTTCACTCTGATGATATTTTCTTTCGCTGTTCAGAAGCTCTTTAGTTTAATTAGATCCCATTTGTCAATTTTGGCTTTTGTTGCAATTTCTTTTGGTGTTTTAGTCATAAAGTCTTTGCTTGTGCCTATGTCCTGAATGGTATTGCCTAGGTTTTCTTCTAGGGTTTTTATGGTTTTAGGTTTTTAAGTTGTTTTTTAAAATATTAAACATAAATTTATCTTGTGTCCCAGTAATTCTATTCTTAGGTATTTACCCAAGAGAATTGAAAACACATGCCCATAAAAAGACTTGCATAAGACTGTTCATAACAAGATTATTCATAATAGCCTAAACTAGAAACAACATAACTATTCATCAACAGGAAAACAAATAAATTGTGGTATAGTAATCCAATGAAACACTAATTAGGAACAAGAAGGAAAAAATTACAGACATGTGAGACAACATGAAGGAACTTCAAAATTCTTTTGTCTAGTAAAAGAAGCCAAACAAAAAAGATTACATATTGCTTGGAAGCAACATATGTCAATTCTGTTGATATTCCACTGGTCAAAGCAAAGGTGGCTGTATCTACATTCAACAAAGCAGGGATGTATATCCTACAAGGGAAGCATGGAATATTTCTAAAAATAATTCAATTAATCACACTTAGATTATGGTATAGGAGAACTCTCCAATTGTAGAAATTATCATTTCATATTTTGAAGATATTTTTCCCTAAGTTTTCATTTATCCTTTGACTAGATTTTGACAATGTGGACTAGCAATGTTTTTTAGTTCTTGTTTTCTATAAATACATTTATTAAAACTTTTATGGTTTTACCAAGATTCTCCCCACTTTAATACTGGACTATTAAAAATTCTCCCATATTTTTGGTAGTTTATCTGTAACTTCATTTTATGTTTAAATCTTTGATCTGTTTTGGATCCACCTGCAATTTGTGTGGCGGTGGGATGGGAAGTGACTTTGTTTTTTATGAGTCTTTTGTATGTTTTGCATTTTAATAGATTAGTTCAGCCTATTTGCATGAATTAGATTTTAATGATGATTGCACTTACTTCTACCATAATACTTTATCTTATGTTTCTGTTTTTATGGATTCTTTTGATTTTCCTTTTTAATCTTTATAACTGATCTATGTTTATTTTAATTTGCATATTTCTTCTGATAATTTGGCAGTTTCATATTTTTTCCTGGTGCTTACATTTATACCCAACCTTTATTTAAAATATGTTTTTTCCAAAGCTTTTGTTTATTTTAATTACTTTTTTGGGGGTACAGAGTGATATTTCAATACATGTATACAACGTGTAAGGAGTAAATTAGAATAATTATCATTTGTGTTGGGAACATTCAAAATCCTGTCTTCTAGCTGTTTGAACATGTATAATAAATTATTGTCAACTCTATTCAGTCTACAACCTCACAGTACTAGTTAAAACATTTAATCCACTATTTCTTTAGACAATATCCATGGCTATGAGTTATAACATAATTCCTCCTTTTATACTTCTTCACTGCCAGTTTTAATCGATTTTATGATTTTCCTTAGTATCTACTATAACTTTAAATATACTTTTATCTTTATTACTTGATTCAATAGCTTTTAATATATATTTTGATGCATGCTCAGGTATGAAAAGTGAAGAAATCAACATATTTATACCATTTCCTACCTTTTCTCATTGCTTCAATTATGATTTTCATTTGTTACATTATTTCCAGATTATCAGGATTTTTGTCTTATATTTGTCTCTTAACCATAATCCCCCTATTATTTTGAGGCTTGGTCCTATAAAGTGACATCAATACTCAATGCCAATCTTTTTGGAGTAATCTACTAATTCATTAATTGTTTGGCTGAAGAAGGTGGTTTCTCTTTTTTAGAAACAGTGTTTTACTCTGTTGCCCAAGCTGGAGTGCAGTGGAGGGATCTCAGTTCACTGCAACCTCCACCTCCTGGATTCAAGCGATTCTCCCACTTCAGCCTCCCAAGTAACTGGGATTACAGGCACCCACCACCATGCCTGGCTAATTTTTATATTTTTAGTAGAGACAGGGTTTCACCGGCTAGGCTTCTCTCGAACTCCTGACCTCAACTGATCCTCCTGCCTCAGCCTCCCAAAGTGCTGGGATTACAGGTATGAACCACCATACTGGTTGAAACAAAAATCTTTTTTCTTTTTAAGACAGAATCCCACTCTTGTAGCCCAGGCTGGAGTGCAACAGCATGATCTCGGCTCACTGCAACCTCTGCCTCCTGGGTTCAAGTGATTCTCCTGCCTCAGTGTCCTGAGTAGCTGGGATTACAGGTGTGTACCACCATGCCCAGCTAACTTTTGTATTTTTAGTAGAGATGGGGTTTCTCCATGTGGGTCAGGCTGGTCTCGAACTCCTGACCTCAGGTGACCCAACTGCCTCGGCCTCCCAAAGTGCCGGGATTATAGGTGTGAGCCACCATTCCTGGCCCTGTACACATTTTTTAACACTCACTGATGAGTCAGAACATGCAATATTTGGCTTTCTGTGCCTGGCTCACTTCACTTAAGGTAATGAACTTCAGTTCCATCCAAGTTGCTGCAAAAGACCCAATCTCATTCTTTTTTATGGCTGAATAGTAATATTATTCCATCGTGTGTGTGTATGTATATGTGTATCACATTTAAAAAAAATCAATTGATCCATTGTTGGACACTGAGGCTGATTCTATCTATTTGCTGTTGTGAATAGTGCTGCAACAAACACAGAAGTGCAGGTGTCATTTTGATATAATGATTTCTTTTCCTTTGGGTAGATACCCAGTAGTGGGATTGCTGGATCAAATGGTAGTTTTATTTTTAGTTCTTCGAAAAATTTTCATACTGTTTTTCATAGAGGTTGAGACTTCAAATCTTTTTGTAACCTTTTTGTTTCATGATTTGGAAATGTAGAATTCTCTAGTTTGATCAAAGATAGATGCATATTTCTGTTTCTTATATTTCTTAGAGAACACAAAATGCATAATTTATTTCACCATGATTAAATCTGATGTTCCTCTAGGCCCATCTTCATATAACCTATTCTACAAAAGTGTTCAGTGGAACAAAAATGTCTTAATTTTAACATGGTTCCCCCAAGTTGGACAGTAGTTGTTTCTAAGTAGGAAATTCTTTTCCTCTTTCTCCTGTATGTATGCAAATACCTAAATCAATATTTATGTGTATTTTTATTTAGAAAATAAATGAAAAAAACTGTAAAATATTGATTGTGACAATTTCTTCATGATTAGAACAAATGAAATGCAAAATTTTGTAAGTATACCAGATTCTAAGAAAATATTAAGCATCTAGCAGGAGACTAATATCAAATGGGGAAAGAGATAGATAGGAAAGTCAAGGTGTAAAACTGAAGTCCACAGATAGGCAAGTTGGGGGATAAATGGGTGATTGTTGTGAAAGGAGAGATGAGGTCAAGAAGCTTTGTTTACCTTTGAAGCAGCATTCCTGGGCCATGCTGAAAATTACACATGAGTGTTTTGGTCTAGTTTAAGAGACAATGTAACAAGCATGCCATCTATCTGGAAAATCCAGCATGGAAAATTATTATTGATTCTTTAAAGTATAGTGCAAATATTACCACTTCTCGTTACCTTTCTAGCCACCACCATTTCTGTATTCCACTCTGGTTTCCTCTTATTTATCTTTTGGCTTCCCTGGCTGTTCAAATATGTATCTATTATAGTACTTAACAGGTATATTAAAATATGTTTGTTTCCTTTTTTAGACTATGAACTCTCTGAAGGTTAGGATTTAATGTTACACTTTTCAATTCCTTGCACACAGCTTGACATTTACTAAGTTTTTAATAAAGTTCACACATTTTATTGACATAGTATTTTATGTAGTATTAAATGTCCTGGCATGATGGATGTCTTATGAGTTTGATGATGGCTAGTTCAAAGTCTCCAGTGCATCAGTTTTAATTTTTGCAGTGATATTTGAAATATTTGTATACATTTAGAGTTTCTATTATTTATACACTTAGAGCTATTTAATATAATTACAGGTATTTTAGTTATAAAGACACGTCTCATTCATTGCAAGCCCTTTGGACAATTCTGTGGAAAAATTCTAATTATAAGGAAAGTTTTAGAAAATAAAATTATGGCATGTAAAACTTTCATTGCTTGCCCTTCATGCAATTTTCAATCAATCTGAGGAATTGTAGTTTCACTCAATATGGATTAACCTAAGTTTCCTCAGGCTGTGTCTAACTCATGGCAACGGATGAGTTGCAGAATGATTCTAAGAGTTACTTTCCAATGTTCTGATAACCTGCATTCTGAACACACTATGTATATTGGCAAAGATGTGTGGCTTGCTTTATGCTCTCCTAATAAATAATACTGAATGCTTACTGTTGCCAGACACTGTGCTAAAAGTTTTACACACAAATTGTCAACTCTGATTCCTCATTTTATTGATATAAAACTTGGGGAGATTAAGTAGTGTGCTTAACCCCATACTGGCAAGTGGATAAACTGACAGTGTGTCCCCAAAGCCCATATTCTTAGATACTATGCTATTCCACCTCCCTGGAGGATGAATACAAAATGGCTACTGAATTGGACTCAAACGGTTAAAAATATGTTTAGTCATACTTATGAAATCTCAAAGTCAGCCCTGAACAGACTCAGAGGTTTCTTGGCAAGTGATATAACTTAGAAATTTTGCAATTACTATGCAGAGCATCACGTAGCCAGTCTTGAACTCCTCTGACCTGTCTGCTTGAACTTTCAATCTCTTGTGAAATGGCTCAGGATGTTTATAAATTGGAAGAAGCCTCAGTAGTATGGCCTTTTATGACCCATTTTTCCGCCTCTATTGGAATAATGGATATGAGGCTGGGGAGTGCCAAAAAGTTGAAGACCATTTAATAGCAACTTTGTTGCGGGGCATAGAGAGTGGGGTGTGTGTGTAGGTGTTATGAAATTCTTTAATTTTCATTAAAAAACTCTTAAAAATATTCAGTTCATAACTGTAAATCTAGCCATAAATTTAACAAGGACATTTTCACCTGTTTGGTTTTGTAAATGTCAATGGAGTTTCAGCGTTAGAAATGGTTCAGATGTTTGTAGGAGGCACGTATTACCTTGCATATATTTATATTTGTAATAGGAACATTAAATCATTTTTAAAGACTATTTTTTAAAACATGGAAACAAATATCTCCTAGACTACTGAAATCCTAGAGTGTTAATATGAACATATGGGTATAAATTTTTGTATTTTTACACATTTTAAACCTGAAATATGATTTTTTGATATAAGATCAAAGTAAGAAACTAATCAGGCAAATAAACTGATTAACTATATTAAAAATATAGCATCTGGGCATGGTGGCTCACAACTGTAATCCCAGCACTTTGGGAGGCTAAGGCAGGCAGATCGTTTGAGATCAGGAGTTCAGACCAACCTGGCCAACATGGTGAAACCCCATCTCTACTAAAAAACACAAAAATTATTCAGGCATGATGGCGCACACCTGTAATCCCAGCTACTCGGGAGGCTGAGGCAAGAGAATCGCTTGAACCTGGGAGGCAAAGGTTGCAGTGAGCCAAGATCACACCACTGCACTCTAGCATGGTAGCAAATATTTTGTTAAAAACAAAATATGCCTTATGCCTGTAATCCCAGCACTTTGGGAGGCTGAGGCAGGTGGATCACCTGAGGTTGGGAGTACGAGACCAGCCTGACCAACATGGCGAAACCCTGTTCCTACTAAAAATACAAAAATTAGCTCGGCATGGTGGCACACGCCTGTAATCCCAGCTACTTGGGAGGCTGAAGCAGGATAATCGCTTGAACCCGGGAGACAGAGGTTGCGCTGAGTGGAGATTGCACCATTGCACTCCGGCCTGGCCAACAAAAGTGAAACTCCATCTCAAAAAAAAAAAAAATTTATATATATATATATATATATATATGCCAACACATGGGCTATCATGAATGACCCTGTATATTCTCCTTCTCATTCTTTTTACAATATATGCTATGCCTACACATAAAAGAGAAATCAACAGAGATGGAGGGAGAAGGGCATGGGATATTGGAGCACATCTAGCTTTCAGATTGACACAATGCTTCGGGGGTGTGAAAAGCAGCTAGGAGAAAGGTGATTTCCCGCTTTCAAGCCCTCATTTTTGTGGGGCAAAGGATGAACAGCAACTCCTGCTGCTGGCAGGAAAGTGGGTACTTGATCTGAAAGAATGCCAATCCAATGAGTCAGAGAGTATAAATCCTACTACACTTAGATCAGAAGATACTTCCACATATGAGTATGTGGGATGACTGTGGAGTACCCATTTGTAGAATTATTAAGCCCTACATTAGATCTGCT
This sequence comes from Macaca nemestrina, assembly GCF_043159975.1. Lineage (NCBI taxonomy): Eukaryota > Metazoa > Chordata > Mammalia > Primates > Cercopithecidae > Macaca > Macaca nemestrina. Next base: position 31,227,810 of record NC_092127.1, read on the forward strand.
ATAATAATGGAATCTTGCTCTTGGATCTACAAAATTACTAGATTATTATTCTGAGCCAGGAGCACCTATTGACTATAATGAATGTCCCCTCTGCATTCAGAATGTGTGAAGGAGATCCAGGAAAGGTTTTCACCTATTCTAGCCAGTTGTTACAAATAGGTCTTTAGGAGTTCCTCTAATGCATCACCATAGTGATGGAGCTGAGGGTAGAATGGAAGATAGATCAGTATATAAAAAATTTGAATCATTCAATCAGTTACTACTTACTCAGCACCTATAATGTGTGCCTTGATGCAAGGGAAGATTTCATTCTTGAAACCATCTGTGAAAACTGAAAGATGCAGTTTAGTGAAGCAATTAAGAATTTGGTTCAAATCTTGGTTGCAGCATTTACAGGTTGTTAATCTTAGGCAAGTTTTTCAGCCTTTCCATACCTTGCTTTCTTTATTTTCCAAATGAAGAAACACACTTGTTCTGCTACAACATGTGTTTCTATAATGTGAATTGGTTCATTCATGATTGGTAAATGAGGAGGGGATACCGTCAGAGTAACGCAGTAACTATCGGTTCATATGAGGTTTTTCTCTGCACATTCATGGTTTGCATCATTAAATACCAGTAGCTAAACACAAAGTATATTGAAGCCCTGGATGCAGCAAGTTGTGGGGGAATGCAGGGCTGTGAGTGATGCAGAGTAATTGCCTGCCCACTCTTCCCCTTGGGTCAGTCTTACCACATGATCTGAGTGGAGTTGACTGTTTCCATGACTCTTCCTGACTTTGTTACATAGTTTTGGCAAGCAGCCTCCATCCTCTTTTGGAGTCAAGCAGACTCCACATTTTAAAAAGGGCAGTCTTGTGTTTTCTATAATATTTCTTTTACATGATTGAGAAGTAGGAAAACTACATCTAAACTATCATTTCTTTATTAGGTATTTATCACATGTTTAATATGAGCTACATTTAAGTAATTAATGCTGTGCTTAGAAAGCTGCGTAAGTTGTGAATGGTCTGCTCCTAACCCTATCTTCACCGTGAACCTTGTTAGTTTTAGTATAAAATTTCGCAGAATGTGATGCTTTTTAGGAATGTGTATATTGCATTATGGTGGAAAAACCTAAATGCTTATGTTAAATGTTAGATGAAACTGATAATAAAATTTGCTATTACAAAAGGAAATATTTAACTCAATTTCCCTGACTATATGATGTGCTGAATCAGAGCCACCTGAACTTACGTTGTTGCCTAATTTGGGGAAGGGGAGGGGAGCACATCAAAGACATCGTGTATCTCTGTATTATAATTTCCTGGTGGATGGATGTAAGTCCCTTGTTTTAACACCACCAATGATTTACCATCTTCAACACTCAATTTTCTTATCTGTAAAATGGAGGAAATAAAACCAATTCCATGCGGGTATTTTGAGAATAAAATGAATAATGTAAATCAGTTGTTCTTTCACTTTTTCCACTGGTGGAATACCTAGAAGTATATTTTTGTTTTTTTACAAGATGAAATGAAATGTTTTGTTTTTACAACATTACCATGAAATGTTGATATATAAAATAAAGTAACCAAGCATACAATTTTGTGGTATAAAAAACTCACAAGACATTACAGTGTCCAGTGGTGGTAAGCACAATTGGTTAGGCACCACTTATTGAAGACAAAAATTGAGAAAATTCGGTCCATTTAATTCACTTTCTTGGGAAAAGAAGTCCTACGGGTCTATTTTTGTGGTTTTATAACCTTAGTCATTTCGTAGAGTTTCAGGGTTTTTTGAGAATTAGTGTGATGTGTAAAATGCAGTCAGCACTGAACTTGGAATGTAGTACTTACTCTTTTACTCAATAGCTATGGAGCACCTGCTGTGTGCCAAGCACTGGTCTAGGAACTGGAGCAGCAGAGGTGAGCAGGACAGATCCCCTGCCTTCAAGGATCTTATGTTATTTTGAGGGAGGCAAACGATCCCAAACCAGAGAGAGGTAAGAGTGAAGCGAGAGGAAAGTTAGGAAGCTGCTGCTGAGTTCCTCAGAGAGATGAACGGATGATGGCCTCAGCCAGGACAGTGGCTGTAGCAGCTATGAATAGTGAAACTCAGAAAATGCTTCGAAGGCAGAGGTTACAGAAATTATAGTTAGATTAGAATGCGAAACAGGGAGTGAAAGATAGAGAAATCAGAAATGATGTCTAGATTTTTGGCATGATCCACTTTTAAAAGATGGTCTGTCAATACCCAAAACACTTTATTTTCTGATATCTCTTCCTCCTTCTTGCTCCCTCACTTAGACCTCAGATAGTCAGTGTCCCAGCGCTTCCTTCTGGACACCACAGTACCCACTTGTGATACTCTGCCCGTGTTTCCTCTTTCTCAAAGGGCCACAGGCTCTCAAATTACTTCTGCCATTTTGGGATTGCCCTCCACTTGAGACTCTAATTCCTGCAGCTTTCAACCCAATAATAACTCAATCAGATGTCAGCTGTTTCCTCATTGCCTTGAGCTTTCCCCAAATAATTTGTTTCTGAAAAAAAATTAGTGAGCAATATAGAATTTATAGGCTATATTATAGGTGAGTTGGAGGAGAGAGGTTACATTGCATATATCTATGGCAAAAAACCTAAAGTATATCTTAAATATTCTTTTCCTAAGTATTCTTGGCCACGAAACCATCACTGTCACTTTGCTCTCCCTCTGTTAGTACCCAGTTTTATAACTTTAATCTTCCTTCCACAGTTTTTTTCTGGACTTTCAAATTTTAGTTTTTTCAGAAAGCAATTCAGCTCTTCCTCAATTCCTACATATTCACTTGCATATTAATTTGGGGGCCCAGCAAAATGAACAGTCATGTAGTTACCAATGTGTAAGCTCCCCACCACCAAAAGGTTATAAAAAAAGATTTCATTTTTTTTTAAAAGATACTTATCTGTCATATATAATTCACAATATGGGGCAAAACACCAATAGATTTAACTCTCTCAAAGAATATTTACCTTTAAGCAAATGCATAATAATGAAATTTAAAAAATAAAGTTTACTCGGTGCAGGGCAGAGTTTCTAGTTTGTGTCTGTGTGTTTGCAGAGTCCTTTACTCTTTCCCTTTTTTTGAGACATAGTTTCATTCTCACTCAGGCTGGAGTGCAGTGGTGTCATCTTGGTTCACTGCAGCCTTGACATCCTGGGCTCAAGTGATCCTCCCACCTCAGCCTCCTGAGTAGCTGGGACTATAGGCATGCATCACACACCCAGCTAATTTTTAAATTTTTTGTAGAGATGGGTTTTGCCATGTTGCCCAGGCTGATTTTGAACTCCTGTGCTCAAGCGATCTTCCTTGACCTCCCAGAGTGCTGGGATTACAGGTGTGAGCCACCGCACCCAGCCATCTATTTCTAAGTCTCTGTTTTCTTACCCAACTATAGGCATATCATGGAAATATTGCAAGTTCTGTTCCAGACCACTGCAGTAGAACAAATATTGCAATAAAATGAGTCACATGATTTTTTTTTTGTTTGGTTTCCCAGTACATATGTGTTAGTCCAATTTGTGTGGCTGTGAAAAAGTACCTGAGGCTGGATAATTTATACAGAAAAGAGGTTTACTATGGTTATGCAGGCTATATAAGCATGGCACCAGCATCTGCTTGGCCTCTGATGAGGCCTCAAGAAACTTTTACTCATGGCATAAGGCAAAGGGAGCAGTGTAACACATGGTGAGACAGGGAGCAAGAGAAACGGGGGAGATGCCAAACTCTTTTTTAACAACAAGATGTCGTTTGAACTCATAACCTTGGGGAGATCACCAAGCCATTCATAAGGGATCCAGCCCCATGACTCAAATACCTCCTGCTGGTCCCCACCTCCAACATTGGGGACCACATTTCAACATGAGATTTGGAGAGGACAAGTATTCAAACTATATAAACATATGAAAGTTATGTGTCTCTTATACTGTAGTCCATTAATTGTGCAATAACATTATGTATAAAAATGTATATATCTTAATATAAAAACATGTTATTGCTAAAAAGTGCTAATGATCACATGAGCTTTCAGCAATTTGTAATCTTTTTGCTGGTGGATGGTCTTACCTTGATGTCGATGGCTGCTGACTGATCAGGGTGGTGGTCGCTGAAGATTAGGGTGGCTGTGGCAATTTCTTAAAATAAGACAACAATGAAGTTTGCTGCATTGACTGATTCTTCATTTCATGAAAGATTTCTCTGCAGCATGCAATGCTATTTAATAGAATTTTACTTATGGTAGAATTCCTTTCAAAATTAGAGTCAATTATCTCAAACTCTGTCATTGCTTTATCAATTAAGCTTACGTAATATTCTCAACCTTTTGTCATCATGTCAACAATATTCATAACATCTTCACCAGGAGTAGATTCTATCCCGAGAATCACTTTTTTTCTCATCCATAAGAAACTCCTCATCTATTCAAGGTACATAATGAGACTGCAGCAATTCAGGTCACATTTTCAGGCTCCACCTGTAATTCTAGTTTTCTTGCTATTTCTACCAAATCTATGGTTCTTCCACACTTTGAGTCTCGAACCCCTCAAAGTCACTCATGAGGACTGGAGTCACCTCCTTCTTCTTAAAACTTCTGTTAATGTTGATATTTTGACCCCCCTGTCATGAATCACAAATGCTTTTAATGAAATCTAGAATGGTGAATCCTGTCCTGAAGGTTTTAAAATTTTGTTTGCCCAGATCCATCAGAAGAATCACTATCTATGGTAGCTATAACCTTACAACATGTATTTCTTTAGTAATAAGACTTGAAAGTCAAAATTACTTCTTGATCCATGGGCTGCAGAATGAATGTTGTGTTAGCAGGCATGAAAACAACATTAATCTCCTTGTACATCTCCATCAGAGCTCATGGGTGACCAGGGGCATTGTCAATGAGCAATAATATCTTCAAAGGAAATCTTTTTTTCTGAGCAGTAGGTCTCAAGAGTAGGCTTAAAATATTTAGTAAACTATGCTGTAAACAGATGTCCTGTCATCCAGACTTTATTCCATTGACAGCATGAGCAAAGTAGATTTAGAATAATTCTTAAGAACCCTATGATTTTGGGAATGATAAATGAGCATTTGCTTCCACTTAGTTACCAGCTGCCTTAGCCCCTAAAAAAGAGTTGGCCTGTTGATTAAACTTTGAAGCCAGACATTGATTTCTCCTCTCTAGCTATAAAATTTATACATAGCTTCTTCTTCCAATAGAAGGTTGTTTCATCTACATTGAACATCTGTTGTTTAGTGTAGTCACTTTCATCAATCATCTTAGCTACATCTTTGGGAAAACTTGCTGTAGTTTCTCCATCAGCATTTGGGGCTCCACTTAGCACTTTTGTGTTATGGAGATGGTTTCTTTCCTTCAACCTCATGAACCAGTTTCTGCCAGCTTCCAACTTTACTTCTGCAGCTTCCTCACTTCTCAACCTTCATAGACTTGAAGAGAGTTAGAGCCTTGCTCTAGATTAGGCTTTGGCTTAAGGGAATATTGTGACTGGTTTGATCTTCTATCCAGACCAATAAACTTTCTTCATATCAGCAATAAGACTGTTCAGCTTTCTTATCATTCATGGGTTCACCAGAGAAGTACTGTTCATTTCCTTCAAGAACGTTTCCTTTGTACTCACAACTTGGCTAACTGGTGCATGAGGCCTAGTTTTTCACTTAGCTTTCAAAATGCCTTCCTCACTAAACTTAATCATTTCTAGCTTTTGGTTTAAAGAGATGTGCAACTCTTCCTTTTACTTGAACACTTAGAAGCTATTTTAGGGTAATTAGCCTAATTTCAATATTGTTGTGTCTTAGGGAATAGGGAGGCCTGAGGAGAGGAAGAGAGATGGGGGAGCTGTCTATTGGTGGAGCACACATAACATTTGTCAATGTTTGCTGTTTTATATGGGTGTGGTTGGTGATGCCCCAAAACAATTACAATAATAACATCAAAGATCATTAGTCACAGATCACCATAACAGATATAATAATAAAGACATAAGGCTGAGTGTAGTGACTCATGCCTGTAATCCCGGCACTCTGGGAGGCCGAGGCAAGCAGATTACTTGAGGTCAGTAGTTTGAGACCAGCCCAGCCCAGCCAACATGACGAAACCCCGACTCTACTAAAAATACAAAAATTAGCTGGGCATGGTGATGCATGCCTGTAATCCCAGCTACTCAGGAGGCCGAGGCACGAGAATCACTTGAACCCAGCAGCTGGAGGTTGCAGTGATCGTGCCACTGCACTCCAGCCTGAGTGATAGGGTCTCAATAAATAAATAAATAAAATACATAAACAGAAGAGAAAGAAAAAGGATGAAATAATGCAAGATTTACCAAAATGTGACACAGACATACAACTTGAGCACGTGCTGTTGGAAAAATGGCACTGATAGACTTGCTCAGCAAAGGGTTGCCACAAACCTTCAATTTGTAGAAAGGGCAATATCTGCAGAGCACAATAAAATGAAGTGCAATAAGGCAAAGTATGCCTGCACTCTAAGTCTTCTGCTGTGATAAGTGGCCATGAGATTGGCCTCGTTCATGGGCAATAGGTCTCCAGTGGCAAAGAAGAATAAGGGTTGGCTGCAGCAGCCATGCCACCTATTATTAACTATCATTTTCTTCCTGAAGTTTTCTCTTCTTGTGTCTACAACACGGATTCCTCAAGCAACTTCAGTACACAACTACCCATAAACAATTGACCAATCTTTTTTAAAAGTTTTAATTTTAATCTGTTCGCTATTTTTATGCTGTTTATTGAGAAATGTCTATTTGGGTCCCTAGCCCATTTTTAGTTGTGTTATTTGTTTTTTTCTGTAGAGTTGAGCTCCTTGTGTATTTTGGATATTAGCTCCTAATCAGATGTATGGCTTACAAATATTTTCTCCTAATCCATTGGGTGTCTTTTCATTCTGTTAATTGTTTCCTTTGTTGTGCAGAAGCTTTTTGTTTTGATTTAATTCCAGTTGTCATTTTTGCTTTTGTTGCCTGAACTTTTAGGGTCAAATATAAAAAGTCCTTGCCCGAACCAATGTTGTATAGTTTTTACCCTATGTTTTCCTTCCGTAGTTTAACATTTTCAGGTCTTATGTTTATGTCTTTCATCTATTTTGAGTTGATTTTGGATATGGTATGAGATAAAGGTCCAATTTCATTCTTCCGCATATAGATATCTGGTTTTCCTGACACAATTTATTGAAGAAACTGTCCTTTTCCCATTGGTATATTCTTGATAATTTTGTCACAAATCAATTGACCATACATGCCTGCAATGGGTGCAATCATTTATGAGCTCTCTATTCTGCTCCATTGGTCAGAGTCTATTTTAATGCCATTACCGTGTTGTTTTAATTTTATTGCTTTGTAGTATTGTTTCAAATCAGATAGTGTGACGCCTCCAGCTTATTTTTGCTCATGATTGCCTTGTCTATTTGTTTTTTTCTGGTTCTATATGAATTTTGTGATTGTTTTTTAATATTTCTATGAAAAATGCCATTGGAATTTTGTTAAGAATTGCATTAAATTTGTAGATATCTTTGGGTAGTATGGACACGTTAACAATATTAATTCTTTGAATTCATGAACATGAGATATCTATTTATTTGTGTCTTCTTCGATTTCTATTATTAATGTTTTATAGTTTTCAGTGTACAGATCTTTTATCTCCTTGGTTATATTTATTCCTAAGTATTTTATTTTTCTGTAGCTATTGTTAATGGGATTATTCTCTTGATTTCTTTTTCAGAAAGTTTGTTGTTAGTGTATAGAAGCACTACGAATTTTTGTATGTTGATTTTGTATCCTGAAACTTTACTGTATTTATTAGTTCGAACAGCTTTTTTTTTGGTAGAATCTTTAGGGTTTTCTATATATAAAATCATGTTGTCAGCAAACAGTGACAATTTCACTTTTTCCTTTCCAATTTGGGTGGCTTTTATTTCTCTCTCTTGACTAATTGTTCTGGTAAGAACTTCCAATACTATGTTGAATAGAAGTTGCAGGAAAGGGCATCCTTGTCTTATTCTGGATCTTAGGAGAAAGTGTTTCAATTTTTCCATAGAGTATAATGTTAGCTGTAATCACATAATCTTAATGTCTGTTATCAATTGCATGATTTCAATCTTAGAATGATTTTAGGAATGTGTTTCCAGATACCTTGGAATAGAGTTGCACCAATGATTAGCTGAAGCCTTTTCTATCTAGTGTTTCAGACAGGCTTCACAATTTGCTTTGTGTGCGACTGAATTTTATATGTATATATCGTTATGACTATGTCAGCCATATCATGTCAGGGCCCTTTCAGTTGCTTAAACTTGTATTCCAAGAAAGAGTTATTCAAACTTTAGTTTTTAATAGGTGTTGCTTCAAATGAAAGCTAAGCATGTTCCTTGGAAGAGCTTGGCCTCATGTGATCAGCTTCATCTTTTGATTGCTGGATCATATGGTAGTTCAATTTTTAATTTTTTGAGGAAGCCTTGATATTGTTTTCCATAATGACAGTACTAATTTACCTTTCCATTAGCAGTATACCAGTGTTCCCTTTTCTTCATATGGTTCGAATACATATTATCTCTCATCTTTTTCATAATGGTCATTCTAGGAGATATGAAGTAATATCTCATTGAGGTTCTGACTTGCATTTCTCTGATGTTTAGTGATATTGAGCCCTTGAATCTGTTTGTCATTTGTAGATCTTTCAAGAAATGTCTCTTTAGGTCCTTTTTATTTGAGTTTCTTGCTTTCTTGCTATTGAATTGAGTTCCTTACAAGTTTTGGACATTAATGCCTTATCAGAGGTATAGTTTGAGATTTTTTTCCATACTGTAGGTTATCTCTTCACTCTGTTGATTGTTTCCTTTGCTGTGCAGAAGACTGCTATTTTGATGTAATCTCATTCGTCTATTTTTGCTTTTGTTGCTGGTGCTTTCTGAGTCATACCCAAAAAATCATTTTTCAGACCAAAGTCATAGAGCTTTTCCTCTAGATTTTCTTGTAGTAGTTTTACAGTTGCAGGTCTTAAGTCTTCATTTTTTTTTTCTCTCTTTTTCCCCCTATTTCATTGACTTCTTATTTTAATTACGTTCTTCTTTCTGCTTGCTTTAATTTCCTTTTCTTCTTCTAGTTTCTTAAGATGAAAGCTTATTCATTTGAGACATTTATTTTATTTTAATATAAATATTTAACACATATACCCTATAACAAATGATTTGTCTGCATTCTAGAAATTTCAACATATTGTCTTTTCATTTTTAAAGAATTCAAAATGTGTTCTAATTTTTCTGGTGATGTCTTCTTTGGCCAATGGGTTATTTTGAGGTGTGTTGCTTAATTTTTAAATATTTGGAGGTCTTCTGGATATCTTTCTGTTAAGTTCTAGTTTAATTTCATTGTGAATTGTCATATATCATTGGATGATTTCAATTCTTTTAAATACGAGATTTATCTCAGTAACCCAAGAATATCTTAGCCGCTATGCGTCATTTAAACATGAAAAGAATGTGTATTTTAATTTTGTTTGGTGTATTTTTCTATAAATATCAATTAAGTTTTCTGGCAGTGTGGTTCAGTTCATATGCTTGCAATTTTGTCAATCTATCAATTAATTTTATGAAGAGTATTGCAATCTCATTGTAATTGTGAATTTGCCCATTCTTCTTTTAGTTCTATCAGCTTTGTTTTGGAGTTCTATTATTAGGTGCATAAATACTTAGGATTTTTATAGTTTCTTGACAAATTCATCCTTTGCTCATTATGTAATATAATTCTTTATCCCTGGAACATTCCTTGTTCAGAAATCTACTTTGTCAGTTATTAATATAGATAATCCAGTTTTGATAGGTCATTGCCTAATATATATTCTTTGTTCTTTTGAACTGGTGTATTTATATTTAAAGTGGGTTTTTGGTAGACCACAGATAGTTGGGCCTTAATCTCTTAAATAATTCAATTTGACCATCTATACCTTCTAATTGGAATATTTATAATTTGTATTTGTTGTGTTTATTGATATGGTTGGATTTAAATCTCACCATTTAATCACTTTTTAGCACTCTTTATTTCTTTGTGTAAACATACATTTCCATGTAGTAGCATACTTTTTCTACTTTAACAACCTGAGTTAGCATTTCTTTTAGTATAGGTCTCTTGGCATTGAATTTTGTTTTTGTTTGTCTGTATTTTGCTTTCCTGAGACATATTATAACTTCATTTGGAATTCTGGGTTGACCATTTCTTATTTTAAAGATGTCCCTTTGTTATCTTCTGGCTTGCATAATATTTGACAAAAAATCTGGTATAATTCTCATGTTTGTATGTAATGTTTCTTTTTTCTCTCAGTGCTTTCAATAATTTCTGTATATCTTTGGTTTTCAGCAGTTTGATTGTGATGTATCTGGAAATGTCTATGTGTGTTGTATTTATTCTGCATGGAGTTCTCAGAGCTTCTGGGATCTATGCTGTGTTTCATTAATATCATAAAATTCTAAGCTACTGTTTAAGTGTTTCTTCTGCCATGTACTTTCTCTATTCCTCATTTGAATACCCAATCTCCTGTATATCAGAGTATTTGATACATCATAGCCACTCTGTTCTTTTACACTGTTACGTTTTTGTATTTCAGTTTGGATATTTTTATTGACATATCTTCAAGTATACCAATTCTTTCCTCAGCTATATCTAGTCTACTGATAAATCTATAAAATTTTTTCTTCTTCTACAATGGTGCTAACCTATAGAACCTTTTGGGCTGATGAAAAAAATTCTTGTCCAATACAGCATCTACTAGCCACATGTGGCTTGAAATGTGGCAAGTGTGATTGAAGCAACACATTTTAAATATTATTTTAGTTTAATTAAAATTTTGATTAGAAAATAGCCACATTTATTAGTGGGTATTATATTGAACAGCACAGATCTCTGATACCATATTTTTATTTCCAGCATTTTAAAAATGATTTTTATTTGTTCAATTTTTTTTGAAAATCTTCATCTGTTCAAATATGCTGTTCATGTTTTCCACTTCATTCTTTAACATGTTAGTCATAATTATTTTTAAGTCTTTGTCTAATGGTTTCAACATCTGGGTTATTGCCGAGTCTGGTTCTGTTGACAACAGGTTGTTTTTTTTCTTGCTTTTTTGTGTATCTCATTATGTTTTATTTAAGGGCAGATATCCTGTGTTGGGAAAAACAGAGATTGAGATAAATAGAACTTATGCCCCAAAATGGGGATGCCTATTCTTTGGGCTGTCAGTGTGAAAAGCTGAATCAATATAATCAGGAGTTGAACTGTGCCTGCTTCATTCCCAGTTTTTTTTGTGTGTGCACTCAGTGAAGGCCAGTGGAATAGAGCTTGTCAGTAAGCAATCACCTTGGGTTTGAGGCTTTCAGTTATTTTAAGTGATCATGCTTGTCTCTAATCAGTATTTAAGAATTTGTTAAAATTTTTGCTGATTTCTTATCTGCTCTTATGATGGTTAACTCATCCTTTAATGCAGTGCCAAAGATAAAACAGTTTTCAGGTCTCTTCTCTCCTTTTAAGACCTGCTTACTCATTGGAAATTACTTTACTTGATTGCCTTGTGTCCTCATATATCTGATGGGCATAAGAAAGACTTTTGTTTTGGTAAATTATCTAGTTTCTTCTGTTGTTATTAGGTAGAAACAACATTTTTTTTTGCGGAGTTCTACACCTTAAGTGGAAGCAGAGTTAGCCCTTTAAGGAAAGCCATGGTACTCTATGACATCTTGGTAGCAGAAAAGGTATGCCTTGATAAGAAAGGTAGTATCTTGTTTACAAACAGTAGTAGAGAAATAGGTATCTGGTAATGAGTGTAGGGAAATGGATAGTAATCATTAAAGAAATGTTAGAAATTAGTAGAACTTCCAAATGTACATAGAAAACTTTGGAATGAAAACATTTAACAAATTAAAAAAAATAAGAACTAAGAACAAAAGGAAACATAAATTGCATGAAAAACATAAGAAAAAACGTTAGATACAGAAGATTAGTAAAATGAGTCATTACTCTTAATGTAAATGGACCTGAATTAATCTATTAAAAGACAGAGACTGTCAGATGGGCCAATAAAATCCCTACTATGTGAGTTTATAAATATATACTTTAAGTAAGGGAAATGAATAGCAGAATGGCATGTTAGGAAAATACAAACAAAAAGAAGGCAGAAATGACAACATTGATGTCAGATGAAAAGAATGTCAGGCTAAAAGCGGTAAACAAAGTAAACTGAGAAATTATATAATGACAAATACAAAAATTTAATTAGAATATTGTGGCAGGGACTATACGTCCTCTGGAACCTATTACATATGAACATAACCACTGGGTCAAAGAAAATATCAAATGGAAAATTATAAGGCAGCAATATAATGAAATGCTAAGAATGAAGACTTTGGAGTCATTTGGCCTAGGTTCTAATTCTGATTCTGCCACATATCAGCTATAAGATCTTAGAAGATTTTCTTACCCTTTCTGTGTCTCAGTTTCTCTCATCTGTAAAAATAGAAAGGATAAGAGTACCTCCACAATAGAATTTTTATTAAGAAATGTGAATTAATGGCCATAAAAGTTTTAGCACAGTGCTTGGCACATTGTGCACTATGAATCATGTAATGGGACAAATACTAGAAATCAACGGAAAGCTGGAGACTATTGTGGGTAGAATAGCACTCCAGACATCTACGCTGCTATGCCTAGAACCAGTGAATATGTTGTTACATGGCAAAAGGGAGTTTGAGGGTACAATTAAGGTTAAGGGCCTAAAATAGAGAGATTATCCTAGATTATCTAAGTGAGCCCAATTTAATAACAGGAGCTGATAAAAGGAGATAATTTTTCTGTAGCTGGAGTCAGTGAGATATAGCAGAAAAAGAAGCCAGAGAGATTCTGGGCATAAAAGGATCTGATGTACCATTCATTGCTAGTTCTAAGATGTAGGAGTCCATGTGCAAGAACCAGAGAGAGGTGTCTAGGAGCTATGGGAAACCCGTAGCTGACAGCAAAGAAACTAATGCTGCAGTTCTTCAACCATAGCCCTAAAAATCATATGATTATATCCATCAATGCTGAAAACATGTTTGATAAAATTCAACACTTGTTTGGAAACCACATATCCTACAAAGGAGTATACAAGAGATACATCTGGAATATATAAAGAACTCTCAAGAGAAACAATACAATTAAAAAATGACAAACAGGAAGAGACATTTCAGCAGAGGATATATAGATAGCAAATAAGCACATGAAAGGATGTTCAACGTCATTAGCCACTAGGAATATGCAAATTAAAACTATAATGAGATATAATTACAAACCCATCAGAATGACTAAAATAGAAAACAGTGACAACTCAATATGCTGGCAAGGATGCAGAGGAACTGAATCACTCATATATTGCTGATGGGAATGCCAAGTGGCACATCACTCTGGAAAACAGTTTGGCAATGTGGCAAAATGAAACATACAACTACTATATGACCCAGCAATTGCACTCCTGGGTATTTATTCTAGAGAAATGAAGATGTATGGTCATGTAAAGATTTGCACATACATATTTATTGCAGCTTTATTTGTGACAGGCCCAAACTGGAAATAACCCAGCTGTATTTCAGTGGGTGAATGGTTAAACAACCTGTGGTATATCTATGCCGTGGAATACTACTTAGCAATAAAAAGGAATAAATTATTGATACATGCAAGAACCTGGATGAATCTCTAGGGAATTGTGCTGAGTGAATAAGACTAACCCTGAAAGATTACATACTGTATGATTCCATTTATATGCCATTCTTGAAGTGGCAAAAATTATAGAAATGGAGAATAGGTTAGTGGCAGGGGCTACAAAGCGGGTGAGGACAGGTGGGAAATGATATGTTTATAAAAGGGCAACATAAAGAATCCCTGTGGTGATGGAAATGTTCTGTACCTTGGCTGTATCCATGTTAATGTCCTGGTTGTGATCTTGTTTTACAAGATGTTACTATTGAGAAGAACTGAGTAAAGGACACAAAAGATATTAAATTTATGAATATATTTGTAATATATAAATATATTAGTAAAAAATTCTGTTAAAAATATGGCATAGTCAGGCATGGTGGCTCATGCTTGTAATTCCAGCACTTTGGGAGGCCAAGGTGGGAGGACTGCATGAGGCCAGGAGTTTGAGACCAGCCTAGTCAACATAGCGAGATCCTCATCTCAAAAAAAAAGTGTCATATTGACCCCAGCAACAAAGAAAATGAATAAAAAACAAGTTCCATGTGGGTTTATTACATTTTGAGAGGAAAAACCTATTAGAATAATGTATTATATTTACAAATTTCAAAAATATCAATATGATCCTATCAATAATAACCTAAAAATAATTTGATATAATTTAATAGCTACTCCTAACAAAATAAAATGAAAATAGAAGGGAAATTATCTTAAGGCGATTCATACTATTTGCTAAACAAATGAGTATTACTTGAAATAGCAAAACTAATTTCATTTCCATTAAAATTAAGTGTTAGCTGGGATGCTTTATTGCCATACTACTTGTCCTTGTTATTTACAATTGTCTTGGTGATTTTAGCAATTTCAATAATTGAAGAAGGAGGAGGAGAAGACAAGGAGGAGGAGAAAGAAAAGTAGGAGAAGGAAGAAAGAAAAGAAAAGAATAGCTGGCATATATTTTGGAAGAGGAGAACTACAGCTGGTTTCTTTTGTTGTTGTTGATGGTATGGATACACCTCTGGCAAAATGAATGTGGGTAGTGGGACAAGAAGTCCACTGGAATTAAAAAGAAAATATGATAAAATGGCTAAATACTACCTAAACTTGAAAACAAGCATTGTTCTCCACTCTAGTAATAAACCCCTGTATAGTAAATATTTAAAATTATAATAGTACAGTGGCTCATGCTTATAATCCCAGCACTTTGGGAAGCTGAGGCAGATGGAATACTTGAGATCAGGAGTTCAAGGCCAGCCTGGCCAACACAGTGAAACCCTGTCTCTACTAAAAATACAAAAATTAGCCGGGTGGTGGCGGGCACCTGTAACCCTGTCTCTACTAAAAATACAAAAATTAGCTGGGTGGTGGCGGGCACCTGTAATCCCAACTACTTGAGAGGCTGAGGCAGGAGAATTGCTTGAACCCGGGAGGTGGAGGTTGCAGTGAGCCAAGATTGCACCACTGCACTCCAGCCTGGGCAACAGAGTGAGACTTCGTCTCAAAAAAAGAAAAAAAAAAAGTTATAATAAATTATAATAGTAATACTTAAGAATGTGAAATACTTAAGAATAAATTTAGTAAGTGACAAAGCTATTGTTTCAGGAACAGAGAGTGAATTATTTAATAAGTGGCTCTGATATAATTGGACATTAATTATATAATAAATTTATAAGAGTAAGAAATAAGATAACACTCCCACATTAAAATCTAGGCTACATGCAGTCTAGGTTTGTGGAAGACCTTCCTACGCAAGTCTAGAAACTTAGAAACTACACAAATAGAGGTAGATATATTTTACTAAAACACATGAAAAATTTATGGCAAAAAACACAATTCACAAAACAAATAACAATACACTTTTCAATTAATATAACAAATAGAAAACATAACAAACAATATGACAAACTTATTTAGGCAATTAATAAAAGAGTAAATCCAAATGACCAAGAAAAGCTGAGAGGAAGACCAAGCTCACTAATAATCAGGAAAGGGCAAATTTAAATTCACAAATAAATATCATTTTCCATCTATCAGACTGGCTAAAATTAAAAAGGCTGTTAATACCAGCTGCTTCAGGGATACAGGGAACGTGAATTTTAAAATATGAATTCTCAAACATACTTATGAAAATATTTATTTGGTAACTTTTTGAAAAAGCAACAGGGAAACATCTATTAAAATTAAAACATACACACACACACACACACACACACACACACACACACACACGCGTGCATTTTAACCCAGTGGTCCTTCACTTGAAAAACATCCCATGGAATTATAAGCCTCAGCATAAGAATATATTTCCAAAGATTTCTATTGCTGCATCATTTGTTGTGATAAAAATAAATAAGCAAATGAACAGAATAAATGAATACATAAGTAGGTAAATAAGCAAAAGTAAATGTTCATCAAAATGGAATGTTAGCTATACTAGTGGACATAGTAAAATTTTCAGGAGCTGTTGTTGAGTTTAAAAAGCAAGAAATATGTGTATTGAGATGGCTATTATTTTTCCTAGGTGTTATCGCATACATGCTAGATGTATACACGTGCATACATGCATGTTAATATGTGTATATGTGACATCTGTGTATGTTTATATATTTGCATGTCTTACAGAAACATGAAAAATATGAATGATAAATTCTAACTGAATATCAGTACCTCGAGGGTGTATGTGATGTGGGTTGGAGTGTAGGGATGACAAGGGTATAGGTGAGTAAATAAAAATTTTAAAAATAGGAAAAGATTTTAAAAAGAATGTTTTAAACTTGTATGAATAATATCATCCCATTCATGCATTTATTTAAAATTATAAATACATATTCATGTAACATTTAAAAATATCCACAAACAGACTTTTAGAAGCGTGCTCATAGCAGCTTTATTCTCAATATCTCTGAACTTGAAATAATATGACTATCAAAGGGGGAGTATATAGTTATGCAATGGAATGCTATTCAATACAAAGGAATGAACTGATGCTATATAACATGGATAAACCACATAACAGTTTTATGTGTAGCGAAAAACTATATAATAAAGCAAAACTGTAAGAATTTCATTCTTGCATGCAGCAAAGTGGCCACATAATTTGTGTAGCTCAGTGCAAAACAAAAATGTGCAAAAATGGAAAAAAGTGCCTTTAAGTACTAGGATAAAAGCCTTTTCTTTCTTTCACAGTTTCTCTCTTGACATGTCATAGTATTTTTACTTGCTATTTAATATTGTTCTAACAAAGGGAAAAATTAAAGTTGTTAAATTTAAGTGGTAAAAATTATTGTTCATCTTTTGTACAACATAAGTTTTACATGCAAATATAAAACATTTAACTTTTATGCAGAATAACTGAACTTACACAATTCATATTGTCTTACTCCATTCAGGCTGCTATAACAAAATACCTTTAACTAGGTAATTTGTAAACAATAGAAATTTATTGCTCACAGTTCTGGAGGCTGGGAATCCAAGATCAAGGTGCCAGCAGATTTGGTACCTGGAGAGGGTTTTCTCTCTGCTTCAAAGATGACATCTTCTAGATGTGTCCTAATGTGGCAGAAGAGACAAACAAGCTTTCTCAGGCCTCTTTTTTAAGGGTAATAATCCCATTCATGAGGTCTTAGCCTTCAAGACCTAATCACCTTCCAGTTGCCCCACTTCCCAAGACCACTGCACTGGAGATTAAGTTTCAACATTTTGGGGGGACACAAGTATCCAGAACACAGCACATATCATGTAGTTCATACATGCATATGTATTTTGTTCTTATTCAAACAGTGGAAACACCATACAAAACTAATTCTACTGTTTTTATTTCACTTCTTGATACATGAACATTCTACTAACTTTCTCTACAGGTGGCTTAGTGATGAGTAGGTAAGGTCTGAAGAGAAAAGGAAATACGGGTTACATTTGCCCTATCTTTCCTTTCCTTTTATAGCATCATTTCCAACATAAGTGGTTGGCCAATACAGGCAAAGAACACAAGGAGCAAAGTATATGACAGGGTTCCTAAGTAGGAGTTTTTTTTTTTTTTAAAGAAAATCATTGCCTTTTTTCTGTGTTTGAAAGAAATTCTGCTTGGAATAGAATGTGTGACTTCTGAGGCTATTGGCACCCATACTTATTCACAGAGGCAACATGCTTAGCTCACTTTGAGTCTCAATGAACTCCCATCTATCATTTGTCTCCTGGAATTCCGTCTTGATGGAGTATTGTAAAGGCCATATGTGAATGGTATGGCAAGGAACAGCAGACACACCCATTTCTCCATTGTCCAATCAGACTCAATTTATAAAACACAAGTTCAATGATAAAATTATTAAGAATTTCAATACAGCAGTAATAGCAAACGTAAGGGCCCTTTCGAGTACAGTTATACGGGTATATTTTTCAGTTATATGGGTGTATACATTTCTCAAAATGCAACAAATTTCAAATCTGTGCAATTTATTTTATGCAAATTGTAACTTAATAAACAGTGAAACAGTAGGTTACACCCTTCCCCTACCTCCAGTCTCCTTCTAAATGTAAAATGCAAAAACTTTTAATATTTTTAATTGATTTTACTTTTCTGGTGAAAATCATATACTAAACAAAATAGATTAAATTTAAAGTTATCGGCCTCCTCCCCTATTTCCTCCAGGTCTATGACCTACTTCAATAGTTAATTAAAAGTGGCAAAACTATTACATAGTCACAGAGGGTAATATTTTATCTTGTTCCACATTTTTTAATAAAGAAAGCATGGTTATCCCTCTGAATAGTATAATGCATGAAGAAGATTGTAATGATCAGTCTATAATTTCAACTAAACAATGAAGTTTGCTTGCTTCTTTTATGACTCATAGAATATGTAATTTATCTGCAATTCATGAGAAATTTACCTTCATTTTTCTCTATGATGGTGTAAGGCTCTAGAGAGAAAAGGCTTTGATAGGAATCATGATATTTTGCCTCAATGCACTCATTTGCCCTGATCAAGGATGCATTTTTAAAGATACTTCTCTCTATGCCATTATAATCATTTCATCGAGAAGAAATAAAGTTTTGCACTGCTGAGATGTTTGTTCACATTTACTTATCATATTTGCAATGAAATAAAAAGTTTTAACAAATTTTTTTTTTTTTTTTTTTTTTTTTACCATTTTTCCAATCACTAATCTTCAGCAGGAGAGTGAATTATTTTCAAGTTTGTCTGTGATATAGAAGCTAACATACTGTTTATTTCTCAGTTCACAGAGGCATGGCTTGATAGAGGTATTTTATAAAAAGACTTACGAATACATTTTTTCCATCTTAGTGCTGTGTTATTTGTTCAGAGCTAATATTACTTTGGATTTTTGCTACATTTCAAAGGAATAATAGTTTAAAGAAAATACTACAAGTGGAAAAGATTTAAGGCATGAAAAACATTTATTGAAAGCATGTGATTGGTCCAACAAATTTCTTGATGCCCAGGTGCTGGAGTGTTGGGCACTGTGCTGAATGCATGATAGGGAAGCAGCAAGAAATAAATGTAGCCCAGTATGCTCACTGCCTTCAGTCCTGGACAGAAAGGCTCACTGCCCAAGGCAACTGGTCTAGGAGCTCTGAATGTGACCATGCTGCCCTGCAGGCTTGGGGGATGAATATCTCAGCATACCTAAACCCCTTCCCATACACCAGTACAAGGCTTGCTTTGACACAGGAGTTGAACGGCACTGCTATAGAGTTTCTGCTCTTAAATAAAACCATTTCATAGCTGCATGAATTAGGTAATTCTCAAGATTAGGCTAGGGATACAGTCTCGGAAGTTAAGAACATCTATAAAGCCATACAGAAGAAGAGCACAAAACATGAAAACACTTACTGAATCTCAAAAATCTATATCTGAATTACTGTTGCCTGAATTACTCTTATTTGCTACCAACTGAATATGTTCCTCCTTTTGGTCTGTTGATCATCATGGTGGATGGGAGGCAGGACTAGATTGCAACTCCAGACAGAGCAGTGTGTGGGGGCTCGCATCATGAATTTCAGCTCCAGATCTACTGCGAGAAAAAACCAGCAATCCCCAGAGGACCCACAGAGCCTCTGAAGGAAGCAGACGGCTCCTGCAGGACCTGGGAGAGCCTCTAAAAACTGACTGCCCCAACCACGGAAGTGGGAAAGGGAGACCTTCCTCTCCCAAACACACACTCCCACCGGAGGAGCTGAAGGTCTATTTGTGGGAGAAGTTTCTGACTTTATCTGGAGCTGAGTCAATTTAAAGAGCCAAGTGAAATACAGGGGTAGGAGAAGCAGCAGAAAGGCGCTGGGAGCTCGCTGGGTCCCCTAACAGCCTATTCCTGCCTGGCACCACAGGGATCCAGTGGGAGAAGACCAGGGGGTAAAACTCCACAGGGAGAAGCAAATCTCTAGCCGAACTTTGTAACAATTTGAGTGGGGTGAGAAGTCTCCTGGCCAGGACTTGGGTGAGGGCACAAATCCAGTGTGCAGACTCCATGGGAGGGGGAAGAACCAAGCCCTTTTCTTTCGCAGCCGCGAGGTAAGGTGGCCAGGGGCAGGTTTTCAAACCTGTATCTCTCCACCCGAAAACGGACCAGAGACTGTTATGGGAGGCATGGTGGGAGTGAGACCCACCCTTTGGTTTGTGTGGCAGCTGGGTGAGCCTGTGACTACCAGCTTTCCTCTACTTCCCTGACAACCTGCATGATTCAGCAGAGGCAGCCATAATCTTCCTAGGTACGCAACTCCAGTGACCTGGGAATCTCATCCCCATCCCCCACAGCAGCCACAGCAAGACCCAAAGAGAGTCTGAGCTCAGACTCTCCTAGCCCTACCCCCACCTGATGGTCCTTCCCTACTCACCCTGGTAGCGGAAGACACAGGGCATATATACTCTTGGGAGATCTAGGACCCCACCCACCACAGGTTCCTCCCCATACTACCATAGCTGATGTTCTCTGCAAAGCGCCACCTCCTAGCAGCAGGCCAACTAGCACAAAAATAGAGCATTAAACCACCAAAGCTAAGAACCCTCACAGAGTCCATTTATCCCCGCTACTGACCACCTCCACTGGAACAGGCACTGGTATCCACAGCTGAGAGCCCCACAGATGGTTCACATCACAGAACTCTGTGCCGACAACCTCCAGTATCAACCCAGAGCTGGGTAGTTAGACCCAGAAGAGAGGCAACAATCACTGCAATTCAGCTCAGAGGAAGCCACATCCATAGGAAAAGGGGGAGAGTACGACATCAAGGGAAGGCCCCATGGGACAAAAGAATCTGAACAATGACCTTCAGCCCTAGACCTTCCCTCTGACAGAGCCTACCCAAATGAGAAGGAACCAGAAAACCAACCTGGTAACATGACAAAACAAAGCTCTTCAACACTCCCCAAAAATCACACAAGTTCACCAGCAATGGATCCAAACCAAGAAGAAATCCTTGATTTACCTGAAAAAGAATTCAGGAGGTTAGTTATTAAGCTAATCGGGGTGGGACCAGAGAAAGGTGAAGCCCAATGCAAGGAAATTCAAAAACTAATACAAGAAGTGAAGAGAGAAATATTCAAGGAAATAGATAGCTTAAAGAAAAAGACAGTCAAAAATTCAGAAAACTTTGGACACAGTTTTAGAAATGCGAAATGCTCAGGAAAGTCTCAGTAATAGAACTGAACAAGTAGAAGAAAGAAATTCAGAGTGCGAACACGAGGTCTTCAAATTAACCCAATTCAAAAAAGGCAAAGAAAAAAGAATAAGAAAATATGAAGAAAGCCTCCAAGAAGTCTGGGATTATATTAAATGACCAAACTAAAAATAATCAGTGTTCCTAAGGAAGAAGAGATTCTAAAACTTTGGAAAACATATTTGGGGGAATAATTGAGGAAAACTTCCCCAGTCTTACTAGAGACCCAAACATCCAAACACAAGAAGCACAAAGAATACCTGGGAAATTCATTGCAAAAAGATCTTTGCCTAGGCATATTGTCATCAGGATATCCAAAGTGAAGATGAAGGAAAGAATCTTAAGAGCTGTGAGACAGAAGCACCAGGTGACCTATAAAGGAAATCCTATCAGATTAACAGCAGATTTCTTAGCAGAAACCCTACAAGCTAGAAGGGATTGAGGCCCTATCTTCAGCCTCCTCAAACAAAACAATTATCAGCCAAGAATTTTGTATCCAGTGAAACTAAGCCTCATATATGAAGGAACGATACAGTCTTTTTCAGACAAATGCCAAGATAATTTGCCATTACTAAGCCACCATTATAAGAACTGCTAAAAGGAGCTCTAAATCTTGAAACAAATCCTGGAAACACATCAAAACAGAACCTCTTTAAAGCATAAATCACGTAGGACCTATAAAACAAAAATACAAGTTAAAAAGCCAAACAAAAAACAAAAAAACCCAAAGTAACAGGCAACAAAGAGCACAATTAATGCAATGGTACCTCACTAGCATTGAATGTAACTGACTTAAATGCTCCACTTAGAAGATACAGAACCGTGGAATGGATAAGAACTCATCAACAAACCATCTGCTGCCTTCAGGAGACTCAACTAACATATAAGGACTCAGGTAAACTTAAAGGGGTGGGAAAAGGCATTTCATGCAAATGGACACCAAAAGTAAGCAAGGGTAGCTATCCTTATATCAGACAAAACAAACTTTAAAGCGATAGCAGTTAAAAGAGACAAAGAGGGACATTATATAAAGTTAAAAGGCCTTGTCCAACAGGAAAATATCACAATCCCAAACATATATGCACCTAATACTGGGGCTCCCAAATTTAGAAAACATTTAATAACAGACCTAAGAAATGAGATAGACAGCAACACAATAATAGTGAGGGACTTCAATACGCCACTGACAGCACTAACAGGTCATCAAGACAGAAAGTCAACAAAGAAACAATGGATTTGAAATATACCTTGGAACAAATGGACTTAACAGATATATACAGAAAATTTAATTCAACAAATGCAGAATACACATTCTATTCAACAGTGTGTGGAACTTTTTCCAAGACAGACTATGTGATAGGCCATAAAATGAGCCTCAATAAATTTAAGAAAATTGAAATTATATCAAGCACTCTCTCAGACCACAGTGGAATAAAACTGGAAATCAACTGCAAAAGGAACCTTCAAAACCATGCAAACACATGGAAATTAAATAACCTGCTCCTGAATGAGCATTGGGTCAAAAACAAAATCAAGATGGAAATTAAAAAATTATTCAAACTGAAAGACAATAATGACACTGCCTATCAAAATCTCTGGGATACAGCAAAGGCAGTGCTAAGAAGAAAGTTCATAACCCTAAACGCCTAAATCAAAAAGACTGAATGAGCACAAGCTGACACTCTAAGGTCACACCTCAAGGAACTAGAGAAATAAGAACAAACCAAACCTAAATCCAGCAGAAGAAAGGAAATAACCAAGATCAGAGCAGAACTAAATGAAATTGAAACAAACAAAAAAAATACAAAAGATAAATGAAACAAAAAGCTGGTTCTTTGAAAAGATAAATAAAATTGATAGATCATTGGAAAGATTAACCATGAAGAGAGAAAATCCAAATAACCTCACTAAGAGATAAAACAGGAGATATTACAACTGACACCACTGATATACAAAAGATCATTCAAGGCTACTATGAACACCTTTATGCACGTAAACTAGAAAACCTAGAAGAGATGGATAAATTCTTGGAAAAATACAATAGACCAATAACAAGCAGCAAGATTGGAACAGTAATTTAAAAATTACCAGCTGGGCATGTTGGCTCATACCTGTAATCCCAGCAATTTGGGAGGCCAAGGCGGGCAGATCACCTGAGGTCAGGAGTTTGAGACCAGCCTGACCAATATGGTGAAACCCCGTCTCTACTGAAAATACAAAAATTAGCTGGGTGTGCTGGTGGGCTCCTGTAGTCTCAGCAACTCGAGAGGCTGAGACAGGAGAACTGCTTGAACCTGGGAGGAAGAGGTTGCAGTGAGCCAAGATCATGCCACTGTACTCTAGCCTGGGTGACAGAGTGAGACTCCATCTCAAAAAAAAAAAAAAAAAAAAAAATTACCAACAAAAACAGTCCAAGACTAGATGGATTCACGGCAAAATTCTACCAGACATTCAAAGGAGAATTGGTACCAATTCTTTTGACACTATTCCACAAGATAGAGAAAGAAGGAACCTTCCCTAAATCATTGTGTGAAGTCAGCATTACCCTAATACCAAAACCAGGAAAGAACATAACCAAAAGAGAAAACAACAAACCCATATCCTTGGTGAACATAGATGCTAAAATCCTTAACAAAATACTAGCTAACCAAATCCAACAACATATCAAAAAGATAATCCACCATGATCAAGTGGGTTTCATACCATGGTTGTAGGGATGGTTTAACATATGCAAGTCAATAAATGTGATACACCACATAAACAGAATTAAAAACAAAAAATCACATTATCATTTCAATAGATGCAGAAAAAGCATTTGACAAAATCCAGCATCACTTTGTGATTAAAACTCTCAGCAAAATCGGCATACAAGAGACATTCCTTAATGTAATAAAAGTCATCTATGACAAACCCACAGCCAACATAATACTGAATGGGGACAAGTTGAAAGCATTCCCTCTAAGAACTGGAATAAGACAAAAATGCCCACTCTCACCACTCCTGTTCAACATAGTACTGGAAGTCCTAGCCAGAGCAATCAGACAAGAGAAAGACATAAAGGGCATCCAAATCAGTAAAGAGGAAAGTCAAACTGTCACTGATTGCTGATGATATGATCGTTTACCTTGAAAACCCTAAGGACTCCTCCAGAAAGCTCCTATAACTGATAAAAGATTGCAGCAAAGTTTCCAGATACAAGATTAATGTACACAAATCAGTAGCTCTTCTATACGCCAACAGCGACCAAGCAGAGAATCAAATCAAGAACTCAACCCCTTTTACAATAGCTGCAAAAAAATTAAAATACTTAGTAATATACCTAACCAAGGAGTCAAAAGACCTCTACAAGGAAAACTACAAAATGCTGCTGAAAGAAATCAGACGGCACCAACAAATGGAAACACATCCCATGCTCATAGATGGGTAGAATCAATATTGTGAAAGTGACCATACTGCCAAAACAATCTACAAATTCAATGCAATCCCCATCAATATACCACCATCATTCTTCAGAGTTAGAAAAAACAGTTCTAAAATCTGTATGGAACCAAAACAGAGCCCACATAGCCAAAGCAAGACTAAGCAAAAAGAACAAATCTGGATGCATCATACTATGTGATTTCAAACTATACTATAAGGACATAGTCACCAAAACAGCATGGTATTGGTATAAAATTAGGCACATAGACCAATGGAACAGAATAGAGAACCCAGAAATAAATCCAAATACTTGCAGCCAACTGATCTTTGACAAAGCAAACAAAAACATTAAGCAGGGAAAGGACACCTTTTTCAACAAATGGTGCTGGGATAATTGGCTAGCCACCTGTAGGAGAATGAGACTGGATCTTCATCTGTCACCTTATACAAAAATCAACTCGAGATGGATTAAGAACTTAAACCTAAGACCTGAAACTATAAAAATTCCACAAGATAACATTGGAAAAACCCTTCAGACATTGGCTTAGGCAAGGATTTCATGACCAAGAACCCAAAAGCAAATGCAATAAAAACAAAGATAAATAGCTGGGACCTAATTAAACTAAAGAGCTTTTGCATGGCAAAAGGAATAGTCAGCAGAGTAAACAGACAATCCACAGAGTGGGAGAAAATCTTCACAATCTATACACTGGACAAAGGACTAATATCTGGAATCTACAGTGAACTCAAACAAATCAGTAAGAAAAAACCAACAATCCCATCAAAAAGTGGGCTAAGGACATCAATAGACAATTCTCAAAAGATGTACAAATGGCCAACAAACATAGGAAAATATGCTCAACATCACTAATGATCAGGGAAATGCAAATCAAAACCACAATGAGATACCACATTACTCCTGCAAGAATGGCCATAATCAAAAACTAAAAAAACAGATGTTGGCGTGGATGTGGTAAACAGAGAACACTTTTACACTGCTGGTGGGAATGTAAACTAGTAAAGCTGCTATAGAAAATAATGTGGAGATTCCTTAAAGAACTAAAAGTAGAACTACGATTTGATCCAGCAATTCCACTACTGGGTATCTACCCAGAGGAAAAGAAGTCATTATTTGAAAAAGATCCTTGCACATGCATGTTTATAACAGAACAATTCACAATTGCAAAATCGTGGAACCAATTCAAAGGCCCATCAATCAACAAGTGGATAAAGAAACTGTGGTGTATGTGTGTGTGTACATATATATATGATGGAATGCTATGCAGTCATAAAAAGGGATGAATTAATAGGATTTGCAGTGACCTGGATGAGATTGGAGACTATTATTCTAAGTGGAGTAACTCAGGAATGGAAAATCAAACATCATATTTTCTCACTGATATGAAGGAGCTAAGCTATGAGGATGCAAAGACATAAGAATGATACATCAGACTTTGGGGATTTGCGGGGAAGAGTGGGAGGGAGGTGAGAGAGAAAAGACTACAAATATGGTACAGTGTACACTGCTTAGGTGATGGGTGCACCAAAATCTCACAAATCACCACTAAAGAACTTACTCAAGTAACCAAATACCACCTGTACCCCAATAACTTAAGGAAAAACAATTTAAAAATATGTTCCTCCTTCTGTTTGAGAATTAAGCTGTATATTTGAGGGCATTTCTCCTCATATTCTGAATCAGCATCTTGGTTTTTTGGCAGAACAGTTTATATTGTTGTCCTACCCCAGGACCCAAATTTAACATTTCCAGATCCAAATACATTATTCTCCTCCCTAAACCAGCTCTTCCTTTTCTCTTCTTTAACTTTATTTTACCATCCTCTCACAATCAAGATTTCAGTCATATTTGACTTCTTTCATGTTCGTTTCTCCCCAAACCCAAGAGTTCTGAAGATTTTATCTACAAAGTGCCTCAAGAATCTCTTTTCCACAGCTACTGTACAGCCTTATGCTAGATCTTCATTATTGTCCTCTGACTATTGCAACAGCACACAACTTTTCTTCCTTTCTTTCATTCCTCCCTTTTCTCCTCATCATATATAGTCTCAGCCAGTTTGATCTTCTTAAAATGCAGTCTTGAATCTATAACTTTTAAATAACTCAGTTAACATAATTAGTCTTTCAGAGAAACATTGATAAACTGAGAAGACAAATCAGTAGTTACCAATCACTAATCATTCGCACTGGGTGATTTTTTTTTTTTTTTTTTTAATCTGACATGGAGCTGGAGAGTAGTCCTGTATCCAGGAGTCTCAATTGTAAATATCCTTCATCATAATGCCAGCCCATTGGGATATAATGTTAAGATAATGTTGGGATATAAGGGGGACATATGGAATTAGAGCTACAAGATTTGTGTCTCTGACCCCAAAGAAATGTGCATTTCTAACCTTTCTTTTCAAGAGTAGTTCCTCATGACAATTTTATTTTTAACATTGTGAAATAAATAGAAAACCAGAAAATTACAATCATACAATACACTGGAGTAAATGGAGGGATCTGGAGGAATCTCCATGGTGCTTAGTGAAAAATTTTATTACATTTATTTTATATGATATGTATACTTTTTAGTTGTTACCAATTCAACATGATTAAAATTTACAAATAGAATCTTCCAAGGTTTTTAATAAAAAACTCATACTTGCTTCCAAGGCAGTTTAAGCCCACAGTCCTAGAATCTCACCACATTGTACTCTGCCAATACTTCCTGGTGCACATCTCTTTGCTGCAAATTGCCCTTGCTTCTCTCCTCTAAGTACTGCCTTACAGGGATTAATAATCGGGACTTAAAGCCAAGAACTAAAATGTTATCATTCAGGAAACCCACAAAGATGCTGGAGAGTGAGAAAAAATATTCACTTTTCAGTTCATGATATTTTAAGAGTTTTCTTTTTTCTATGATGCTTTTATTTGTGGGAGAGTGGACCATCATTTGCAGTAGAAAAGAAAGCTAAAATTACTCACAATGAAAGTAAAAAGAATGTAACAGCTAAGACCCTGATTTCACCTTCCCAGATTTATTTCTGTTGTTTTTTCTCCCAAAGGAAAACCAATTATTTTGACTTTATTGTACTATCATCAGAAATGTCAAGATGGCTGTATCTTGCTTAATTATTAATGTTAGGATTATATGTAAGACTTTTTAGTAATTTACTGTGATTTTAATTAGAAGTCATAAATAAAACATTTGTATTGCACTTGCAAAAAAAAAAAAACAAACTCATACTTGCTTCCATGAACGTAACATTTTATTATTAAGTCTTATGTTCTCCATGGCTACAGTAAATTCCTTATTAATGATTTCAGATGATGATTACTTTGTTTATAGCTACCATCAAAGAAATTTTGTTCACATAGCCACGTAATTTAAAAAATAAAAACCATTTTTTCAGCCATTCAAGTGTTTGTAACAGCTGAAACTGCATTTAAAGAAGCCCCCATTTTCTCCCTCAGAGATGAAACTTTGAAATTATCTTTAATGTTAATAGATTTTGAATCCACATGAAATTTTTTACGTCACAATTTTAAAATAATGACAAGGCTCTAATTTTCAGAATGTAGGTGCATTGTCAGAATGTAGGTGCACCTGAAGCTGGTTGAAATCAGAAAAGGAACAAGTTAGTCACAAACCCACATGTGTTACAAATACTGAAGGCAGAAATTCAGAGCTACTCCTTGGGTGGTGCCTGCCAAAAACTTTGTCTCCCTGGCCTCCTGCCATTCTTACCTCCTGCTAGTATACTTACAGCTGCCTGCTGAGCTCCTTGGGCATCCGGAACATGCACTCCTTCAGCAGCTCTGTAGGCGCCTTGTCCATTATGAACAGCAATTCATGCTGCAGATGGCTGCTGGAAGAGATGCCCAGGTGCTAGAGTACCACGCACTGTGCCGAGTGCATGGTGGGGAAGCAGCAAGAAATAAATGTAACCCAGTATGCTCACTGCCTTCAGCCCTGGACAGAAATGCTCATTGCCCAAGGCAGCTGGTCTAGGAGCTCTGACTGCGACCATGCTGCCCTGCAGGCTTGGAGGATGAGTATCTCAGCATACCTGAACTCTTTTCCATATACCAGTACAATGGCTTCTTTGACACAGGAGTTGGAAGGCACTGTTATAGAGCTCTGTCTCTCTCTCATATCTAAATAAAACCCTCTCATGGCTGCATGGATTAGGACATCCTGTCAAGGAATATTTTCTTATGCTGGACTGGATAATTTTGGGTCAGTCTCAGACTTTTCATCCCGAACCTGCAAAAATAAACCTCACTCCCACCTCACTAGAGATGATTCCCTTGATTATCAACTTTACACCATGGAAGTCATGGTCACTGTCACGTTCCCTGATACCTTAACCAAATTGATCTTCAGCACATTCACATATGCATCTTACATCTCTTAAACAGGACAACTTGTGTGGTGGCTTGTTCGCGTTGACTCATTTAAGTTGGGCACTATATTTCCCAGGATAAGTCGCCCTGTGTGGCTTATGAAGAACTCATTTGAGAATCAAAAAGCAGAAGTGAAGTAGTGGCCATTACTCTCTGAAGGTGGTTTTGGTCAGATAAGGCAATGAACAGATGTAGAGGTGCCTAGTGGGTTCCCACTTGCTCTGGCTTTCTTCTGATTTGTATCCAGCTCAACTGTTGGTCCTGTTGACCAACATCAGCCTCTGGGCAGTCTTCAGATGTTTGTGCACTCTCAGATGTGCTAGCTTCACAATGACAACAGCTGCCTATACACCTCCCTATAAGCTCTGCTTCCCAGTCCCATTTGCTGTGCTGGACATGGGTTCTTAAATGGACTGCTGAGTGTCTTTTCTGATCCTCCAACTCCCTCTTCTGGATCTTCATTTTCCCAGCTCCACCCACAATTAAGACTGAACTCCTGTGACAAGTGGTTCCACAACATTCATGGGGACTTGGCTCCCCGTCCAAATCCGGTCTCACTCATCTTGTTTCCCATGGACCTCTATTTCTCTAACTTTCTGGACTCCATTCTTCATCCAGCCTGTGCTTTTCACCAGAAATACTTTTTTCTCTTCATTAATGATAGAAGAATTCGTATCCATCCTTTGAGGATTTATTTCCATTACCAATTCTAAACTCCACCTGGTCATTCCAACTAGAGACAATCTCTCATTTGAATTCTTGCACATTTATACTTTTATGGGTTTCCTCTCACTGTGTTTTATAGTAAGTCATTTTGTTCTTCCTAATAGAAAGCAAATCTCTTCAAAGACAGAAAGCATGAGTGAAGCCCCTTGTACCCTAAGGCAATACATCCCTATGCTAACGTATTTAGTATTCAATGAATGTTTGTTGACTTGAATTTAAACATAGGTAAATAAGTTCTTGAGAAAGTGATTTCACCTAAAGTTATAAAGGGAATTCAGTTAATATATTAAAAATATTCGAGGAAAGACAGGAGTGGTGGCTTATGCCTGTAATCTCAGTACTTTGGGAGGCTAAGGTGGGAGGATCGCTTGAACTCAGGAGTTGGAGATTGCAGTGAGCTATGATGGCACCACTGCACTCCCGCCTGGGTGACAGAGTGAGACCTTCTCTCAAAAATAAATAAAAATTAATTTAAAATATTTGAGGACAATTTCGTATTCTTGAACAGACTGAACACATGTTCTCAATGCGCCAATCTAAGACTTTTATAATGTAGTTCAGAGAATGCTGAGTGGAACATTTATTTTCCTCTCTTCAAAAACAATGCCAAAATAATTTTGTAATTAAGCTCATCGTCACTGAAACTCAAAAGATTTTCAAACTGTGTTGTTGTCGTTAAACCAGGTGTATTAGTCCGTTTTCACACTGCTGATAAAGACATACCCGAAACTGGGAACAAAAAAAGGTTTAATGGGACTTACAGTTCCACATGGCTGGGGACGCCTCAGAATCACGGCGGGAAGTGAAAGGCTCTTCTCTCAGCGCGGTGGCAAGAGAAAACGAGGAAGAAGCCAAAGCGGAAACCCCCGATAAACCTGTCAGATCTCGTGAGACTTATTCACTATCACGAGACTAGCACGGGAGACACTGGCTGCCCTGATTCAATCACCTCCAACTGGGTCCCTTCCACAACATATGGGAATTCTGGGAGATACAACTCAAGTTGAGATTTTGGTGAGGATACAGCCAAACCATATTACCAGGGAACTCATCTATATTTTTCTGCAAGTGAAATGTTACTCGAAATTCTAATACATTAAAATAGATAAAAGTAGCGCAGACAAGGTAGCTGCAGAGGCCAAACCTGTCATTTACTTCATTTTCCGTTTTCCCCACCAATCCCTGGCCTATTAGGCACCTCTGGGGGGTAACCTAATGGGATGATTAGCTTCTTGGTTCGAAACTCTTTTGGTTTATTATTGCTTTTTTTTTTTTTTTTTTTTTTTGAGATGGAGTCTGGCTCTGTCGCACAGGCTGGAGTGCAGTGGTGCGATCTCGGCTCACTGTGAGCGCCGACTCCCGGGTTCCCGCCATTCTCCTACCTCAGCCTCCCGAGTAGCTGGGACTACAGGCGCCCGGCTAATTTTTATTTTATTTTATTTTTAGTAGAGACGGGGGTTTCACCGTCTTAGCCAGGATGGTCTCGATCTCCTGACCTCTGATTCACCCGCCTCGGCCTCCCAAAGTGCTGGGATTACAGGCATGAGCCACCGTGCCGGGTCGGTTTATTATTTTTCTACTGTGTTTTCCGATATCCCTTTTCCTCGTTCTCCTAATACCCTAATTCTTTGAGCTCTCTCCTCCAATTAAATTTTCTTTCTTTAGGGTTTTTTACTTATCTATATGAAATCTTTTACTTATTTATATGATTGCGTTTCAGGAGCTCCTGAAACACAATTTAAAAATTTTCACAACAGCATTTTTATTTCTGAGGATTAAATCTTGTTGTGTAAAGACATATGTTAAACATGCAGAACCTCAGGCCCCATCCTGGACCTACTGAATTAGAATCTGCCTTTTAGGAAGATTCCTAGGTGATTCTTCTATATACTAAAGTTTGAGAATCACTGCTTTAGAGGATTTGGGGGATATTAGGATAGAAAAAGGGAGACAATGTGAATTTATATGTAGTAGGTTTGGGAAATAATATTGAATAAATTATATATGTAAAGAAAAGTTGTGCAGGATGCTCCTTTCCTGTATGATTCTGGGTTAGGGTTGGGCATGGGAGAAATGTATGTAACATTTGGAGGGCAGAGGAAACAGCAGGCAATGGCACTCAGAAGATTTCCTGATGAGGCGCACAGGATAACCAAGATACTACTTAGTGCCTTTCTTTAGTAAATTTCATACAGATAAGTAGAAAACCCTAACCAAGGAGAACTGAATCAGAGATGGGAGCTCAGAAGAAGTAGGCTATAAGGAGAAAGAGGAAAAGGGATATTGGAAAATATAATAGGATAGTAATAAACCAAAAGAAGTTTACACCAATAAACTAATCATCCCATTAGATCCGCCTCTCATGTTTTCCTGTAGCTACATTTTTTTGGTTTAACAATTAACGAAATGTGAGTTTAACATAATCAGAAGACACAGATTCATTTTTTCCTATTTTAGTTAATGTCAAATTTGACCAGAAAAATGAGGCCATTCTTACTCCTTGATATGAAATATTCTGTTTTTCATCTTAGGAATCTTCTTGTGCCTTAAACTGAGTTATATGATTGAAAAAAAAATAGCTTCCCTTCTTCATAATGTAGTCTATTTAATCTGCGGCCCACTATTAATGGTCTCTGGAATTCATTCATCTTTTCCAAATTTTCTTTTCTATCCTTGGCTAGGGTATTAAGAAACCCATGTCTTCAGCTGGGCGTGGTAGCTCATGCCTGTAATCCTAGCACTTTGCAAGGCCGAGGAGGGTAGATTTCCTGAGCTCAGGAGTTCGAGATCAGCCTGGGCAACACGGTGAAATCCTGTCTCTACTAAAATACAAAAAATTAGCCGGGTGTGGCAGCATGCGCCTGTAATCCTAGCTACTCAGGAGGCTGAGACAAGAGAATCATTTGAACCCAGGAGGTGGAGGTTGCAGTGAGCAAAGATCGTGCCATTGCACTCCAGCCTGGGTGACAGAGCGAGATTGTCTCAAAAACAAACAAACAAACAAAAACAAAACCCATGTCTTCAGGTGTAAGCTTATTTTATTTTAGTTTTTAGAATAAGTTCTAACTTTTTTTGCACTAGCCTTGTCTATTTTAAGCAGGTGCCCTGGGAATCATACTGTTAATATTTTCCAGATTTTTATACTGGAGTCATACAGAATGTATGAATCTTACTACTTTCAATCAAGGCAACATTGCTGGTGTTACTAGAAGACTTGATGGCATATAGTGTCCCTCTGCTGGAATGAAGGCTCCATGAAGGGTGAGACTTTGGGTTGTTCACTGTTGTATCCTCAGTGCCCAGACAGTTCATGGCACACAGCAGGTGTTCAATCAAGATTTCCCCTTTTTTGCCGCACATGCTTTTAAACACATAGCCTTAAAACAATTGCTTACAGCTTATTGAAGGGAGTCAGGAGATGCTTTGTGGAGGGTTTAATGTTAAAGCACCCTTATATCACCTATTGCTTCTTAACCTGATTTGTGTGACTCAGTGCAGTGCTCTTAATGTGTCCATTGCCTAAATTATGACTGTGTTTGCATTTTTCCCTGTGGTAGGCTGAATAGTGCCCCTAGCCCAGATGTCCATATCCCAACCTGTGGAACCTGTGAATGTTACCTTATATGACAGAAGGACTTTGCAGATAGGGTTAATTTGTGGTTCTCAAGATGGGAAGATTTGCCTCAGTTATCCAGGTGGGGCTAATGTAATTACAGGGACCTTGACAAGAGCGAGGCAGGAGATCACAGCAAGTAGCAGGAAATGTGGTTATAAAAGCAAGAGGTTGGAGTGACGCAGTCACAAGCTAAGGAATGCTGGTAGCATTTGGAAACTGGAAGAGGCACAGAATGGAATTTTTTCATGGAGCCTCTAGAAGGAACCAGCCCTGCCAACACTTTGATTTTAATCATCTGAGACTCCATTTGGAATTCTGACCTCTAAAACCGTAAGATAACAAATTTGTTTTCTTTTAAGCCACTGAGTTTGTGGTGATTTCTTACAACAGCAACACAAAAATGAATACATTGACAATGTTTTTCATTTATGGCAAATGGCTTCTTTATTTTGGGGTGATCTTTAAAATTTTTTGCCATTATTTAGCTGTCTTTAAATTTGAATGTGAAATAGAATTTTGTCAAGTTAACAATGCATTATTGATGTTGCTTCTATCATCTTTGTACCTTATTTTGAGATTCTTTAAAGTTTGATGAAGGTAATTTCACAAAAAACCGAATCTAGTTTACTTAGGAAACTTAGAATATATTAGGTAATTTTAAAATTTAGGGACACATCTTTTTATATATTGATAAGTAGCTTCCATAATGACTCTTCATTCATTACCTCATTTATTCCTCACAGCAACCCTTCAAAAGTAGTGTTAACCTTCTCTCATTTTGCAGGTGAAGAAAGTAGTTTAGAGAGTATAATTTATTTTGCTCAGGGTCATCTAATTAGTAGATAAAAGAGAAGATATTTGACTTCAAATCTTCCTCTGAAAGATAGGCACTTGTTGCATTATTTTATTCTTAGCCCATTGGTAAAAAATATCTTAAATTAGTAAGGTGAGCTTTGCCTACATTGTCTTTTGTTTGAGAAACTAGAAAGTATTGGCAATTAGAATCTGCATTCTCACTGTTAAGAGAGGGTGGACAGTCTCTGAACTAGGACCCTCACGTGCTTGTGTTGGCTGAGGTTTGGATTGTATCTACTGGACTGAGTTAGATTCAAGGATGTCAATAGAGTGTGGCAATAGTCAGCAATTCAAATTCATGGAGCAGTCAAGTCAGATTAGATAGTTGATAAGGAACAAGGGATTTAAGCCATAAGAATAAATATTTATCCATTAAAACAACAAATAAATACACCAATGCCTTGATGACAACTCTGTGAATAAAATGGACAGCATAAATTGATAGATGTTTTAGAGGCCAAGGGGGAGGGGGTATATCAAAATGTAAAATGTGCATGCAATTTGATCTAACAATTTTACTGCTAGGATTCTTTCAAGTCTTGGCAGGACCAGAGCAACATACAGTCTAAAGCTACTTTTGCCCCATGCCTGAGGCAAATCCTATCTGAGTACTCTACCTCAGCGGTTCCCAACCTTTCTGGCACCAGGGACTGGTTACATGGAAAACAATTTTTCCATGGATCGGGGTGGGGGGTGGTTTAGGATAATTTAAGCACATTACATTTATTGTGCACTTTATTTCTATATTAATTGTAATAGATAATGAAATAGTTATACAACTCACCATAATGTAGAATCAGTGGGAGCCCTGAGCTTGTTTTCCTGCAACTAGGCAGTTCCATCTGTGGGTGATGGGAAACAGTGATAGATCCTCAGGCATTAGATGCTCATAAGGAGCACGCAACCTAGAACCCTGGCTTGCACAGTTCACAATAGGGTTCATACTCCTATGAGAATCTAATGCTGCAGCAGATCTGACAGGAGGTGGAGCTCAGGCAGTAATGCTTGCTCATCTGCCACTCACCTCCTGCTGTGTGACCTGTTTCTTTTTTTTTTTTTTTTCTTTTTTGAGACGGAGTCTCGCTCTGTCACCCAGGCTGGAGTGCAGTGGCGCGATCTCGGCTCACTGCAAGCTCCGCCTCCCGGGTTCACGCCATTCTCCTGCCTCAGCCTCCCGAGTAGCTGGGACTACAGGCGCCCGCCACCTCGCCTGGCTAGTTTTTTTGTATTTTTAGTAGAGACGGGGTTTCACCGTGTTAGCCAGGATGGTCTCGATCTCCTGACCTCGTGATCTGCCCGCCTCGGCCTCCCAAAGTGCTGGGATTACAGGCATGAGCCACCGCACCCAGCCTATGACCTGTTTCTTAACACACCATGGATTGGTACTGGTCTGTGGCCCAGGTTTGGGGGCCCCTCTCTACCCAATGCCCCATGGATTATGAAATTTCCGAATCTGGCTGGCTGGAGCAGGTACTATTCCTGGCCCTGTGAGAGTGTTGGGTGCTGTTCCCTCTACTTTCTGATGGTTCTTTCTCTGGACTTAAATCGTTTATTTATATGTACTCTTTGATCTGCTGAATACTTGAGGAGCCTCTGCAGGTGTCCAGGTTTCTGTCTCTGGGAAGTTCTCTTTGCTGCAGTCATCTGTGCTGCCAGTTCTGGCCTTGTTAGTCTCCCTGGAGTCTCAGTTGCATTTCCTCAACTCGGGAAGATGGTTGGGTTTTGCTGAGTTTACCCTGCCTGAATCAGGAATTCTCCTGAGCAATAAGTTGGGACAACCATGGAGCTCACTTGTTTCCTATCTTCTAGGAATCACTGTCCTTTGTTGTTTGAGATCTACTATCTTTAAAACCATTTTCAAATATTTCATCTGGTTTTCTTGATTGTTTCAGGAAGGAGGGTGAATCTGGTCTCTGTTATGCTATATTGGCCAGAAGTAGAAGATTATATTGCTTTTTAAAGAAGCATAAAGATATACAACATAATTATTTAGCACAAGTTTATTAAAAACAGTTATTAGTGGACAACTTCTCCATTTTGCAGTCACTTGTTCTTTCAAGGTTGCCTGAGTGGGCTTTTCTTGGGGCAGAACTTTGCTCATTTGTGAAAGGGACATATGTTGGTATGTCAGGATATGGGAAGGGGTGGCATTGGAAGGGCACCACTGGGCTCTGTTATACGATTTTATAGCCGATTGCGCATTTTGTCTCCTTTCAGCGTAACCATAGATATGCAAGTCCTTTAAACAAAACCTACTCCCTTAAAGTAATACATGACTCTTATATGTAACTGAATATACATAAAATGGAATTATTAAAAAATCGTATCTCATATTTTTTGTTATAAATTCACAATTTATAATTGCCTATATTTATGGGGTACAGAATGTTATGATTTATAAATATAATGTGGAGTAATTAAATCAAGCTAATGTCCATCACCTCAAATACTTACCTCTTTTTGTAGTGAAAACACTTAAAATTTACTCTGTTAGCAACTTTGAAATGGACAATCTACTATTAATACATTCACCACACTGTGCAGAGCTCAAAAAACAAAACAAAACAAAAAAAACCCCAACAAACCAATTGCTGTTTGAGATTTCGTACTCTTTGACCATCATCTCTCTATCCCCTACCACCAGCCTCCGTAACCACTCCTCTACTCTCTTCTTTGATTTTTGATTTTAGGTTTTAGATTCCACATATAAGGATGAACATGTAATATTTTTCTTTCTGTGTCTGGTTTATTTCACTTAGTATAATGTTCTCCACTTTTATCCATGTTGTTACAAATGATAGGGTTTCTCTTTTTTGAAAGGGCAAATAGTACTTCATTGTGTATACATGCCACCTTTTCTTCATCCATTCATGTTGATGGACACAGGTTGATTCTATAACTTGCCTATTGTGAATAGTACTGAACTGAATATGGGAGTGCAGACATCTCTTTGAAAAACAGATTTAAAATCATTTGGATAAATACCCAGAAGTAGAATTTCTGGATCCTATGGTAATTCTACTTTTAGTTTGTTGAGGACTGATATGTTTTGTGTGTCCCCACCCAAATCTCATCTTGAACTGTAGTTCCCATAATCCTCATGTGTTGTGGGAGGGACCAGGTGGAGATAATTGAATCATGGGGGCAGTTTCCCCCATCCTGTTCTCATGATATTGAGTTAGTTCTCATGAGATCTGATGGTTTTATAAGGGGCTTCCCTCTTCACTCTGCTCTCATTCTCTCTCCTGCTGCCCTGTGAAGAGGTGTCTTCTGCCATGATTGTAAGTTTCCTGAGGCCTCCCGAGCCATGTGTAACTGTGAGTCAATTAAGCCTCTTTTCTTTATAAATTACCCAGTCTCAGGTATGTCTTTATTAGCAGCATGAGAAAGAACTAATACAGTAAATTGGTACTGGGTAGTGGGGTGCTGCTATAAAGATACCCAAAAATGTGGAAGTGACTTTGGAACTGGGAAACAGGCAGAGGTCAGAACAGTTTGGAGGGCTCAGAAGAAGATAGAAAAATGTGGGGAAATTTGGAACTTCCTAGAGACTTGGAGGGCTCAGAAGACAGGAAGATGTGGAAAAGTTTGGGACTTTTTAGAGACTTGTTGAATGGCTTTGACCAAAATGCTGATAGTGATATGGACAATGAAGTCCAGTCTGAGGTGGTCTCAGATAGAGATGAGAAAGGTGTTGGGAACTGAAGTAAAGGTCACTCTTGCTATGGAAAGAGACTGGAGGCATATTGCCCCTGCCCTAGAGATCTGTGGAACTTTGAACTTCAAAGAGATGCTTTAGGGTATCTGGTGGAAAAAAATTTCTAAACAGCAAAGTGTTCAAGAGGAAGAAGAGCACAAAAGTTTGGAAAATTTGCAGCCTGAGGATGTGACAGAAAAGAAAAACCTATTTTGGGGGGAGAAATTCAAGCCAGCTGCAGAAATTTTCGTAAGTAATGAGAAGCTGAATGTTAATCACCAAGACAATGGGGAAAATGTTTTCAGGGCATGTCAGAGACCACAGAATCCCCTCCCATCACAGGCCCAGAGGCCTAGGAGGGAAAAAATGGTTTTGTGGGCCAGGCCCAGAGGCCCCCTGCGGTGTGCAGCCTAGGGACTTGGTGCCCTATGTCCTAGCCACTCCAGCAATGGCTAAAATGTGCCAAGGTACAGTGTGGACCATGGTTTCAGAGGGTGCAAGTCCTAAGACTTGGCAGCTTCCATGTGGTGTTCAGCCTATGGGTGCACAGAAGTCAGGAATTAAGGTTCGGTAACCTCTGCCTAGATTTCAGAGGATGTATGGAAATGCCTGGATGTCCAGGCAGATATTTGCTGCAGGGGTGGATCCCTCATGGAGAACCTCTGCTAGGGCAGTGCAGAAGGGAAATATGGGGTTGGAGCCTCCAGAGAGTCCCTACTGGGGTACTGCCTAGTGGATCTGTGAGAAGAGGGCCACTGTCTTCCAGACCCCAAATGGTAGATCCTTTGACAGCTTGCACCAGACACCTGGAAAAACTACAGGCATTCAATGCCAGCCTGTGTAAGCATCCGGGAGGGGGAAAGTACACTGCAAAGCCACAGGAGCAGAGATGCCCAATGCCATGGGAGTCCACATTTTGCATTAGTGTGACTTGGGTGTCAGACATGGAGTCAAAGGAGATCATTTTGGAACTTTAAGGTTTAATGACTGCCCTATGGGATTTCAGACTTGCATGGGACCTGTAGCTCCTTTGAGCCAACTTTTCCCATTTGGAATGGGTGTATTTACCCAATGCCTGTACCACCATTGTATCTAGGAAGTAACTAACTTGCTTTTGATTTTACAGGCTCATAGGTGGAAGGGACTTACCTTGTCTCAGATGAGATTTTAGAGTTAGACTTTTGGGTTAATGCTGGAATGAGTGAAGACTTTGGGGGACTGTTGGAAGGGTATGATTGTGTTTCGAAATGTGGGGACATGTGATTTGGGAGGGTCTAGGGCAGACTTATATGGTTTGGCTGTGTCCCCACCCAAATACCATCTTGAATTGTAGTTCCCATAATCCCCACATGTCATGGGAGGGACCAGGTGGAGATAATTGAATCATGAGGGCAGTTTCCCCCATCCTTTTCTCGTGATAGGGAGTTAGTTCTTATGAGATCTGATGGTTTTATAAGGGGCTTCCCCCTTTGCTGGGCACTCATTCTTCTCCTTGCTGCCACCATGTGAAGAAGGATATGCTTGCTTCCCCTTCTGCCATAATTATAAATTTCCTGAGGCCTCCCCAGCCATGCTGAACTGTGAATCAATTCAACCTCTTTTCTTAGTGAATTACCCAGTCTTGGGCATTTCTTTATAGCAGCGTGAGAACAGACTAATGCAAGGACCCTCTGTACAATTTTCCATAAAATTTACATCCCCACCAATAGCGTACATGAATTCCCTCTTCACACTCCTGACTCTTTAGCAGTTTGAAATAATCATTCCTGTTCATGCCTGTCTTGCAAATGTCTCATCTCCATGTGAATACACCTGCTCACTACCTCTCACTACCGCTTTTTCAGTCCATCTTTTTGAATCCAGAAGAAGCCCAAATTCCTGGACTAGTCAAGCATGTAATATTTTACTTTAATATCCCCACTTTGCCAATGTTCGAGCAAGGTTCATTTAAATTTCAGCAAGAACTCATGTGAGACATAAGCAGGATGCATATCCAGCTGGTTTTTAAAGATAATGTCTGATTTTTTTTTCTCTTTGAAAATTCCTGACTTTTATTTTATCCTGTGAAGATAGAGTTTTCTATTTAAAATATCAGTTTGTGCAGCTGTTGTGTGACTTTAAGTCAAATCTAGTTTCTGTCTTTTACTGTCACTGTAATATACTGCAAAAATTATATTGCTTTTTTAGAGTTTTGCAAGTTCATTTCAGATATGTCACTTTTTCCCTTGTAATGGGTTAATGAAGCTGCTTCCTGTTCGGTTTGTGGATTTTATTTAAGGGTATAATAAGAAACATTTAAGCAAATTTCTTAAATTAGTTATTGACCTGAGGCATTAAAAAGGTATTATTAATTTATAATCTTTTTTGATCATTTTTCCAAAATAAGTACTGATCTCCCAAAGACATCAAAAACTGCAAGTGTGTGTAAGTTAATCTAGTGAGGAATTATCTTGGCAGGCTATAGTCAGATTTCTATTTGGAAGGTTTCCATCTATTTCCACACGACAGACCTATATCTAGTGAACTTTGATCAAATGCTTGAGGTGAAGTGAATCAAAGGACACCCTCATCAGACAAGCATTTTTTTTTACCTTCCTTATGGCACCTTATAGTTACATATAAATCTCCCTTAAGGGATTTTTAAGTGAAAACACCCACTAGATATCTAAGCCCAATCATGGGAGTCAAAACTTCTTGGAATGATACACTGAAGACAAATAAAACTGTATCTCTTATGAGAAAATGCTGTTTGGAATGGAGTTCCAACATTTTGTTTCTGAAGAAGCACACTTTATTTCATTCTGGTTCTTGCAATCTGCTCCCCAGAGAATTTCTTGTAATTTTAGCTCACTGTCTGCCAGAAAACAACTTGACCAGTGAGGGAGAAAAAAAATTCTGCTGAAGTCTTTATCATTTTTTTGATAGAAATTATTTGTTGTCTGTTGTTGCCAAATTTATGAGTTTGATTTTTCCAAGTAATTAATACTAGATGCAAATAATATAGTTTCTCACAAGAAATATTTAAATAGTTAAAGAAATGTATTTCAATATGGTTCCTTAGTGAGAGTTTTATAGTGAGACAGTACTGCCTCTAGAGCTGGGTCACTGGAGACCCTGCCCTGTGTACCCTGCCTTATAGTTGCCACCCTGAACCCCAGTTCCTCACTGAGCCAGGACACCCATATACCAGCAGCTTCTGTCCTCCTCCCCACCTCATCCACTTCTACATGCTGTCCTGGTTCTCCAGGACCGTAGAAGTCCCTGTGCAAATGAATGGGCCTGCTTTTAGGTCCCAAGGCATCATCCCCAGATGGATCACCCAAAGTCCAACTGAGCTCCAGTTGTTTACCCCTGAGGCTACAGGGCCCAGCAGCACTTTGGGGAGTATGTGATCAGGACACACAGATATAGACCAGCTTCCCCACCGAGGTATACGGAGGCCCTTTGTGGTACCGGGTAGATCTGGGTGGTGGTAGGTGGGGGCTGTGGGAAGGTGTGATCCCTTTTCTCACCCATCACAAGGTGCACAGCTGATACCCTTATAACAAAAGACAGGTTAACAAGGCAAAAGCACAAGGATATATTTAATCAAAGTTTTGCATGACACAGGAGCCTTCAGATATGAAGACTCAAAGACCCAGGGAAAACTGCCTATTTTTATGCTTAAGTTTGATGAAAAATGGACAGCCATATGGAAATGTGGTTGGACAAAAGTGTATGATTGAGTGGTAATTGACTGAGTGGGGAGACCCAGCAAGGCCTCTCTGTTCAGAGTCTTCTTGGCCTCTCCATGTAGCATTCCTTCTTCCTGGTGCACAACCCCTCTGAAATGAGGGTCTTCAAGGGAGAAGGAGAGTGTGACCTTTCTAGGTTTTATGGTTTTCTTTGGGGAAGAGAGGTTCTACATCTATGGCCTGCTTTGGGGAAGAGGAATTGTTTTCTATGCTTGCTTAGAGGGAGAAGAAGGGGCAAGAAACAGGAAGATGGGAGAAGGTCAGAAAGACCTTGCTTCAGAGGCCTTCCAGTTTCCTTAGGTTCAAAGTACTCACCATGCCAAAGTGCCAAGTTTAAAGGTACTGTGTTTTGAGCCCTGACAGCTGTATGGGCCTGGGTACCACAGTTTGCATTCTTTCTGGGCTGCAAATGATGGGGGAAGGACTTGGATGGATGGGAAAGGAAGATGTCAGGAGAAATGGAAGCACATGTGGTTTTCTCCCAACAAGTTTAAATATAGCATATAAAAGGAGTGAATAGCATTGAATTTTTAAAAAAATGTCCAATGGGAAGATGACAATCAAATCAATTGTCAAAGGCAAGGGGTCCTTAAATTATATGTACCGGGTTGCGCTGCTGTTTCCTTTTTTTTTTTTTTTTTCTGTGCTCCTCTGCCTGGG
This sequence comes from Macaca nemestrina, assembly GCF_043159975.1. NCBI lineage: Eukaryota > Metazoa > Chordata > Mammalia > Primates > Cercopithecidae > Macaca > Macaca nemestrina. The sequence continues at coordinate 31,270,351 of NC_092127.1, forward strand.
CCTTGGAGATCCTGCCTAGAAATGTTCTTGTCTACCACCTTCTAGTTGGAGTGAGGAAGAGCAGGAGGCAGACTGAAGGGCCATTCCTGGGTGCAGGTCACCGTTCAACTGGAGCAGACATGAAACGGGCTGTTAGTGATATTGGAAAGCATCGCAGAATTTGCTAAAGGCAGTCAAGAGTTCCATGTCCCTCAAATGAGAGAGAACAAATAAGGCTTTATCAGTGCACGTGCTCATTTCAATTTTCCCGTCGGAAATCAAGGTGGAAGCCCTTCTGCAGTAACAGGGACTGGACTTTCTGCCTGCACAACAAAAACTGACCAAAATATATGAAACAGTGGTTTACCAAGAGAGGGCTCTCTTCCTGCCTGTAGATGCCACCTTCTTGCTGTGTTCTCATATGGCAAGTGTAAGGTAAAGTAGGGTGGGGCGGAGAGCAAAATCTCTGGGGTTTTTATGAGGTCACCAATGCCACCAGGAGAGTGGCACTCTCGTGACCTCATGTAAACCTAATTATCTTCCAAAGATCCCATCTCCAAATACAATTATATTGGGCTTTAAGGCTTCAATATGAATTTTGAGCGAACAGTGTCTACATTACTTTCTCAGAATTGCCTTCTCATATGAAATACCTTAATTCAATTAAACAACTTTTGCCATTTTGATAAAGAATTCCAACATTAAGATAAATTTATTTTTACTTACATTTTGAAAAAGGTATATTTGCCTTCCAATTTTTATTTCAGTGAAAATATTTCCTTTTATTCTACTGCTATTACAAATAGTGGGTTAGAGAGAAATCATTTAGACATGAGTGGCCTTTCTTTGTATTAAATTTGTTTTATGTTAAATTTTGTACTCTGAATATCACATGGTAATGTGACTTTAATAAAAACATAATATTACACCAAAGATAATGCAATGCCTGAAAAATCACACTGGGGAGCACCATCTAGCAATGGAGTCCAGTGACATCCAGAGTATGGACAGTGTGTGCAGTAAATGGTCAGATTACAGATTACAAGTGAGTTTGGCAAATATTTCTGTAAATGTCTCTCTTCCTCCTCTTAACACCTTTATGGTTTCTAATTCTATCAGATTGTAATATGAAAGTTAATGATGGTGAATGTTTAAGCACATGTAAGTCCTGCAGGTGCATAATCACATATTACCCTCATAGCCACCCAGGAGCCACCATTGTAGGGATGATTACACAGGGGCACAGGAAGTTCTGCAATGTGCTCAACTTCACAGAGTTAATATGTGGTTGGGATGGACTGTCAGCTCAGGTGTTTGACTCTGAAGCCCACATTTTTTACTGCTGTATTAGAATCGATTCGTTCAGATATAAATATTATTCAGGGGCAATCCTCAGATGTGCAGGTAGAACTTGACCTGTATCAATGACCCTCATTCTTAGCCATTGGCTGGCTCCATCCCAACCGCCTGGACAAAGCAGCCCAAGTACTTTTGTCACAGTAAGAAACTGGTTGGTTACACTGTTTCTCTATTCAGATGAATTAGAGCTCTTCACCCCTAAGGTTAGCTGCAAATAGCAAATTGGAAACTATAAAATATCAAGTATCAAAAGGTAAATGGTTTAACTTATTCTGACTTGGAAACTACTCTGGAACATAGCTCTAAATGACTAAAAGTCTTTACTATGGTTGGATGGAAATTTTAAGGCATAAATTTAAGGCTGATTCTAATATCTATTGCATATGTAGGAGAAAGTGGAGTTTGATTTTTCCTGTTGTCTCAGAATTGTGGCTAAAACCCAAAGCTGAGGACACAAGGCACTAAGTATTCCTAAGCCACTAATAGTTGTCAGTGCATGCTGAGTGGCATTCATTCCTACTACTACCACTAGCTACCATGCACCCCTGTCCTCTGATTTCCTCCTGCAACCCAGGAACTTGGAAGAAAGCATTCACAATTTGTGGTTGGAGGTCCTTCCTCCTCTGTCTGCCCTTGGAGAAGGTGACAGTGGTGCTTTTCCATTCACGGAGCCAAGTGAGTCAGCTTTGATAAAATACTCAAGAAGGTTGGGGGTGTCTTGAAAAAGAGGAGACCGACACCCTTTCCCTTCAAGTATTTACTTAGCTGCAGAATCTGGAGACTTAAAAAATTGTCAGCTTTTTTTTTAAAACCTGAGATAGTTCAGTCTCCAGAGAGACTGTCAAAAATTGCCTCTGCCAACTATACTTCAAGTCATTATGATGGGGTGTTGGGAAAAGTTTTTAATTAGCAGTAATCGTGCCTCAAGTAAACCTCATTGGCTATGAGACTGCCACTGTGCAAAGCTAGAATCTGGAGACTTCTGTTGCTGAATGTGTGACATGCTTTTCAGCTCTCCTCCCTCATAATAGAAAAGAAGAGGGAAATGCTGGCCGGGCCGATGTCTCCTGATTTTGAAGATGTGTTCATGGCAAGGTTTAAGGAGAAATGATGTTAAATGGAGGGGCCCTTGGAGACTGAGAGGATTTTGGACATACAGGTCTAGTGTGAAACTTCACATGTACACCCCTTACGTAGAGGCTGACACATCAGGGAGGCCATCGCAACCAGATGGAGGCAGCTTAAACTACAAGAACAGCAGAGGCCTTTCCCAACTCCATGTCTTCCCACAGAGACAGTCATATGAGGAGAGTTTTGTTGCCTCAGACACATCTGCATCTTGTCCCCGAATCCATGGTAGCAAACGTTCCTGGGCATTTATCCAGAGGAGAGGAAATTCGTATATAAAAGAGACATCTGCACCTCCATGTTTATTGCAGCACCACTCACAATATCCAAGATATGGAATCAACTTAATGTCCATCAACAGAGGAAGAACCACGTGGCATACTGTGGAACACTATTCAGCCACACAAGGAATGAAATCCTGTCATTCACTGCAACATGGATAGAACTGGGGGACATTATGCTAAGTGAAATAAGCCAGGGATAGAAAGTTAAACCCCGCTATGTTCTCACTCACATGGGGAAGCTAAAAATTAGTTGATCTCTTAGAGGTAAAAACTACAGCAGAGGATACTAGAGGCTGGGAAGGGTAGAGGGACATGGGTGAGGGAAAGATTTGTTAAAGAATACAAATTAAAGGTAGATGGGGAATAAGTTCTAGTGTTCTATTTATAACACTATACGATGACTATAGTAAACAATAATATATTGTAGTTTTATATAGCCAAAAGGAAGATATTGAATGTTCCCAGAAATGATAAATGTTTGAAATGATGGATATACTAATTACCCTGATCATGATACAGTATCAAAAGTTCACTATATACTCTGTAAAAATTATTTCAATTATGTGTTAATTAAAACAATGAAGTTTTTATAAAAAAGAAGGAATAAAAGGTGTCTCAGAGACAAACCATACCTTTCTCCTTCACTTCAAACATTAAAGCTTGTGTTGGGGAGGTAAGAGAGGACAAGAGCTCTGGGTCAAGTGTGACATTCAAGTATTAAGTATTTAATGGCACTGAGTCTTTTTTTTTTTTTTTTTTTTTTTTGAGATAGGGTCTCATTCTGTCACCCAGGTTGGAGTGCAGTGGCTGGATCAGATCGTAACCTCCTGGGCCCAAGCAATCTTCCTACCTCAGCCTCTGGGACTACAGGTACACTGGGCTAATTTTTTATTTTTTTGTAGAGACAGGATCTTGCCATGTTGCCCAGGCTGATCTTGAACTCCTGAGCTTGAGTGATCCTCTCACCTTGGCCTCACAAAGTGCTGGGATTTACAGGTGTGAGCCACCGTGCCTAGCCACATTAAGTCTTAATTATTGGAACAAAAAGATTGTTGACATTGTTTTAATAACAAAAGTGACTAAACAATCACCCTAAGACATTGTTAAGGCAGCAATCACCCAGCTGGAAAAGCAAATTTGATCTAGTGTTGCTGGTGGACATAACTGAAAGACAAAAATCATTTTGTAATTGAACTCCAACAAATTGTGACTTCTCAATCAGCAGGTATATTTATAAGCAAATTGTTTTCCCCCAGCAAGTTGTCATTTTCTTTATGGGCAAATATTCAGTTGCTTTTTCCCTTATCTCGATCATGGCTCTCCAGTAGAATTTTCAGTGATGAAGAAAATGTTCCATATATGTGCAGACCAATATAGTATCCACTACATCCATGTGGTCATTGAACACTTGAAAATGTGACAATAAACTGGGCTTTTGATTTATTTTTAATTTTGATTTAAATTTCAATAATAACATGTGGCTAGTAGCAACAGTGCTGGTCAACACTCTTGAAAAAAAATTGAGCGAAATCAAAGGTGAAGATGAAGGAAAGCTCTATGTTAATAGGTGTTTTTCTATGACTCTATTCTTTTAAGGGCAACATAAAAGTATTAATGTATATTAACTTGGCTAGGACTTATTTGAACACAATTTAAGGAAAATCTGTACAGTTTTAAAAGTAAGTCACATATTCAAAAACCCATTTATTGATAGTGTTGAAAGAATGGAATGACTAGAATCAACTCTGCAAAACACTGAGGCATAGAAAATCTTTACTCAGGCCAGGCGCGGTGGCTCATGCCTGTAATCCCAGCACTTTGGGAGGCCGAGACAGGCGGATCACGAGGTCAGGAGATCCAGACCATCCTGGCTAATATGGTGAAACCCCGTCTCTACTAAAAATACAAAAAATTAGCTGGGCGTGGCGGCGGGTGCCTGTAGTCCCAGCTACTCGGGAGGCTGAGGCAGGAGAATGGCCTGAACCCGGGAGGCGGAGCTTGCAGTGAGCCAAGATCATGCCACTGCACTCCAGGCTGGGTGACAGAGTGAGACTCCTTCTCAAAAAAAAAAAATCATTACTCAAAGATCATTTCCCCATGGGTCATTTTTCTGGAAACATTTGCTTTGACCCTCAAGTAAGGTCAAGTAAGATTACATCTCCCTTAAATATATTATGTTCCTAAATATCACTATCTTTCAACAATTTGGCCAAAGCATGGCTAAATTATGAAGTCAAGAAAGCCAAGATGGCTGGGCCTTTCTAGTGCATATGAATTCTTCATAATACCCCTACCAGAATCAAGATGGATACAATGGGGTACTCTGATCCATTTCAGATAAAAGAGATAAAAGAGAGCTATGTTCTACTCACTCTTCTTATCAACATAAACCAATAATCTGATTCTTATTATTTATATTCAGGTAGTCCATATCCTTTTGTTACAGCAGATAGGAAAACAAACTTCTCTACACTGATGATGTGGGGCACTATCACGGATTAGGAGGAGCCTTACACCCTGATTGCCTACTACTGTTAAAAGAACCAAAACAGGTATTCTTGGCTGATGGATTCTAATATTCAAATAGTGAGTGTTTTTATTCAGGAACTTGGCTGTGCATTTTGTAGAGAACTCATTCTGGTTGACTCAACAGGAAGTACTACTGCTCCAAGTCAGTTATTGTCAGCAGGGGTACCAACTGGCTGCCTGCAGACCAAGTTCTACCAGGAGACTGGCTGCAACAGTGTTTTTGTGTTTTTGTTTTTGTTTTTGAGATGAAGTTTCACTCTTGTCGCCCAGGCTGGAGTGCAACGGCACGATCTCAGCTCACTGCAACCTTTACCTCCCAGGTTCAGCGACTCTCCTGCCTCAGCCTCCCAAGTCGCTGGGATTACAGGCACCTGCCACCATGCCCAGCTAATTTTTGTATTTTTAGTAGAGACGGGGTTTCACCATGTTGACCAGGCTGGTCTCAAACTCCTGACCTCAGGTGATCCAGCCACCTCGTCCTCTCCAAGTCCTGGAATTACTGGCGTGAGCCACCATGCCTGGCCCAACCAGTGGTTTTATACTTTTGAATGTTTGTATGTTTGCAGTGCCTCTGGATAAGCATCTTCAGTTTGCCATTGTTCACACCTGGCCCCGTTATACATTTAGTGGCACCCGAGGGCTTTTGAATTGGCAACCTTCTTTCTACCCAAACTACCCTCAGATTCTTTTATGATCTTGGAAGCTCATTGATAAGAATTGCTAATCCCAGTCATCTACATTTTGCTCTATGGGGCTCAACTTAGTGGTTATGGAGGCTTTCAAACAAATTCAAAGATTTGAGGTCAACATTGACTCTCCATCAGGCAGTTCTGGAGTCCCCAGTTAATTAGTTTCTGCCAAATGTATGGTTGAAATGAGAGCTGTTGGAGGAAAACCATATATGGGAACATTATTATATGTTAGTCTAAGTTCTTTCTTTGTAACAAGTTAGATCACAAGCTATCTACTTGAACTATATTAGATTTTCCTATAAAAATGGTTTTCCTGAAATAAAATTTAAGGTTGTGTCATTGGCTTTATAAATAAATGTTGGATGAAAAACATTCATTGATCAACACCTTTATGTAAAGACACATGGGATATATTACTGTATCACTAGTGTAGTGCTAGAAAAAAAGACTCCTTTGAAATAGTGTGCTTCCTTTTATCAGACAACGAGAATCGCCTCACCTGTAATGCTTCATTTTTTTCCCTTGGCTGTCATGATATTAAAATTAACCCATTACTCCTTCCTTACACCGTTACTCTCCTCTTTATGTGCTTTCTCATCTCTTTTACCTCACTGTTTTCAATATGACGATTAAAGTCTACCTTCTATGACAGTATCATTGTGCCTGATCCTCTACTAGGGATAACGAATCCTGAAGAAAGACTGCCCTGTTTTGATTTTTATTTCTTATAGTGCCTAGCACAGCATTTTTCACCTTGCTCATATATAATGAATGTTTGCTGATTGACTCCATTAATATTTTTCTTTATGCTAATAAGCCTGCTGACTGAAAAAATTATTGGTTCAAAATCTTAAAGAAAGTCTATATAAATTTGATAGAATGACACTTTCTTGAGACAGATCCTGATAGTCTAGGTTGTAATGTCTGTGGTTGATATCCTCAGATAAATGTTGAAATTAATTATGGAAATCCCTTGTTAGTGATTGGTTTAGGAAAAGGGATATGACCCAAAACTACTCAATGAGGCATGAGAAAAGTCAGTTAGTGGTTTGCAGGGAGGGAGAGTATTTTATGTTCTTATGAAGGAAGTATACTGAGATGGTTCACTTTATTCTCTGGACATTGTGACATCTAGATGTGATACTTGGAACTCCTGCAGTGTATGGGGCCATGAGGAAGCAGCCTGAGGGCAAAGACAACACAATGAGGATAGCAGAGAGGTGAAAATAATGTAGGTCTTTGATGACTTTGTTTATTATTATTTTTTGGAGAAGGATCTCACCCTGTCACCCAGGCTGGAGTGCAGTGGTGTGATTGTGGCTCACTGCAACCTGGAACTCCTAGGCTCAAGGATACTCCTGCTTTAGCCTGAGTAGGTGGGACTACAGGCAAGCGCCACCATGCCCAGCTAATTTTTAAATTTTTTGTAGAGACGAGGACTCGCTATGTTGCCCCCAGGCTGGTCTCAAACTCCTGGTCTCCACTGACCTTCCTGCCTTGGTCTCCCAAAGTGCTGGGATTACAGGTGTGAGGCACTGTGCCCAGCCTAATGACTTTATTGAGTCTCTGCATCAAACACCCCTGTGGGTTGTGCTCCCTCAGATTTCTTATGTGGCAACAGGTATTTCCTGTTGTTTAAGCTGATTTGTAGAAATTTTTGGTTATCTGCAGTTAAAATGCGTTCTCACTGAAACAACCTCCACTGTCATCTCAAAAAATTAGAAGAAAATATATGTTCTCCGCTGTGTTCTAAATATATAAAGGGACAAATACCAAAAGGCTTCTACCTTTGAGAACTTGTGGGTGAAAAAGTAATGTCCCTTTAAAAGAAATGAGGCAGTTTGTTGAAAAGGCCCAGTTGTGGCTGAAAACTGTCCATTTGTTATTTCAACCCAGATGCTTCTGTCAGTTTCTTCACCCTGGATGCTGGAGTATAGAAAGAAAGGACTTTGGGCTAAATCTGGAGGTAGGGACTGGTGAGGCAAGTTAAATGGAAAAGAAGGTGGACCAAGAAACTGATCAAGCAGGTGAAAAAATGGTAGCGGTAGATGCCCATGGTGGGAAAGAAAGTGAATCCAGGGGAGGCCAGATGGGCTGAAGAATTGGCAATGGCTAAGCCTTCCGGGATTTGGATGGATGGATGATGATGATGATGATGAGTAGCAATCACAGTAAAAAGGAGTGAAATTGCTGGAAGCAGAGTGAGTTATGGTAAGGATGGAGGATTCTGGAGTCTTGAAATATAAGTTCAAAAATACTATGGCTATAATATTTACTTGTATTAATTTATGCAACAAATATTTATGCTTATTTACTATTAGAGCTTATAGGATGCATTCCATCATCATAAGTAGTTAGGACTACCTTCAGTGGTTAAATCAGAGACCAGTGGTCAGCAAACTATTGGAAAATTTTCTTTGTGCATCACAATTGTGATTCTAAAAAATAACTTTTCAAAAAGATATTCTAATCCAAACTTACCTTGGTTCCTCCTCTAATTCCAAAAGGACATTTCTCATATCATCTTTGTCTAGTCGTCTTATCTTAATTTTTAATGTAATGGAATCCTCAGTGCCTCATGCCAAAAATAAAAATCCTCGATAGATTAGATTTTATATGTCTGATATGGCAAACATATATTCCTGTCTTTCCGTGTTTTTACCCTTGTTCCCAAGGCACTCAAACTGATCTCAACGTGGCAAACATGTTTAGTTTAACAAAGAAATCTTGATGCAACTGGTCAAGGGACTGCTGATTGTTATAAGGATACAAAATATAAGTCAGGACTAATTCTTACCCCAGGACTTATTGTCTAGTGTGTGTGTGTATGTGTGTGTGTGCGCGCGTGCGCATTTGAGACAGAGTCTCCCTCTGTTGCCCAGGCTGGAGTGCAGTGGCACGATCTCTCAGCTCACTGCAACCTCTGCCTTCTAGGTTCAAGAGATTCTCCTGCCTCAGCCTCCCAAGTAACTGGGATTACAGGCACCCGCCACCATGCCCGGTCCTAGTACATGTATTGATTATATAAATCCACATCTCTTAAGTAGAGTATTACAAAAAACTTCATCTTCAAATATGTTGTAGCAATGCAAAGTGTATGCATGAGGGTATGTTTGAGGTCTCAGCTAGAAAGACAAAGTAATGATAGCTTTTAAAATGTGCAAGTACTGGAAGGTTGTGTTAGAGTTATGTTGTTGCTGTTGTTAATAAAACTTAAAGTAATATTTGACTCAGTAGCTTTTCTACAGAAGTGGTATTTAAGGTTACATTTATTTTTACCAAGTTCATTCTTATGAACTTCTGACTTAATGTGTATGTTAATAGTAGATTTTCAACATTCACAGCAATTTAGAAATACAGTTGTTCCTTGGTAGCCTTGGGGATTGGTTTCAGGATCCCCTTGGATACCAAATCTGAGGATGTTCAAGTCCCTGATATAAAATGGTGTAATATTTGTAAATATTCTCCCGTATACTTTACATCACCTCTAGATTACTTATTGTACCTAATAATTGCCTACATATCATTTTACTCATGTGGATTCAACATAGTACTTGGCATGTGACAAATTTAAATTTTGCTCTTTTGGAACTTTGTAGAATTTTTTTCCCATGTATTTTTGATCAACAATTGGTTGAATCCATGGATGTGGAACCCATGGATATGGAGGGCTGACTGTATTCTAAATTACTGATAATAAGAAATACATCAAACACAAATGTTTTAAAAAAGCAATATAAATCTCACGCATTTTACATTTTTTGTTTGTAACTGTCTATTCCAGGTGTCCCCAGAGTATTCTCTGATCTTTTCCTTTGTAGATTTTGCAAACCAGTCACTACATAGCAACAGTGATTTCAAAGGTGTTGGCAAAAGCTTTAACTTATGCAAGAGTTTTCTCTCCCAGCAATGTGATACCAGAAATTCCCTTAATTGCACTTCCTTTATCTCTTTCTCTATGTGAATAAATCATACTCATGTTTCTAAATCAGTTCTAATGTTACTTCCTCATAGACTGTCTTAATTCCCTTCCAGCAAAAGTAACCTTTCTCTACAATGCAGAGACGCCATATCTGCATTCTCAATGATACTGCCCCCACAGGAGTGAAAATGGATTCTTGTCTCAGGGAGGGTGAAAAAGCTTAGATATTACAATGGTTTGTGACCCTCCAATATTCAATCTTATTACTATGTATATTAATTCATGGGGTAGGAGGCTGTTAGGAATAAATGTCTAAAAGTGCTCCTTAGAGGTGTGATAATTTAAAAAGCTTGAGAAATACTACTCCACATTTAAAAGTATGTAATGTGTTATCTGTGCTTTCCCCTCATCACCTTGACCTACATATCTCCAGTAGGCTTGGAATGTTTTGTGTATTTGTGTGTATAACATTCCTGTATTCATTGTTTATGATAAAGTCAATAAGCTCCGTCAAGGCAGAGGCCAAGGCTTATTTATGGTTATATTTCTTATGTTTAGTTCATGATATGGTCTCAAAAATTGTTTATTGACCTAAATATTAATCCTGCATCTTACAGTCCTCAGTGTCTGGCTGTTCATGGTTATAGGTTCCTTTGGGAAAGGACTGGAGGAATTATTACCATGTATCTTTGCTGTGCTGCTGCAGAATCTTTTCTTATGGGGATTTAGTCTCTTTCAGCCAGTGAGTTCTGGATATGAATATTGGCTCAGGTTCTAAAACAGGGCAGTGAATTATGACTTTTAATTGGGAAAGTTTCCTGAAGCTTCCTGATTGTTCATCCTTGATTGTAACGGTATAAATCCGTGTTATCCAATATGGTAGCCAGATATGGCTTTTAAAATTCAATTGAGTTAAAATGAAATGAAAAATTCTGTTTCTTAGTTCTATTAGCCATGTTTCAAAGATCACTCATTTCCAGGACCTCTCCATAAAATTGCTATCAAAAGGTGAAACGTTTAGCTTGCAAAGATATGAGTTTTTTTCCTGTTCATCCTCAACTAATTTCACAACTTTTAGATGGCAAAGACACTTTTCCACCTCTGCCCCAAATTGAGTCCACCCCTTTGTCAACGAAGCTGCTGGATTTCAACCTGAGCTGCCCCGGGCGAGTCTCCTGCCACGGCCTGCTGCTGACTTGCTCCCTCTGCTCTAGCAGTTTGTCAAGTATAAGTACTTTTAAATTTATTGTCTGCCTTTGGCAATTTTCAATACATTAAATTAATTATTTTGACATTTTTTCCTGTTTTATATTATTCTTTGGGGGAGAGAAGTCACTGACCTCTTCATGCCCCCTAAATCAGAGGTCCTTCCAAGGATGTTATGTTTTTCTTTGAAACAGCTATTAACATTTCATGAATTCTCAGTAAACATTGGTTAATAATTTCATTCACGTGAGTATTAATAAAGTTTCTATTAGGTATATAAAATGAAATTATATCACTTATCTGGCAAAACCTTTTAGAACCTAATCTGAGCAAAACGCTGTGTCCTTTCAGCCATCTACCAGGCCCACCTGACCCACGCCTCTTCTCCACTCCGCTGCTTTCTGACCATCTTTCCTACTCTAGGGTCATTACTCCTTCTGCTCCAGCCTCACTGACCTTTTTGCTATTTCTCTAAATTTAGAGCTCACAACTCCCCCTCAGAATCTTTTCACTCACTGCTCCTTCTGCCTGGAACTTTCTTCCCTACATGGCTCACCCTCTAGCTTCTCAGCAGTGACTCTTTTCCTGACCCTTTCTGGCCTCCCTTACCTTGTTTCTCCATAGCACCTGTTACATCTGCAAAATATGTATTCTTGGATTGTCTGTCCCACTCTAATGCAGTTTCTTGAGATAACTTTTTGCTCCTGCTGTATCTGGATACCTAGAACATGCCTGATATGTCCTAGATTTTCAATATATATTTATTGAATTAATTGAAGGAATGAATATGCATTGTTTTCAGCAAGGCAAATGGAAATACAACAGAATTGAAAGAGTGAGCCATACAGGAAAAGATAAGACTGAGCCCCTATCTTCCGTCCCCACAACCTCTCCTCAGGTAAACATGTTTATATTGGGAATACTGGTCATAATTACAGAATTTGTCCCCTGTCACTCAACATCCATTATGGATGTGGATTGTCATGGTAATGGGAAGAGGGAGAAGTGAACTTGCAGAAGATAGTGAAAGATTGTATTATGAGGAAAGTTGTGTTGCACACATAAACCTTAGGAAATTCTTACTCCTTTACCTTGAACTTGAGACACCCTCATTGCCTACTGTCACATGCTGTGAAGTCAGTAAATACTCCCAATATTCTGCCATCCATAGTAGCCTCTGCCTAATTACCTGAAGGTCCCAGAGAGGCCACGGTTCCTGAGAAGAAAGTTTTGGTAATAATAATAACAATAATGTTAATAATTAATTGTTAATTATTAACAAGGCAATTAATAATATTAGTAGCTAAAATGTGCTTGAACTTACTATCTGCCAGGGACTGTCAGCTTTTTTAATGCATTATCATGTTTTAATTGCTATTATCTTGCCTGTTTTCATTTTTTTTTTTTGTTATTTAGACAAGGTCTTCTCTGTTACCCAGGCTGAAGTGCAGTAGTGTGATCATGGCTCACTGCAACCTCAAACTCCTGGGCTGAGGCGATCCTCCCACCTCAGCCTCCTGAGTAGCTGGGACTACAGGCATGTGCTGCCATGCCTGACTAACTTTTACTATTTTTTCCCCATAAATATAGGGTCTCTCTATGTTGACAAGGTGGTCTCAACTCCTGGCCTCAAGTGATCTTCCTACCTTGGCCTCCCAAATTGCTGGGAGTATAGACATGAGCCACTATACCAGGTCTGTTTTCTTTATAAAGAAATTCAAGCAAAGAGAAGTTATTTAATTGGTACCAGACCATAAAAGTTAAGGTCCAAAATGAGTGGCACAAGAGTTTGATGCCACTGGACACAGAGGAGACTATCTGAACAATAATATCATTAATTTCTCTGTCACTGCCCCAGGTGAACTTGCCAATTTCTATAGTAAAACCATGCAGCTATGATCCAGAGCCTCAGATAATCCCTTTAAAACAATCATTCTCACAGGGGCTGTTTTGCCTCCCAAGGGACATTTTGATCATCATACTGGTTGGGGTGGTGGTGCTACTGATATCTAGTGGGTAGAGGCCAGGGATGCTGCTAAACCTTTTATAGTGCAAAGGACAGCACCCAAGGACAAAGAAACATCTGGCCCCAAACATCAGTAGTGCTGAGGCTGAGAAATCCTGCTCTAGATTCTCTTGCTCTTCATTAGGAATCTAGAGCTTTATCTCCTTTATCATCTCCTTTATCTCCTTTAGCATCTCTAGATTCTGTCCCACAGCCTTTTCTTGTTTTCTCTGTGCACAGCCTTCAGATTGCTGCTTTAGTTGGACTATTGACTGTGGATTTATTATGACTTTGTAAAGGTCCGAATGCTTTTGGCAGCAGGTAACAAAAATGGCAGTTCGAATGAGCTTAATAAGAAAACTTATTATCATATGTTCCCAGGAGCCTACAGGTAGGGTAGGAATGGAGAGAAATATGACCTGTGATCATATTGAAGGAACTTTTGCCCCTGCTGTATCCTGATACCTAGAACACGCCTGGTACATCCTAGACTCTCAATATGTATTTACTGAATTAACTGAACAAATAAATATGCATTATACTTAGCAAGGTGAAGAGAAATACAACAGATTTGAAAGAACCATACAGCAGAAGATAAGACTGAGCTGCTATCCCCTTTCCCCACAACCCCTGATCATATTCCTCTTCATTCCAAGGTTTATTTTTCTTTGTAATTAATTTTGCTTTGCCCTTCTCCATTGTCAGATTGGTCCCGAGGTTGGTTTCCTTCATGATTGCAAGATACAACCAGCAGCAAATGGGGGAACCACTGCCATTATTTATATACAGTAGAAGAAAAAGATAAAATTCTCCCCCTTTTCCCAAACCATGGTATATGTCCCCTCCTTCATTCTGATTGGTCTAATGTATACCCAAACTTAGATCAAAATCATATTTGGAGTGGAATGCCATGTGCAGATTAGCTTACTCTTTAGGACCTACCAGTAGAGTTCAGAATAGTGTAGGTGATTAAAATGTGAGCTAGAAAAGCAAAAGGGGAAAATGAATGTTGGATAGGACACAAACTGAATCTACCATACCCCAGTTACTATTACAAAGATGTTTATTTGTTCCATTCGCTGCTGTCAATGGGCCAGTCCCATCCCTCCCTCACTGTTTCCACTCCTGGCTCCTGGAATCACAACCCAACTATATCATCTCATTTTCCTACAAACCCAGAAGAAATTGCTGTGGATGAAATAATAAAACTCTCGGAGGATTTGAGAACTGAGCTGGAACTTGAAATGTGTCAGAAATTTCGATGGGCAGCTTTTGTTTCCAATGCAATAGATTACAAAACATAAAATGATTATAAAGAGAAGTAAGATTTCTAAGAATCCTGGCATAGTACATAAAATGCTTTAAGACGAAAGAAAATATTTCTATTTTTCTTCATAAAACCGGGCAACAGATTTATTATAGAAATGACTTAATAGTTTAAAAGGCTGTATCAAATTCAGTCAATTTTATGAAGCACATTTTATGGTAATATATTCTTGTTCATTATGTGTTGCTATAACAGAATACCTGAGACTGGGTAAAATTTATAAAGAAAAGAAGTTAATTTAGCTCACAGTTCTGCAGGTTGGGAAGTTCAAGGGCATAGCCTCAGTTTCTGGTTAGGGTTTTTCTGCTACATCGTACTATGGCTGAGTAGGTCAAAGGGGAAGTAGACACGTGTGAAGAGAAGCAAAACCCAAGGAGTGTTCTTGCTTTATAACAACCCACTCTTTGAAGAACTAACTCAATCTAATGCATTCATTACCAGTGGCATCAAGCTACTTGTGAGAGATCTGCCTCCATAGCCCAAGTACCTCCCACTAGGATCCACTTCAAATACCACCACACTGGGGAGCAAATTTCAACATACATTTTGATGGGAACAAACTATTTCCAAATGATAGCAGTGTCCTGTAATTACAATGTGTTGCATGGCCCAAATATGATCTCTGTGGAGCCTGTCTTCTTGAAGAGAAGTTGTACTTTTAGGTAAGAGTGGAGACTTGACTATGTATATAGAAAATAAAGAGAAAAGCAATATTAAAACAAACCAATCTTTCCTTCAGTTGCTGGATGTTTAATTTTACTAATATAAATAAGTTTATTTCCCCTTGACTTTTCTTTCTAGGGACTGAGTTAACCTTTTAAAAGAATAAACGTAATACATATTTAAGCATTATGATTTATGTTGATAGATTGTTACAATCTACTCTGAAATTTCAAAAGGTGATAGAAAAACCACATCTACAGGTAAAATCCTTCATTTTATAACTTTCTTTGGAATAAACAGACCACAGTTAAGTTTCTGAGTGTAGATAATGAATATATCTCACTCTAAGAAGGGCCAATTCTGAAAAGGAGAATATTCTTATTCATTATTATGTTAAACGTAACCTTAATGTTTTTCAGATATTGATTTTTTTTTTATATACCCACGATCTAGAAACCCACTCACAATGCCAAAAAGGAACAGAAAATGTTTCACTTTTTCTTGGATCACTTTATTTTATAATTATACTACTTATTGTTACTTATATCAGAAAATGGGCATAAGAAAGTCAACGGGTGAAATTAAAATGAATCTATTTTGTCTCTTCCTTGCAGCTCTGTCAAATTATATTTTTTCTGAAGATAAATTATTTGTGAAAAAAGTTTTGGAATTTATTTTACATTAGATCTTATTTTTTCATCACAACAAAATATGAGTTTTTGAATTTGAAAATTAGACATTGAACTTCCATAATTAAATAACTGTACATCTATGGTTATGATGACTAAAATTATCTGAAAAATTTATAAGAAAGGTGAAATGTAAACAGCTACCTTAAATTTTGTTTTTGTGAAAGTAGTCAAGTCATTATAGAAAAATGAGTATCTTGGCCGGGCGTGGTGGCTCACACCTGTAATCCCAGCACTTTGGGCGGTGGATCACTTGAGGCAAGGAGTTTGAGATCAGACTGGCCAATATGGTAAAACTCTGTCTCTTCTAAAAATACAAAATTTAGCCAGGCACGGTGGCAGGCACCTGTAATCCAGCTACTTGGGAGGCTGAGGCAGGAGAATCACTTGAACCTGGGAGGCGGAGGTTGCAGCGAGCCAAGGTTGCACCATAGCACTCCAGCCTGGGCAACAAGAGCAAAACTCTGAAAAAAATAAAAAAAAAAAGAGTATCTTTAAAAATAGCTTTTAAACAGTTGGGAGGCACATTATATGTATATACACACATATATACATGTACACATATATACACACACATATACATACATATGTATGCACACATAATTTGAAACCAAGTGTTATGAATTGTGGTTTTTCTTAAAATACAATAAAATTTCACTGTAAGTGGAAAAATTCCTAAATAAACCTAAATCATTTTAATTTTGTCACAACAAGAATTCCTGCTTCTAAGAAGACAAAAATCAAGGGAACTTATTAAAAGATCACATAGCTTCCTGGACACCAGCTAAATGAAACCATAGCTCATGGCATAAAGGTCAGGTCACTTCCTCTGCTATCATTGTACATCAAAGAACTGAGACACTTTCCACAAGTTTCAATGAAGGCATAGATGTTTCTATTATCTGGATGTATCAGGTGTACATTATTATCATTCTCGGTTATCTAGATGCTTCATTACATTCTAATTGTTTCACTGGGTTCAGCCAAACATTGAATATAATGAAACAAAACAAAAGCGCACACACACACAAAAGAAACAAAAGCCTTTGTAATAAAGAGACATAAAGATAAACTCTATTATCCTGGTATATGGAAGGATCAGACAGGGATGAAAATATTCTTCATGGTTCTCTGCCTTTGTTTCATGACATAATCACCCAACTCCATGCCAGGCAACAGAGTCACAGCAGAAACAAATATCTACAACAGTGATTAGCAACTAGAATACCAGGGAAGCTTTAAAAAGTACCAATTCCTAGGTGCTAGGCCCAGTTAGATGAGTTCAGTTTATCTGGGGTGAGGTTTGGGCATCAGCATTTTTTAAAAGCCTCCTGCGTGATCTAATATTCAGTCATAGTTCAGTAGAGACCCATTGGTCTATAGCTAGCAGAGAGAATGAGATGGACATGTCATCTGGGCCTATGCAGATGACAACTGCATAGGCCCAGACAATGAGAGAAAACAGGGATTAAAAAAAAAAAAGAGGCAGATATTAATAAAGCAATAAAGAACAAGAAATAAAGCAACAAACTTCTGAAATTATTCACAAAATGGCAACTGTGTAAACACTTGCTTAGATCTTCAGGGAGTTCTGCAGAGATGCTGTCATTGTCAATAGGACTCTAAATAGAAAAGACGCTTCCAAACCAGGCAGTTATTTAGCCAATTCTAAGCATAGATGCCAAGAGCAACAGCTATAATTTATGCATAGAGGCAAGAAGCTTAAATATACCTGCTATGGTTTGAACATGTCCCCCAAATTTCATGTGTTGAAAAGTTAATCCCCAATGCAACAATGTTGAGAAATGGGAAGTTAAGATGTAATTAGGTCATGAGGGCTCTGCCTATTATCATGAGTTAGTTATCTAAGGAATAGGTTCCAAATAAAAACGATTAGTTTGGCCCCCTCCCTGCCCCATGCATGCTTTCCCACCATGTAATGCCTTCCTCCATGTGATGACACAGAAAGAGGGTCCTCACCAGATGCAGCTCCTTGGTGTTAGACTTCCCAGCCTCCAGAACTGTAAGCCAAATTCACTTCTATTGTTTATAAATTACCCAGTCTATGGTATTGTTATGGCATTACAAAATAGACTAAGACAACACCTAACTAGAATGATTGCAAAGTTATACCACTTTCATTTCATTTCACAATCATTTCACATGTGTTGTTATTCCAATTAAAATTCGAATGTTACTTTTGATTTTTATTTCTGGTTCAAACTGGGGCCTCTGTATGTTTAGAAAAGGTTATTCTAAGCCTTAGTCCATTCTTAAGGCCTCTGAAGAGTCAGTTCAAACTTATTTGACCTAGATTTTTTTAATGGGATTTCCTTGGAGTTAATGTGCTTTTTTCCTGGCATATATCCTAGGACAAATACCTAAGGAAGGATCCTCTGTCCAATTTTTGTTTTTGCATAAATTTTGGATTTTCTGTAAAGATTCCCCTTTCACAGCTCTATCTCCCTGGAAGTTACCATTTCTGGCTTCATTCCGTTTTTCATACTGTCTCCTATTCCCACTCTGCCATCCTCATGGAATGCCTTTTCTCTCAGTTTTCTCTTCCTCATCGCCAGCATGCACAGACACACAGAACTGGAGACTGCAACAATGGTTGCAACCATATTTGTAAGTCTTCTTAACACACATAATTCAATCTCTGTATCTATGCTATTTATTTTCCACTTTAAAATGTGAGTCTTGTCGATTTTTTCTTTTTGCTGTATTACCTACAGCCTCCAAATAACAAAAAACATTATACCACCTTTTCTATGGGTGGTTATGAATTTGAGTAATGAAGGTCTGTGGATTTCTTGCCAGTTAGCAAGAACCTATATTTTAAAATTACTAGATTTTTACAAAAAAAAAAAAAGCACATTATTTAAAAGAAAACATCAGTTCTGGACTTTCAAAGATAATGCGGTGTTTTTCCTTTTATTGTAGTTCTTTGAATATTTTTTCAAAGGAATGCATGTTCATTTTTACAATAAAGATTTGTCTTTAAAAAATGGATGGCCCTTGGCCTATCTTCCCTAGCCTTCAGTTCAGACATTCAAAGGCAATCATTTTCAGATCCTTTGGCTTTTTCTTCTGGTATTTACTTTCAAATTTCAATGATACTGCCTATGATTATTTTTATTGCTCCATTTTAGACCTCCTCTTTGACTTCCTGTTACGGTACTTGAGGGTTCAGCTGTGAGTGCCCCTTGCTTTTCCTCCCGAGGTAGTCGTATCATCGTGTCTTTGGTCCTAGAGCTTGGTGCTTAGTTCTTTAACTACAGAACCCTCAGGGTCCTGACTGCTCAGGGACACTAGTCAGGGTTGATTGAAGCATCTGACTCTCAGCAATCTAGCAACAAGCCTTCTTTTTCATCCCTACTGTGATCATTAGGGGACAAACAGCTTTCTTTCAAACATTTGAGGCCAAAAAGTTTGAATACACCCTCCTTTGCGGCGCAAAGGAACTATTAAATACCTTTTTAAAAGATACTTTCTTCAAGCTTTTATTTTTGGATGCACACCACCATTCTGAAGGGAACTACATTTCCTCACCCAAAAGTGTTTACTTTTCTTGGTATCAGCCTCCAGTAATTCCTTTGGGTTGGGGTCTCTTCCAGTGATTCCCAGGAGAAGATCTGGCACATTGTGGCTAGAGAAGAAATGACAAAAATCAAAACACAAAAGTTCACAAGTGTCTTTTTTTTTTTTTTTTTTTTGAGACGGAGTCTCGCTCTGTTGCCAGGCTGGGGTGCAGTGGTGCGATCTCCGCTCACTGCAACCTCCGCCTCCCGGGTTCAAGCTATTCTCCTGCCTCAGCCTCCGGAGTAGCTGGGATTACAGGTGCCCACCACCACACCCGGCTAATTTTTGTATTTTTAGTAGAGACAGGGTTTCACCATGTTGGGCAGGCTGGTCTCGGTCTCTTGACCTTGTGATCCACCCTACTTAGCCTCCCAAAGTGCTGGGATTACAGGTGTGAGCCATCGTGTCCGGCCCACAAGTATCTCTTATAGCTGGGTCTCTCACCACAATGGCATGTGACTCTCCTGGGTGACTATTAATAACTCCTCATTTAAAGCTGCAGATTCAGAAATATTTGTTTAGAAACTAGTTTCACTGCCTTATAGAAATGCCCCTACCTTTCCACACAGGCATATACAAGTGCAGAGCTGTACAATCATCAATTAAGGTGATAAAGTAAAAAATGCAGCATGTTCAGAATTAAGAAATGTATATGTGTTTGACTTAGAATATATCTCTCTTCAGTGGTGAGCTTGAATTTTTTTGATTGGACCAGAGCTTTGCCTCCTCTTCTTTTCCAGAACATTTTCTTCTTAGCAATGTAAAGCTACATGTCATATTCTGATTACATGGCCCTGGCTTTCCTTAGGAGTATGGCTAATAGCTCTAGGAAACCCAGACCAGGAGTGAGACCAGTGGCTTCTGACTCAGTGATTTCTGACTGGTCTTACTCTCCCACGGCATTGTTAATTCAGATCTTAATAGCTTAATCCTCCCTATTAGAGGTAAGAATATTGGAATTAATCTGAATGAGGCGAATTCTCCCTTTTATGGCAGAGAACATATATCTCTGTTTTGCAAGATATGGCAGGTGAGAGCATACTGCAAAATCTCACCCCTTCCCCCTTTTTCTTATTTTCCCTCTACAGCCTTCATCTTTCACGCAGCAAGAGCCTCTCAGTGGCCCCCTCCCGGAAGCCTGGTACGGTGATGTCTTTCAGGCAGAGTGAGTTCCATTCTTTTTGTTTGCTTAACATCTTGTCCATGTCTCTGTAATGGGTCCTTTTAATACCACACTGTAATTTATTTTTCTCTGACCTCTCTATCCACTATCAGGAAAGGACTTAAATGATTATGTGTTCACTGTACCTAACTCAGTGACTGAGTCAAAAAAAAAAAAAAAAAAAGAGGCTCAATAAGCATTTGTTGAACAAATAAATGAAGCAATTCTAAGATGCAGGCATTGGGAACATTCTGTGATTTATGCTATTATTTTTTCCTGGGGCTCAGCAACATATTGTACTTCAGGAGAGTAACTATCTGTGACTAAAAATATAGTCTACCAAACAATTCAACCAAAGTGTTCAGGTTTGTTCTTGAGGAATATTGTTCTTCTACAGACCAACGTCTTTTTTCAGCATTTCAGAAATTGGGAGAACAGAGTGATTGCCTGGGTGTCTTTTCCTTTCCCACCAGGCAAAGTAAAAAACCTGCTTTTCTTTGTATTGCCAATGACATTCATCAGAGACCAAGGTGACATATCTTTTCCAAATTTGCCCTTGGCAACTGAGTCTAGTTTTTCTTTGGAGACAAAGCAAAATGAAACAATCTGACCGTTAAGGCATGTTATAGATAGTAAGAGAAGATTTTCCAAACAGCCTCTAAAATTAGAAGGATTACGTTAGCCTTCCAGCTTGAAAACTAAACAGTATAAAAAAGTAAATTTGTGTAAGTAAAACTTTGTGGAAACGGGAGACGGAGGCATCTGACACACCATATATATGAATTACTAGATTTTAGCTTCTTTGCAACTGTTTGTTTTATTGTTTAACTATTTATGTTAGTTTCTTAGGGTTGCTGTAGCAAGTTTCTACAAACTTGGTGGCTTAAAATAATAGGAATTTATTCTCTGATAGTTCTGGAAGTTAGAAGCTCAAAATTAAGGTGTTTGGCAGGGTTGATTCCTTCTAGAAGCCCAGAAGGAGCATCTGTTTCCCTGCCTCTCTCCTAGCTTCTGGCGGCTGCCGGCAGTCTTGGTTTCTTGGCTTGTAGACTCACCACTCTGACCTCTGCTCTACCTTCACGCCATCTTCTTCTCTGGGTGCATGTCTCAAATCTCTTCTTTTCTTATAAGAACACTAGCTATTGAATGTAGGGCCCTCTTTAAATCCAGGATGATCCCATCTAAAGATCCTTTTGATTACCTCTGCAAAGACCCTATACTCAAATAAGGTTACATTCACAGGTACCAAGATTAGGATTTGGGCATATCTTTTTGAGGAATACAATTCAATCCCCCTATACCACCCATGGATTTATAAAATTTCTACATTATTTGCAAGAAATGTTAGATTCTGTATGTACTAAAGATATGATTACAGAAGCAAAATAGAGTGAAAAGTGGAGGTAATAGGAAAATTCCAGGAAATAGCCAATCTTGATTCAAGGGGCTGAATATTTTAGGTAAAACATATTTTATTTTGAAACTTTGTATGATGTTCTGAATAGTTTTTTTAGCCTTAAGGTATACTAAGTAGAGAAAAAGTAATAGCTAGGAGGAGAAGGAACTTATCATCTGACAACACAGAAAGAGGCAAGACATTACAGGTTCAAAAATATTCTGAAGGTTCGATGACTTGTGAAAATGTCTCATAATACTGTAAAGTTGCCATGAATGTCTTTTTAAAGTTTCTTATTGTCTAGAATTTGTGCTTTGATTTGTAATTCTACAATTTAAGATATTAATTGGAGCTAGCTAGTAAATATTTATTGAACACTTAGATGTTCAATTGTGAAAGACTCAGTAGACATAATTTGATCTTCTTTACTAACTTCCTTTGGTCAGTGATATTTACATGATGGAATAAGGTTTTCATTGCTTTAGTCTTGGCTTCTTTTAACAATTTAACCTACGAAGGATAAGTATAGTGAATTTTCAATAGCAATAAAAAATCTGATATAAATTTTCTTTTTTTTAGACAGTCTTGCTTTGTTGCCCAGGCCAGCTAATTTTTGTATTTTTAGTAGAGATGGGTTTTGCCATATATATTTTCTTAAATGTAGCACTTTATGATACTTCTTTCATACAGTGAATGATTTGGTGAATTTGTCTAAAATACGCTTTCCTACATTTTGAAATAAATACCACAAATATGTTTAACAAAACACATAATTGAGTTCTTAAGTTTAAAGTATGGTTCTTAAGGAAATTGTATAATAATGAGTCATTGTTTGACTAGATTTGTTATTTATGAAAGTGGTGAATAAGCAACCTTATGAAATATTAAAGATGAATGTAGTAAAGAGATCATGTGAAGCAGTTTTGGCCCCTTTTGTTAACTGAAAAAGTGTAAGATTTACTGCATTGTAAAGAAATCATTGATGCATTTGATATTAGGTTTCTTAACTCATTTGGCCAATTCTGGATCGGAAAAGATGAGAAAAGGTGAAATTGGAGAAAGTGGAGTTAAAACAAATGTTGTTGAGAAAGAAAGTGGGATCATTGGGGTGAGTGTAAAAAGTCATCAGAAAGATGAAGCTGCATGTGTGTCTATTATGGATCATCGAATTGATTGATCGTTGGTTAGAAGAGATAAAAGTATAAATACCCTGTCTTCTTACTGCTTTCTTTCTTCTCCAGCTTTTAACATGTTCTAAAAAGTGTTCATATTAATTATTGAAAGCAATATTTATATGATTGAATTAATATTGAGAGCAAGATTTATGAGGATGAATGAAAAGTTATAATAATATGGGTAAACAATATGATAAGATTCAATTTTGGCTGAAAGGATGAAAACTCCTTACATTTAAATGTCTAGTTTAGAGAGGAAGAGATTGTGAGGAAACAGTCAACCACACTGTGAGGGCTGGAGGAAGGAACATGGTGTTAAGGAACATTACAAGAGGCTGAGGTGAGGAAGATGGTATCTAAGTGGCAATTCTCTGCAGGTGGGGAGAGAGATGTGCAGTGAGGGGATGCAAAAACTGTCTTTGGATTCCCAACTGTGCTTTTTCTCCCTTAAAAAAAAAAAGTACAAATAACTTCTCATTAGGCTTCCAAAGAAGAGATACAATATTAAAACAACAACAGCAACAACAAAAGCTTTGCTCATTAAGAAGTAGAAGAAAGAGAACATAATTCTTTATCATTACCATGGTGATTTGTGAAAACAGAAATCAATAAGCCCTAACTTAGGCCAGGGGTGAAAGCAGAAAGAATTCAGGGCTTGTGCTCCAGCCCCAGAACCATGTCTACTGACTCAGTGGGTGAATGCTGTACACCACCACACTTTTCTGAGCCTCTGTTACACCCTGTAAAATTAGGGGAATGGTACTGATGACTCATAGTGTGTGGCTGAATAAAAACACGAATCAAGTCAAAGCTGGGGAGTTGAATTGATATTTAGTCAGGATGACGATCCCATTACAGTCACTAACTTTTAAAGTTATGTTCACCTTTTTGCAGATATCATTTATTGTTTATAATAGTGTCTATGTAAGATAGGATGGGTTATTCAAAATTCATCACCATTGTCAGGAAAACTGCTAAAATTTCATGGCTCTCATTTAAGAAATGGTCAGCATGTTTGACTACTTAATAAAATTGCATGGCAAATTGCCATAAACGAAGTAAAAGAAAAATCACACATTGTAAAGAAAATGTTTGTGCCTTATGGCTTATATTAAAGACAAAAGGCTATTATTTCTAATATATAAAAAAGGAACTAAAAACAGGAAAGAGAAAGACCAATAGTGACAGAAAAATGGGCAAAAGATATGCTAGGCAGTTCACTAGAAGAAGCAAAAATTGAGTTTAATGATGTTTAAAGTTATTTAAAGAGGCTCAAACTTACTTTAATAGAAGAAATGTAAATTAAAACTAATTATGTTGAGATACTATTTCTCACCAATAATTTTGGCAACAATCTAAATGTTTGGTAGAATATTCTGTTCTCAAGGCTGTTATGAAATAGACAAACTCAAATGGCACTGGGAGAAGTGAAAAATTGTTACATCCCCATATAAAAATAAATTTGGCAATATTCTTTCAATTGCAATATTCATTTGCTCTTTGAGTCAACATTCCCACTTCTAGGACTATAATTCATGAATACACTGGTATAAGTAAAAACAACATTAGCAAAAGGTTACTCATTGTTTTATTTGTGTATGTAATATGTGTGATATAGTAAAAAATTATATATACATACAATTACAGATATAAACATACATAAGTACAATTACTTATATGTGTAATGACAGCAAAGAAAATACCCTATAATCCCAATGATATGATACATCTCCCAATGGAATACTCTGTAGACATAAAAAGAAATGAGGAAAATTTTCCATATCCTAAAGTGGTGTGACTTCCAAGATACATTAAGTGAATAAAGCAAGATGCAAAATGAATAGTATATATATGATATGCAGACTTTTGTACAGGAAAGGGGAGAAATATAAATATATGTGTATATTCGCTTATATTTGCAGAGGGAAATTCTGAAAGGGTAAATGAAAAACTGACATAAATGACATATAAGGGAGGGAGGGAACAAGGTAGATAAGAGAGGGATGGAAGTAAGACCTAGCTGAACATATTTTGTTTTACAGCTTCAACTTCAGCATTGTGTAACTTAGGTGCACACAAGATAAAAATTTTTCAAAGCAACACTTAAAAATGGAAACATGCTAAAAAACGAATGTCTAAATGCATTTAAGTTGCAGAAAAATCACTCTAGGCAAAGAATTATTTCAAGTGACTTCAGAACTTATTTTGATTATAGATCCAAAGTATATTCTATGGACATATATGTTCTAAGCTCACATATTTTAAAGACATACAGACATGCAAGGAATTCTAAAACTTCAACTTCACTGTTAGTAGTAATATTGGTAAAATTATTTAAAAATAATCATATATACCTTGTGAGATAAAACACAAAAAGTATTTATGTTAATATTGCTAGGAACTGAGATATTTAGTGTAATCAAAAAAAGTAACAAATACAAGTTCAAAAAACATAAGCTTTTTTTTTTTTTCTTTTTCTATTTCTTTCTTTTTGGAGATAAGAGTTTTGCTATGTTGCCATGGCTGGTCTTGAACTTCAGAACTCAAGTGATCCTCCTGTCTCAGGCTTTTAAAGTGCTGAGATTATAGGTGTAAGCCACTGCACCCAGTCTAAGCAAAATTTTTGAGATGTTAAATTTGAATTGTATATGAATATATGGTTTTCTCTCCATAAGAATTTATTTCCAATCTGACCACATAAAAATTCTAGAAGTAATGATAGCCTCGTATTCATGAGCTTCTGTAGTATTGTGTCAATAAATAACTTTCTTTCTTCTTTTTTTTTTTTTTTTCAACTTCTTTAAGTTCCAGGGTACCTGTGCAGGATGTGCAGGTTTGTTACATAGATAAAAATGTGCCATGGTGGTTTGCTGCACAGATCATTCAATCACTTAGATATTAAACCCAGCATTCATTAGCTATTCTTCCTGATGCTCTCCCATAACCAACCTATAGGCCCCAGTGTGTGTTATTCCTCTCCCTATGTCCATGTTTTCTCATTGTTTAGCTCCCACTCAAAATGAGAACATGTGATGTTTGGTTTCTATTCCTGCATTAGTTTCCTGAGGATAATTGTTTCCATCTGCATCCATGTCCCTGCAAAGGACATGATCTCATTCTTTTTTGTGGCTGTATAGTATTCCCTGGTGTATATGTACCACATATTCTTTATTCAGTCTATCATTGATGGGCATTTAGGTTGATTCCATGTCTTTGCTATTGTGAATGGTGCTGCAATGAACATATGCATGCAAATATCTTTATAATAGAATGATTTATATTCCTTTGGGTATACACCCAGCAATGGGATTGCTGGGTCAAATGGTATTTCAGATTCTAGATCTTTGAGGAATTAACACACTGTCTTCCACAATGGTTGAACTAATTTATACTCCCACTAACAGTGTAAAAGTGTTCTTTTTCTTTGCAATGTTGCCAGCATCTGTTGTTTCTTAGCTTTTTAATAATTGCCATTCTGATGGTATTCTGGTGTGAGATGGTATCTCATTGTGGTTTTCATGTGCATTTCTCTAATGATCAGTGATGCTGAACTTTTTTTCATAAGTTTGTTGGCCACATGAATGTTTTCTTTTGAAAAGTGTCTGTTCATGGCCTTTGCCCACTTTTTAGTGGGGTTGTTTGTTTTTCTTGTAAATTTAAGTTCCTTGTAGACTCTGGATATTAGACCTTTGTCGATGGAGAGATTGCAAAAATTTTCTCCCATTCTGTAGATTGTCTGTTCACTCTGATGATAGTTTCTTTTGCTGTGCAGAAGCTCTTTAGTTTAATTAGAACCCATTCATCAACATTTGCTAATACATAACATTTTTAATGAAATAAAGTTGAATTTTAAAGGAATGGATGATTCTAAGTCAGGGATAAGAAATATATAACCCTGGGACATCTTGCAGCAAAAAGCAAGGAGGCTTTCAAAGATTAATAAAGTCATGTCATGAAGGGAACAGAAGCCAATATGAAGAGGCTTCCCCTTGCCAAACATGGGAGAATTAAGAAAAAGTAATAGCTTTGATGGACTTCCAAGCCCTTTGGGGCCTCCTTGGGAGGTAGTGACAGCATGTCCGATCTGTCCCTCTCCCACTCCCAAGCAACTTTCTCTCTGACCTTCTTAGAGAGATGGTAATCACTCATTTGAAAACCAAACCAAAACTCACCATAGCCTCCCAACTGCTGATAGCAAAGTTAAAGGCCATGTTTGTGGCTCTCCCTCTCTCTGCCAGTGAAGAAGGAGACATGGGAAGGGCCTCCCATTGAGCAGGAGTGAAAGAGAACTCTTCTTTCAGACTTACATTTTCCATCACACAGGTGAAATCTTCCCCGGTCTACAAGGCCCAGCAATGGGGCTGTGGAAAAAGTGGATTCGTTATTCAGAGGAGCCTGACTTTTCTGCTATTTCTCTTTTCCTCTTTGGTATTTCAGTTCATGCATTATTCAAGATGTGAAAGCAAGAAAGGTTAAAAAACAAACAAGTAAAAAAGCCACCTTCTCCTCAGAGCTCCTTTGTAAGATCAAAAAGTTTTCAAGAATGAGCATTGCTTTTGTTGAGTTTACACAAAAATACTCAGGCCTCCAGGTCAGACCTGCTCTGTTGTAAAATGGAAAGAGGCACTTCTCATTAGGATGCTCTGAAAGACCTCAGGAAAGAAATTGGGAAGACTTTCAATGGAGCAACTTTTATATTCACGGATGGCAAAAAGTAAAATGATGTGATCTTTAGTAAATTATTTGACCTATCTGAATGTTCAATTCTGTAACTTTCAAATAATATTTCGATATATCTAAAGCTACTGTGCTGACTGATACCTATTATGAATTGGCTCATTCTGATAAATGCAAGAAGACAAACGTGGTAGAAAAGTTTCCATGAGAATTTCAATTCTCAGGGCAGGAAAATTTTACCCCATAGGAGCCAAGGAAACATTTGAATCACAAATGGTTGAACCCTGGGAGGACATGAAAAGACTGTTTCCAAAGATAAGTTTCTCATAACTAGACTCCTCCTAAATGCTCTGCCAAAAAGTGCTCAGTGGTCACAGAAGCTTAGAATACTCAACAGAGAATAACTACTCTAGGAAATTCCCAAAGAACACAACTGAAGCTGACTTTGAAATGTTCCATCTTAACTCAACTTTTTTTTTTTTTAAATTATACTTTAAGTTCTGGGGTACATGTGCAGAATGTACAGGTTTGTTACATATGTATACACATGCCATGGTGGTTTGCTGCACCGATCAACCCATCACCTACATTAGGTATTTTTCCTAATGCTATCCCTTCCCTAAACCCCCCACCCCCTGACAGGCCCCAGTGTGTGATGTTCCCCTCCCTGTGTCCATCTGTTCTCTTTGTTCAACTCCCACTTATGAGTGAGAATGCATGGTATTTGGTTTTCTGTTCCTGTGTTAATTTGCTGAGAATGATCGTTTCCAGCTTCATCCATGTCCCTGCAAAGGACATGAATTCATCCTTTTTTATGGTTGCATAGTGTTCCATGGTGTATATGTGCTACATTTTCTTTATCCAGTCTATCATTGGTGGGCATATGGGTTGGTTCCAAGTCTTTGCTATTGTGAACAGTGCCACAATAAACATGTGTGCATGGGTCTTTACAGTAGAATGATTTATAATCCTTTGGGTATATACCCAGTAATGCGATTGCTGGGTCAAATGGTATTTCTGGTTCTAGATCCTTGAGGAATTGCCACACTGTCTTCCACAATGGTTGAACTAATTTACACTTCCACCAACAGTGTGAAAGCATTCCAATTTCTCCACATCCTCTCCAGCATCTGTTGTTTCCTGACATTTTAATGATCACCATTCTAACTGGCATGAGATGGCATCTCATTGTGGTTTTGATTTGCATTTCCCTAATGACCAGTGATGATGAGTTTTTTTTGTATGTTTGTTGGCCCCATAAATGTCTTCTTTTGAGAAGTGTCTGTTCCTATCCTTCACCCACTTTTTGATGGGGTTGTTTTTTTTTTTTCCTTGTAAATTTGTTTAAGTTCTTTGTAGACTCTGGGTATTAGCCCTTTGTCAGATGAATAGATTGCAAAAATTTTCTCCCATTCTGTAGGTTGCCTGTTCATTCTGATGATAGTTTCTTTTGCTGTGCAGAAGCTCTTTAGTTTAATTAGATCCCATTTGTCAATTTTGGCTTTTGTTGCCATTGCTTTTGGTGTTTGAGTCATGATGTCTTTGCCCATGTCTACGTCCTGAATGGTATTGCCTAGGTTTTCTGCTATGGTTTTTATGGTTTTAGGTCTTACTTTTAAGTCTGTAATCCATCTTGAGTTAATTTTTGTAAAAGGTGTAAAGAAGGGGTCCAGTTTCAGTTTTCTGCATATAGCTAGCCAGTTTTCCCAACACCATTTTTTAAACAGGGAATTCTTTCCCCATTGCTTGTTTTTGTCAGGTTTGTCAAAGATCAGATAGTTGTAGACGTGTGGTGTTATTTGTGAGGCCTCTGTTCTGTTCCACTGGTCTATATATCTGTTTTGGTACCAGTATCATGCTGTTTTGGTTACTGTAGCCTTGTAGTACAGTTTGAAGTCAGGTAGCATGACGCCTCCAGCTTTGTTCTTTTTGCTTAGGATTATCTTGGCTATATCGGCTCTTTTTTGGCTCCATATGCAATTTAAAGTAGTTTTTTTTTCTAAATCTGTGCAGAAAGTCAATGGTAGCTTGATGGGGATAGCATTGAATGTATAAATTACTTTGGGCAGTATGGCCAGGACATTTTTAAGGACCTTTTTTTTTTTTTTTTTTTTAAAGGATTGGAATCTAAGATATCTTTGATTGAACAGCAAGCCTCAGGTTGCCAGGATTCTATTATAGACAGGGTTATCGTGCATTGGAATGGCTTGTCAATGGCTTCTTCCAGTGTCCAGAAAAGTGAAATGTTTCAGATGTGTAATATACAATTCAGAAGTAGGCACCCATGTTTAGTGCATGTGTCTGACATGGTTAGTTAGTTCCCTTTTGTAACTCCAGCACCCAGCACAGTGGCTTACATGAAGAAGGGACTTAATAAATATTTGTTGAATGAAGGAAAAAAAAAAGCAAGAAAAAAAAGTCATAGCTGCAATTGAACCAAAGGTATTGACTAGAAAAACTATAAATTCACGCTGACACTAATAGAAAGAGCTAGCTCCCTGCGCATACCTGCAACGTTTACTGCAACCCCCTCAAAAATAACATTGGTCATTGTCACCATTTGAACTAACTATAGTACCAATTTCTTTGAAAATTGATAACTAAAGAGACAGACTTTAGTAGTCATCCTGCTCAGCATTCATCACAATATCCAAAGTTCTTCACAGGATAATTCAAGCTAGTGAAAATTGAAGGAATGGCACAATTAGAAAAATCAACATTTTCCACTCCCATTTGGCCAACAATTATCAGTGAATGAACACTATTTTTAAATTAATTCCTAGCAATTTCAATATCCACATAGGTGATTCTTCCCATGCCAAGCCCTCTTTATTCCTTGAACTCCTCTTCTTCATATCCTTCACCTACCTCAGTTATTTACTGCTATAATCAAACCCTGACCTCATGATTACTAAAAACCCTTACCCCTCTATAATCTCAGTTTCAAGTATCCCATTCTCTGACCACTACTTTTTATATCTCTAACTGACTCCCTCTAGTACCCCAGTTCTAACAGTCTCCTATCCCGTCTGGAATTACAAATGTTCAGTCCTATTACTGTGTCCCTTATCCCTATGATTTCCTCCTTTCTCTCCTTTTCTAGCTTCAAATATCCCTGAGCCCACACCGAGTTGCCACTGCACCTGTGAAGTAAGGATAAAAACAGGGTTCTCCAGCATACTTGGGGCTGGGGACTGGGTGGGGGGTTTCACAGTGAAATGGCCTAAACACTGGCTTGCTCATATCTGAGACCCTTGAAGGGAATGCATCTTTCATTGCTGCCAAGACTTAAATTAATTATTAGTCAGTGATCCTTCATACTGCTGCCCCTTTTTGATCTCACTGCAGGCACCACAGGGGACCCAATGCCCGCTTGGTCTTTGCCTCTAATGTTGGTGTGGAGCCAACTCTCAACAGTCGCAGAGTTTACAGCTCTCCTATGAGCTCCAGCCACAGAGTGTGAGTTAAAAATGGCAGCTTAGTTTTGTATCGTGAGCGTAGAGTGCATTCAGCGAGTCTTCCGTGCTGTGAGCAATGTTTAGAATATGAAGAACAGTTGGAATACTTGACTCTCATTAATCAGAACCCACACAAGGTGCTTGCTCTCTGGGTGTTTAGTTTTTTCCTCAGTAAAACATGGAGGGTAGACCAAGTAATTTCTAGCACTACTACCCCTGAATTCTATGATAGCTTTCCTAGGCTATGCTCTGTTGTTTTAGATTTTATTAAAGTCTTTTTCTTGAGTGTGATATCTTCATGCCTATCAAGTCTAATTTCCCTTGCACTCTATACTACTAGGTGTGTTATTTTTTATGGCTGACTCTAATTAGAGTTATTCCTAATAAAGGTCCTGTTATTCCAGCATTAAACTACAGAAAAATTTCAGGAAAGTGCAAGAATATAAAGGTAGAAAATAAGAGTCAGAGGATACTTTGCCTTTTGAAAAGATTTGATTGTGTTGTGTCAATTATGTAGAAAAATTGTGTTAGATGAGGGGAAAAATGCACATTTCAAACATCTCTAGGCAATTTTGAAAATGATTGCACTTACTTTTTGTAGTGCAGAATTATATTGTTGAGTGTATTTTTCTTTTTAGTAGGGAGAAAATGAAGCCAAAATAGGCTTTTTAAGGTTGCTGGTGAAAGATTTCTCCTTATCAAGTTTCACTTTCAGTGGTTTTAGTTGCCTAAGATCAGTTGAGGTTGGAAAACAGGTGAGTACAGTACAACAAAATATTGAGAGACCACATTCACATAACTTATACCATATTATTGCAATTGTTCTGTTTTATTATGTTATTATTGTTCATCTCTTACTGTGCCTAACTTATAAATTAAACTTTATCATAGAAGTGTACACACAGGATAAAACATAGTGTCTCTGAGGTTTAATACCACCTGCAGTTTCAGGTATTCACCGGGGGTCTTGGAATATATCCCCTTTGGATAAGAGGAAAGCATCATGCAAATATGTACTATGGCAACCCTATCTCCTGGCAAAAAGTACTAAACAGATAAGGAAGAATAGGTTTTGAAAAATGACTCATTGACTTGTCAATGACTACTTTCTAACAACCTTTTAGGGGAAAATAGGGCCATCTTGGGTTACATTTTCTGACGATTGATAAAATACAGCAATGCTTTATTATTCTGAGCAGTGTTTAGGACTGAGGCTTTCTTGCTTTTGGGTAGACACTGATTTGATAGAAGTTTTCTATCAGATAACTAGTAATATTTTCTGCACCACTTTGTAAAGGTGAAACAGAGAAAACAAGTTACCTTTTCCTATTTCTAAAATGTCACGTAATCTTAGGACAAACCCAAGTCACCAGTTGAAAATATGTTGCTC
Organism: Macaca nemestrina; assembly: GCF_043159975.1. Classification (NCBI taxonomy): domain Eukaryota; kingdom Metazoa; phylum Chordata; class Mammalia; order Primates; family Cercopithecidae; genus Macaca; species Macaca nemestrina. The sequence goes on from NC_092127.1 coordinate 31,302,974, forward strand.
TGAAATTGGCCTATACCAGTCAAACAAATTTGTACACATTCTTAGGCTCAGACTTAAAAGAAATTAAGCCAGGCCTCCAATAAATGAGGCAGTACAGAAATAAGGAAAGTGGTTGATTTTTCCTAGCCAAGATGAATTCCCTGAAAATTCTTGTGGAAAGAGTTGAAGGATAAAGGTATTACAAGTATAAGGTTAGGAGGTTAAGTTAAGATGAGTACTTTGAAAAGACTTCCAGATATTTAAGTTCACAAAAATTAAATGGTAAAAAAGTATGTTAAAGAAAGCCACAGTGATAGTTTTTACATATAAATCAACAATCATGATGGTACACAATTAAGTTTTTCATTGAGATTCCTTGCTTGCTTGAGTTTTTAAAGGATTTCTATTTCCTCATTTCAACAAGATTGTTGTAAATTTCTTTTGCTTTGCCACAGATAATATGATAATGTGCATAATAAACACTGTTTTGATATTTGTCCTTGCAAATGTTTAATGCCATTGTAATTTTAAGACATAGAATTCTTCCTTCTTTATTCCAGGCTTCAACATAATTCCAGAGATAAAATTAGGGCCTGAGATGATTTGAATAATTTTTAGTTAAACTGCATAGTGGTAATTCACCAACCTGTGGACACATGCAGTGATTCTGTTGTTCTCCTGTCTTTTATACTTTATACCAGAAGTCATATTGTCACTTGCTGTGAACAATGTTGCACTCCTGTTGCCCAAACAGACTGGCGAGTGCATGCCTGAGATCCAGGCTCAGTGTCTCCGAGTTTCCTTTTTCTCTTCTACACTTTATTGTACAATTTCTATCTTGCGGACTTCCCCCCTTTCTTTTCTAACCACAATCTTTAGTAGTTTCTTTCTCTCTGATGATAATTATTCCCAAAAGTGATGACTGGCAACTTATATAGCTATGCTTAGTAGAAATTATAACTAAAAATTCCCACATTTGATTGAAGAACTACATTAAAATAGAAACAATCGTATGTGCATGTATGCTATAATGTCACGTAAGTGACAGTTGGGAATATGTAATTAAAAGTAATCAAGTTTTATTTGTTTCTGCATTGCTCAGGTGAAGGATCTTGTTACCTGATTCTTTGTGCTCTTCCTTCAATTTACTGGGCACCTGATTCCTCTCTGTGCCAGAAGTTCTGCCATTATCCTAGAGGAAATTATTGTTAACTTCTGCAGCCGCAGATGTCAGATTCACTAAATCATCACTGCCATAAATACCCACCTCCCATTCCCTTGGCCTCCTACACCCATGACTCTATCCTGAAGCTTGTCAGCTGGAAGTTCTGTACTTCTGAATGCTAAGTTCTAGTAATTAGGGAAGAAGTTTTAATTTTTGACTGTGATAATGATTTTTTTTTACATCTTTTAGGGGTATATCAAAATATTTATGAGTAAAATGATATGTCGGGTATTTTACTTTGACATTTGTGGATGCAGTAACTATAATTTCTTCTAGATGAAAGGATTGAGTGGGTGGCAAGTAGAGAATAAAAGATTGTAGTGATTTGCTAATTGTTCAATCTGTGGCTGAGTGCAGGGACTCGTTCCTATTTTTGTATATGTCTGGAGTTTTCCATGATTAAACTGTTTTGTAAAGAAACTCCGATATCTTCCTATCATTTCTTCACTAAACCTTCCAACCCTTCGATGTCTCCATTTTCCTCCAGTCTATTGACCCATCTGAATAGTACATTTTCTCCCTTTACTTTAGTCACCACTTTCACTGCTTTTTCCTTTTCTATACCCTGCCCTCTGAGCTATTTAAGCAAAATCACAAAATATTCAACATGAAATATTTATTGATTGCCTACTATGTGCTAGAGAGTGGGATGCTGTATAAACAAAACTGATAAGGTTCCATTTCTCATGAAGGCTTATGTTCTAGTGAGAAGGCGGCAGACAGGAAAAATGAAATAAGCGAACAGGAAAATATTAGAGTGATGCAAGTTCTAAAGAAGGCAAAATACGCTGGCATGATAGGGAGTAACTCCAGAGGCTACTTCAGGTTGATCAGCAAAGTTCTCTCTAAAGGAAAGATATTCCCAGCTGAGACCTGAACTCCAAGGTGAAGTCAGCCAGGAGGTCAACAGAGGAATACGGCAGGGACAAGAAATGGCTAGTGGAAGAGTCTTAAGGAAGAACAAGTGAAATGTGCCTGTTGTCAGGAACAAGGTCAGGTCTCCAGAACTCTCTGTAGGAGGCTGCCATCACTAACCCATACCTGTCAACCTAAGCTGGCCCTCAACACTCCTTGACAAACAACTTTCTTGTTCCCATTCTCTCATAGAGTATTTCAAGTCTTCATCTTGTTCTTAAATCCCCACCTCCCTAGAGCCCTCCCCTCTTAATAGATTTCCTCACCATCTGCTTCAGAGAGAATATAGTCTTAATTTTGAAACTTTGTTAACTTATAAAATTACAGTCACTGCATCCAAACCCACCTTTTCCTTCACTCTTTTCGAAAAGTTAGCAGTCTTCTTGCTCAGTCTAAAATTCAACCGATGTCGTGGGTTTGCATCCTCTGGGACCTTGACTTTTTCAAATATTTTGAATATTTGAATATTCTGTTTATCCTCTACTGATTCATTTTGCTTCCACATAAAAAAGCAGATTCAGGCTCCTTTCCTTAAACTTTTGATCCCTTTGTTATTCTTGGTCATCTTCTACACAGGTGTCCCTAGTCATGATGCTGGTTCTTCCCAGTCTGGCTTCTAACAAAGTGCTTCTCTCTCCCCAGTGCTTTACCTTCCATACCTTCTTGAAATAAGTGCAAGGTGGCACCAGTCTCTACCATGCCACTGAAACTGACAAGTAACGAGACTTGATTTTTTCCCCTAGCTGCCAGATCCAAGGGTCCTTTTCAATACTTTCTTACTTGACTGTTCTACCTTATTTTACCAGGTTGACCAATCAGTTTTGAAATCCTCCTCTGGTTGATACAACCCTTTTGTTGTTGTTTTTCTACTTCCTATCATCTCTTTTCTGGTATTTTTCATAGACTCCTTTTGTCCACCCTTTCTTTTGGTGTTCTCCCATCTTTTTTCACTTTACATTCTCTCATTATTTGCTTTGATTTATCCCCATCGTATTAATTACCAACTTTTTATAAAAGACTCAACAATATATAACCCTGGCCCAGGTAACTAGTTAATTTAGATCTGGTTTATTACATTGAAACTTCTAGTAAATATTCTAAACAGAATTTCACCCCAAATGTAATGTCTACAACACAGAAGTCACTTTCACTTTGAATCCACTCTTTTCTGCACTCCCTGTCTTGATGGAATCACTACCTCATTATTCAACCAAGGTAGAATTCTGGTAGTTTTCTAGTATCTCTCTTCCTCTTCTTTACACTTCGCTGTGAGTTTTACTTTTTAAATGTCTCTTGAATCCATCTATTTCCCATCACCACTAACAATATCACTATGCTAGGTTCTTTTCTATTGTATCCATAATTTTCATTGCTGAGTTATTTCTTTTTTTGAAAGACACATCTGATAACATCACCTCCTGCATAAGTTATTTTTGTAGCTCCCCATCACTTTCAGGATAAAATCCAAACTTCTGAACAGGCATTCAAACCTCTCATGACCTGGCCCCTGACTACTTGCTAGCTTGAGCTTCCTATCACCCCTAACGTTCTGTCTATATTCTGGCTTTCCCATACTGTCAGAGGTGTTTGAACCAGAGCAACTCCATTTTGAATAGGGGCTGGGTAAAATAAGGCTGAAACCTACTGGGCTGCATTCTTAGATGGTGAAGGCATTCTAAGTCACAGGATGAGATAGGAAGTTGGCACAAGATACAGGTCATAAAGACCTTGCTGATAAAACAGGTTGTAGTAAAGAAGCCAGCTAAAAACCCTCCAAAACCAAGGTGGTGATGAGGGTGACCTCTGGTCATTCTCACAGCTACACTCCCACCAATGCCATGACAGTTTACAAATGCCATGTCAATGTCAGGAAGTTACTGTATATGGTCTAAAAACAGGAGGAACCTTCATCTCTGGGGATTGCCCACCCGTTCCCTGGAAAACTCCTGAATAATCCATCCCTTGTTTAGCATATAATCAAGAAATAACCATAAAAATGGGCAACCAGCAGCCCTTGCAACTGCTCTGCCTATGGAGTAGTCACTCTTTTATTCTTTTACTTTTTTTTTTTTTTTTTTGATGGAGTCTCACTCTGTTGCTCAGGCTGGTGTGCAGTGGTGTGATCTTGGCTCACTGCAACCTGTGACTCCCTGGTTCAAGCAATTCTCCTGCCTCAGCCTCCCGAGTAGCTGGGACTACAGGCGTGTGCCACTACGCCCAGCTAATTTTTGTATTTTTAGTAGAGACGGGGTTTCACCATGTTGGTCAGGATGGTCTTGATCTCCTGACCTTGTGATCCGCCTGCCTCGGCCTCCCAAAGTGCTGGGATTACAGGCGTGACCACTGCGCCCAGCCTATTCCTTTACTTTCTTAATAAACTTGCTTTCACTTTATGGACTAGCCTGAAATTCTTCCTTGCATGAGATCCAAGAACCCTCTCTTGGGGTCTGGATCAGGACCTCTTTCTGGTCACAATGATACTTGCAATTCTTTGACTATGTCCTGTACTCCCAGTGTCATTGCATAGTGCCTGGAACCTGGCAGGAGCAGCATAAAAATATTGTTGATGAAAGAATGTAAGTATCAAAAAATGTTTTCCCCGCTTCTCCTGATGGCTAATTCCCACTACACCTTCAAGACTTGGCTCGAGGTTCATCTCTTCCAGGGTCTTCTTACACCACTTTGTTTCTTCTTCTTCACCCTCTATGGTGGGTGGAAAAATACTCCCCCTTATCCGTCCACATCCAAATCCCAATCCCTGGAACCTTAGAATATGTGATATGGCAAAAGGAAGTTAGCAGATGAAATTCTGGTAATTTGGTAATCTTGGTAATTTGTTACCAAGTTTATTAAGAAAGTAAAGGAATAGGCTGGGCGCGGTGGTCACACCTGTAATCCCAGGTGGAGGATCTTGATCCTGGGAGATTATCCAGGATTATGTGAGTGGGCCCAGTCTAACCATGAGTCCTTAAAAGAAGAGAACCTTTCCTGACTATGGTCAGAAAGAGATGTGAAGACAGAAGCAGGCCAGAGAGATGCAAAGTTTCGTTTTTGAAGATAAAGAAAGGAGCCACAAGACAAGGAATGTAGAAACCAGTAGAACTGAAAAGGAAAAGCTCTTCCTAGAGCTTCCAGAAAGGAATGCAACCTGGTAGATGCCTTGATTTTAGCCCAGTGACACTGTGTGGGACTCTTTACCTACAGAAATGTAAGACAATACAATCGTTTGCAGTCACTAAGTTTGTGGTAATTTGTTACCAATAGAAAACTGAAACTCTGTTAAAACACCTGCTGCTTCTCTGTGCTAACTTAATAGCATGAGGTCACCTACTTTACTACAATAATAGAGTTGATGCACTTGTCTACCTCACTATACTATGTGAAAACTCAAAGGCATGTGTCTGGGTTGAACACAATACATTGCACAAAATAGGTGAGTAGAAAATAAGTGGGCCAGATGCAGTGTCTCATGCCTGTAATCCCAGCACTTTGGATCGTGAGGTCAGGAGTTCGAGACCAGCTTGGCCAACATGGTGAAACCCCATCTCTACTAAAAATACAAAAATTGGTTGCACGTGGTGGTGCGTGCCTGTAATCCCATATACTTGGGAGGCTGAGGCAGGAGAATTGCTTGAACCTAGGAGGCAGAGGTTGCAGCGAGCTGAGATTGCGCCACTGCACTCCAGCTTGGGCAACAGAGCAAGACTCCATCTCAAAACAAACAAACAAAAAACAAACAAACAAAAACAAGAAAATCAGTGAATTGATTACCATGACATTGATAAGGAAAAAGGATGGATACAAAATTTTGGAATTGTATGTTACAAGTACAAAGCAAAGATGTATGCAATATCAGAGATCTAGCATTATATGAGGCAGAGAAATACATTTTTAATAACACCTATATCAGATGTATGAGGGTAGCTAAAGAATACATCATTCCTTTAAAATTACTTAAATATTTACCTCACTGACAAGTGCTTAAAATTCCTGCATCTGAAATGCATCCCATTGGATTAATGAGTTTTCAAAAAAGTCTCTTTAAAATGTAAAAATTCTGAAGATGGTAATAATTAGGCAACATTTGCACCTAAATTTACCAGATTGCTTGAGGATAGCTGTTCCTATTGAATATTTGAAAAAATAACTCTCATGTTGGTGGACCATTTGTTTTGATTTGAAGTTTGGGAGGTGTTTTGGGAAAGTAACTCTCAAATCATGATTTTTCTCTGTTCTCACACCACAGTAATCAACACAGAAGACTTCTGTGACCAAATATATGGGTTTTTTCCCCCACACACCAAACAGCAGACACCAGCTGGGTATCCTCCCATTCAATTCTACCTAGAGATAGTGTCCGATCCAACAGGTTGGGGGTTCAGTCTCCAAGACTGCCCCTCAAACCCCCAGATCCCAGTCACAAGTCCAGGCCCCTGGAACTTCTGACAGGTCAGCTTCAAGTTTGGGGTTCCCTCTTTGAGCTCAATTAATTTGCTGGAGAGGCTCACAGAACTCAGAGAAACACTTTTTGTTTATTTATGTATTTATGTATGTATGTATTTATTTATTTATTTAAAGGATACTACAAAGGATACAGATCAAGAGATGCGTGGAGGTTAAGGGTGTGGTGCCTCCTCGCCCTCCCTGGGCACGCCAGCCTTCGAGAAGCCCCGTGTGTTCTGTTATCCAGAAGCTCTCTGAACCCAGTCCTCTTGGGTTTTGATGGAAGCTGCAGGATGCCAGCATTCCTTCCCCCAGGGTATAGGGCAAGACCCTCTCTGGGGAGGGTCTTAAGACCAGCCACCGGAAAGGTGAGGAAGAATAGAGCTCTGCCTTGGGGCAAGTGAGAAGTGGGCAGGAGAAGGTCACAGAGTTTCTGATTCAGTGGGTCTGGGGTGGGCCTAAGAGTTTACATATCTAACAAGTTTCCAGGTGATGCTTATGCTGCTCTGAGGATCACTGCTCTAGGGTCAGCCCACATTTTCTGTAATGGTATCAGTCAATTTGGGCTACTGTAACAGAATATCTTAGACTAGATAATTTGTAAACAACAGCCCGTTGGGAGGCCAAGACAGGAGGATTGCTTGAGCCCAGGAGTTCAAGATAAGCCTGGACAACATAATGAGACCTTGTCTCCCCAAAAGTAAAAAAATATTAGCCGGCTGTGGTAGCCCACACTCATATAGTCCTAGCTACTTGGGAGGTTGAGGCAGGAGGATTGCATGAAGTCAGGAGTTTGAGAAAAGCCTGGTATAACATGGTGAGACCTTGTCTGCACAGAAGTGGAAACAAAAACAATAACAAAAAGCCAGGCATGGTGATACACATTCTCGTAGTCCCAGCTACTCGAGAGGCTAAACCAAGAAGATTGCTTGAACCCAGGAGTTTGAGTCTGCAGTGAGCTATGGTCACATCACCTTGCCTGGGTGACAGAGCAAGATTCTGTCTCTAAAAATAAATAAATAAATAAAATTTTAAAACCTAGACAAAAGAAACTTATTGCCCACAATTCTGAAGCTTAGGAAATGCAAGATTATGGCACCAGGGGATTTGGTGTCTGATGTGAGCTCGTTCCTCGTAGAGGTGCCTTCTATGTGTTCTCTCATGGGGAAAGGTACAAACAAGCTCTCTCCAGCCTCTTTTTATAAGTGCATTCATCCCATTTGTGGGGGCTCCACCCTCATGACCTAATCACCACCCAGATGTCTCACCTCCCAGTGCCACTGCACTGGGGATTTAGTCTCAACATACACATTCTGGGGGGACACAAACATTCAGACTTTAGCAAATGGCAAGATAGTAAATACTTTTGGCTTTGTGGATCAGATGGTCTCTGTTGCAACTCCCCAAACCTGCCATTGTAGCAGGAAAAGCAGTCACAGACAAGACATAAACAAATAGGTCCCCAGGTGTGGGGCAATATTTGGCTCACAGGCTATGGTTTGATAGCCCCCGCTCTAGAGGATGAGATTCAAGTATTTTCTAAGATGGTAGTTTTGACTTCTGACCATTGTCGGTACTATGTGAAAACCACTTAATGAGATTTTAAATGATCTTGATTCCCAGACTAATTTAATCAGCATATCCGGGGACAGGTCCCAGGCATTTGTGTTTTTAAAGTTCCAACATTTTTCTGGCATGCAGCCAGGTTTGGGAATTATGGTTTGAGATTTTGGCTGATACTTTGATTTCTGATTCTGGCTTATTCTTGACCAGATTCATTGGAATCTCTGCCCCTTGACTTGTTGAATCTGGTTCCCTTAGGGAATATTAACCAAATATAAACCACATTAAGTGGAGATATTGTGAAAAGATATGGAAATGACTCTAAGCATGTAAGATGAAAACTTTTAAAGTTAGCTAAATTGGTATATGATATGTAGCTTTTAAACAAGTGAAGATGGGGTAAGTCCAGGTGGTTTGGGGCCTGTCCAGCTGACCATATTATCTCAGGGTGGAATTACTGTCGGTCGGGTCTCCAAAGGCTCCTCTCACTCTTCAACTATATTAAATAGGTTAGAATCAAGGAAACTAAGGTAGTTTTGGGAAAACCAAAAATGACTGGCATAATAAAGACACAGGAATCAGGATAATTCAAACCACCGTGAGTCCTTAGGTAAATCAGTCTGTTATCTCCTACATGGAGAAAAGAAACTTTGGATGTGTGCCCGTGTGCATATGCTCAAGCTCCTTGTGGTTTGTAATGTTTTTTTTTGGGAGGCGGGATTGCCTGAATATGCTGACAATGTGAATTTTCTTTTCCTGCTTGCTTGTTGCCAGCAGTCACTTAGCTGAGGCTGGTTAGAGGAGTGGATGCTGCAAAGTCAGGATTTCCTTGTGAGATTCTGAAGGCGACTGAGATTTAGTGAGCTCCCTCCTGAATGCAGCATGTGTATATGAGTGGTGTCACACTAGTCCAGTGCTATTCAATAGAACTTCCTATGATGGTGGCAATTTACTATGCCCACACTCTTTAGTGCTGTAGCCACTGGCCACCTGTGACTAGTAAACACCTAAAATGTGGCTAGTGTGAGTGAAGAACTATATTGTAAGTTTAATTTTAAATAACCACATGTGGCTAATGCCTGCTCTATTCAATAGTGTGGCTCTTGTCAATTGGAGAACAAATTCTTGGTGTCTGACCTTCAAACTCCTCCTACATAAGAGATAATCTTTCACATTTAACATAAGCATAGATGTGCTTGGGAGACAAATGCATTTATTTACTTATGTATTATTTTATTTTTCTTAAGTTCTAGGATACACATGCAGAACATGCAGGTTTGTTACATAGGTATACACGTGCCATGGTGGTTTGCTGCCCCTATCAACCTGTCATCTAGTTTTGAAGCCTCGCATGCTCTCCCTCTCCTTGCCCCCACTCCCTGACAGGCCCTGGTGTGTGATGCTCCCCTCTCTGAGAACACAAATGCATTTATACCTGGGATGGGGAGGGAATATGCCCTTGGTGGTGCTGTCTATCTCTTTTAGGTGTCAATTGTGAAAAAGTAGGAATAATTATGGCCCCCCACTGTACGGAATATACAGTGTTGCATGATGATTAGGGAGGAAAGAGGTAACCAACACCATTCTGGGATGCATTAGTAACTTTTCTTGAGGGTAACTAGTTGTTGACATAATCAGACCTATTAAATAGAATGGAAATCTGAAAGTGTGGGAAAACTATGTGTAAAGATGCAAGGACCACAAAATAATTTCAGTTTATTGAACTGAGCATTTCTCAAATGTCTGTAACTCCAGAACTCATATCTGTGTGTGCATGTGTAACATCTGCTGGCAACCACAGATGTAGTGTTCCATGGAGCACATGTTAGAAAGGGCTGTGAAATGGGTGGATGCTGTTCCTTCTGCAAAGCATATTCCCAATCACTCCATTAATGGGTCTTTCTGCTGCTTTCTTTTTTCTTTTTATTCCTTCCTGTGTGGCCAATATTATGTGAAGAGCAACTTGGGGGCTTGTGGACAGATGTTGTGCCGTAGGAATCAAAGCCATTGCTGGTACCACTTACTTGTGCCTTCAGTACCTGTTTGAGCTATTTAATATATGCAATGTCCATTTGATGATTCAGGGCTGCCGGGCACACCCAATTCTATGGCTCAGTGAATCATATAGTACTTGGTTCATGATGGACATTTCAGGCAACTTGATATTTTAACACAATTTGGTGTTCCAAATTGCAGGATTTCTAATGTTAATTTATTTCTCTTAAAAAGTAAATGGAAAAGGAGCAAGTGATGTTTTTTAAATGCATACCAAAGATCTCTGCAGTCATTCTCTCTAGTTTGTAACCATTTTATTATTTCACAGCATATTCAACTAAATTGAGAACAGTATTTCATAGCCAGCCTTTCTATGATTATCCACCATACCTTCCTTTTAATCAGTGTACTTGCTTTATCTTCATACATACAGAGCAGTTGCTTTTTCACACTCGCTCAGCCAAGCAAGATAAGGGACTATAATTATAGAGAAAAGTATCCTTTTAAGAATCAAAATGTTCTCTGTATAATTTTTTTTTCAGAAAATCGATAACAACTACAAAGTAAGGCAAATTTACTTTTACTTTTGACAAATTATTTATCAGAATCTCAAAGGTCATGCTAGGCTAAGAAATATGAAAATGAACTTAATTTCTTCTTAAAATATTTTGGCTAACCCCTAAAATAAACATATAAAAGTCCTTGAACCAAAGGAAATTTTACAAGTAATTTTTTTTGTTTAGTGAAAGCTAAGATTATACATAGCAGAATAGTCTCAGATTTTTATATTGTATATACTTATAGCCCATTATGCTTATTGCCAGAACTCCCATAACAGGTTAACCAATTTGAATCTTGTTACTGGAGGCAGAACTTTTTATTTATTTACCACCAGTCTTGAACATAGAAACCTTGTGTGATTTAGAATTTTTCTGAAAAATTAATCTAAATACATTGTGTCTGCCACATTCTAGGGCAATTTGCATTATGTAAATTGACAACCACATAGCATATTAATGAAATCTTTCTTTATGAAAAATGTGAAATAATGAATATCTGTAGCATATAAAAAAAGATTAATTTCATGACTAGTCTGTCAAGTGACTTGTAGACTGTGTTTATCACTCCCACAGGGTACTGCCACTTTAGCTGTTAAATAGAAATGTCCCCATCATTTATTAGTATTCTGGGCACTGTGCTTTTGTTTATGGGAACTGGAGCTTGTCTGAGGGACTGTGATGACTGCTTTGCTGTTATCTTACCATTCACAGTTAATATGATTTAAAATACTTTTAGATCACATAAGACATCACATCTTATTTATGTGATGATAATTCTTTAGTGCTGAAAACCAAGATTTAAAATCAATAACTTTGGAATAGAAGTTAGAGGTGATGAAATGCTATGAATAATTTCCCATAACTGTTATGATATGCTATGCAGATTTTTGAGAACTCAGAAAAATGTCAGAGATAATATGGTAAAATTAAAATGAGACATTAAAGTAAAACAAATGCACATTTGTTATAAATTATTCATTCTAGGTAGACATTTCCCACCATGCTCTCGACATTAAATTAAGCTTGAATTATCAAAGTTAGGCTTTGATTAGGCTTTTAAATTAGATTAAAATTAGGCTTGAATTATCAAAGTTTTGAAATATGCCAAGTCTTCAGCAACTTGGTGCCACTGTATAACGCTATTGCCCCAAACCAAAACAATTTCGTACTTTAATTTAGAAGTTAGAAAGTTTCAGGTTTGGGGATAGAAAAGTACGGAGGGAAAGAGGATGCTTAGAACAAACCAATATCTAATATGCTTCTGTTCTCTTTGCCTTCACAACTATCCTGACTCTTTGTTTTTCCAATTCTAACATTTTCTTCTATTAAATAAAATTGACTTTGGGAATAGGGCAGGAGATAAGAAGAAGAGAGAGCCACTGAAAACAGGAAATAAGAAAACTACCAACAGAGTGCTTTTTGCATCAGAGAGCTAGATACAGAATATTAAAATAATAAGATAGTTCTCTTTATACTCTTTCATCTTTTTAACTTTTCTACTCTGAGACCTAACTATACCACTAGCACACCTTCCACCAGGGAGGTCCCCATCTAGAAAGACTGTAAATGTCAAGCCCCCCTAAATATGCTACTATTGCCATATTTTCAAAGATGGTTGTTTTCTTCCCACAGCATATTCTGGACCATATTCATTAGGGGCTAAGACTGAGGTCCTGACTGTCTACTGTAGCTCTTGCAAGACACATGGACCACTAATAAAATTTGCAGATAAGTAATAAACATGGTGATTTTAATTCTGGGATTAATAATATGCCCTATGAATGATACAGAAGTGTTGAAATAAATTATGGATTATATGTTGGCTACCTTGGAGAGCTCGGTTGATTTAACTATGTATAGTAGCAGGGTTTCTTGGAAATTTTCTATAAATGTTTCTCATTTTGTATTAGTACATTGCTTAGTTCAAATTCCCCCAAAAGATGAGTCTTTGGGGAAACTCAAACTAATGAAGTGGGAAAGTGGGAAAGGGAAGGAAGAAAAGCCAAAAACAAATTTTTAAGTGCATGTTAATGAATGGGTTATTGCTGTGTGCACCTAGAGTTCAATACTGTGAGTAAAACTGTGAGTTCCATGGAACATCCCTGGACCTGCCCCCTGGGAGGACAGGAAGGTTGCAGCATTTATCTACCAATATTCCTCCCCTACTGTTCGAGGATTGCCCTGTGGTCTTAACTCTTGTTCGCTAGTACTTCGAAGTCCTAGAGGGTCAAGAAACAACTTTCAAGGCTTTAGAAAAGAGACTGGCCTTGGAGGTGGGAAATTAGCTTGCTATGTACTGTATACCTCAGCTCCAGGTGAACTGAGGTGGGCTGAGGGAACGGGGAAAGGCAGCAACATCATCTGCTACATGCATAACACTAATATTGAGTGAACAGAAAATGTTAGAACCTTAATGAGTGGAGTTTGTTCACATATACATTACTAAAAATAGTCTCATCCATTTTCCCTGCATAGGTTTTTCTTTAGACTGACTGTTTACTCTGCCAACATTGCCTCAAGAGTAGGTAATGATTTCCCAAGGCATTTCTCAATGTTTTCTAAGTGTGTTGGCCTTAGAATTCTTCTTCAGGAGAAAAGTTTCTAAAATATATGTGACATCAAATTACAAAACTATAAAATAGCGACAGTTATTACTCCAGTGACAATACAGTGAATTTGTAAACTTCTTTAAAAGGAAAGACAGGCGACAAAGTCAGTTTTATGAGGCCAGCAACTCCCTTAGACATGCATGTAATAAGCAAACTAAGTCTTCCAGAATGTGTTTATTTTTAGTATCTGGAGTACTGAAGATGGACATAATGTTATGTGCTGTGTGCTAATTCACAAGTAAAAATTTGCATTGTTAAAGTAGAGTATGGCAGTGAATAGCAAGTTGGAATATGTATTATTTTAATGTAATACTGTTTATATGACAAAGACTCTTTCTGAGTTTGACATTGTTAATGGAAAAGTAATCTTCGTGAAATCATTTGGCTGCTAAATATTTGGAGTTATTTATCATGGATAATAACACAAATTAACCATTTGAATTTTGTTCTGTTTTTATTTTCCTTTTAATTGGAATGAGGAGAAAAAGTACATTCCTGGTCATCTTCTCTGGTATAAGGAATAATCGATGGAAATAGTTAAAAGTTTCTCTCACATTCATTCTATCTCCACAGTGGGGCCCTAATACACTGCACCTAAATCTCTCTCTTTCCATATTATTGTTTCTGAAGCTGTTATTTGGCCAAATTTTCTGTCTCTGGTTTCCCATTACTATTCACATATACATATATATGACTGTGTCTGTATACATATGTGTGTGTGTGTGTATATATATATCTCCATTATCTGATCATTGCCATAGTAAATCTTTAAACTTTTTTTTTTATCATATCACCATCAAATTTAAGAAGATAAATATCATATCAAGGCTTAGCTCCCTTGCCATGCTTATGTGATCTATGTGACTCACCTCACTGATTCAATATTAATTGCCACTGTTACCCAAGCTGTGTCTTACGTAAAATTGTGGTTATTCTCTTCTCATACCTTTCCCCAAACAGGCATATGCCTCCTTCTCTCTGTTCTCTTATATTCTGCTTCTGACATCTAAAGGAAGCAATTTCTTCTCCTAAGTTTCAACTTACATTCTGTATTTTCATTGACACTTTCTGATAGCAGGCCACACAGATTTCTCTTCCTTTAACTCCCTTCTTGTTTATTGTGCATTGTATACCCCCTATAAGAAGAATCTTATTCTTTTTCTATTTGCTAATGGTTGAAGCAAAAAATTTCAGAATGATGAGCTTCAAATTATCATATGATAATAACCACTGGGGGAGCTTCATAAAAATGCAGATTTGAGAGTCCCCTCAGATAATTCTGATAAAGGTGGTCATGGACTATGTTCTAAGATACACTGTTTTAGTTTTTCCTTCATGTAAAACTATAATGTACTCATTTTTAAGACTAAATTATTAAATTCCCTTTCCTTCTTCCCTTAATTGGTTGATTAGTTGACAAAATCTTTACCATTGCTGGGGAAATAACTAAGCCTTGATGCTGAAGGGCTTTTAGAATCTCGTAGACACTGATAAGGAGTAAAAATGATTTGCCATATAACTTTAGATGCCACTTTGGATTATAGAAAATGATGGCATTTTAGAGTTAACTATATCCACTGTCAAATACTTTAAACGGATTTGTGTTTCTCTCCTGTAATATGTTATCACTGTCTCTAGATGACACTAAAGATTTCCAGTTCCAGCTGGGAGTAAATTCTTTAAAGTAAGATGGTGCTCATCTTGTTAGCCCAAGATTTCATTTTAAAAAAAGCAGTTATTCAGTAAGATAGCTAAAACTAGTTGAAGGAAAACAATAAAATTTTATGGTAAAGTGTGTTAGTTTATTTCCATGCTGCTGATAAAGACATATCTGAGACTGGGTAATTTACAAAATAAAGAGGTTTAATGGACTTACAGTTCCACGTGGCTGGGGATACCTCACAATCATGGTAGAAGGCAAGGAGGAGCAAGTCATGTCTTACATGGATGTCAGCAAGCAAAGTGAGAGGGCTCGTGCAGGGAAACCCCCCTTTTTAAAACTATCAGATCTCATGGGACTTATTCACTGTCATGAGAACAGCATGGGAAGGATTTGCCCCCATGATTCGATTACCTCCCACTGGGTCCCTCCCACAACATGTGGGAATTCAAGATGAGATCTGGGTGGGGACACAGCCAAACCATATCATAAAGTCTTTAAAATTAAAAGAACACAAAGATAAAATAAACTCTTTTTAAAATTAAATTGATTTTTGCTTAATAGGCTCAAAATAAACAAAACTTGACCATTTGTTTAATGGCTTCTTTCTGTTTATTTCTGCTTTATATTATGAAACCTTTTAAAAAATATACTACAGCATATAAAACTACATATTTTAGATGATCTATTCTTCAGGTCTATCTCTACACTTTAATCCTAACTTTAACCCTTTTTGTCAGCAAGTCATGAGAGGCCTAAAATCACCCTGTAGTCTTTTTTCTTTTATTGGGTTTCCAATTTGGAATTCAAAGCTTAAAGTTTTTATACTAAATTAAAACATTTTTGATATAAATTTTTTCCAACTTCCTCTTTCCTCTGCTAGTAAAAAGTATGACCTATGGGTCATGACTTAAGCTTTGTGTCATGAATCAGATGAGTAGTGCAGTCTAATAATAGGCAATTATTAGATTATTTATAAAGTAGGAACTATGTGGGATAAAGGAAAAGGAATGGGTGAGAATGTGAATAGTTTATCAGAATATAAAAAGGGAGAAGTAACAATGAGATTTTTAAAGAAATACTGATTCTACACCAGCTCCTCTAGAGAAACAAGATCAGAAATAGAACAAGATCAAAAGGGAATAAAAAACATAAACCTATTTAGCAATGATACCAAAGATAAAAAAAAATTGATTTGAGAATTTGCCAGGATTGTCTAAGCAAATCTTACCTAATTAGTATAAAGTCACGTAAAAGTGTAAATGGTATTATTGTTAATGTATATTAGTAATTGGAATAGTTTTATCAGAGTGCTGTACATTTTATACTTTTATTAAAAGTTGAAGATAGGGTTAGATTTCTTTTGTGATAGGTTTATAGTGATTCAATATACCAAAAAGTAAAATTACTCTTGGATTCTAGGCACTGTGTTGGCACTGGAAATATAAAACACTGCTGAGGAAAATTAAGGAAAACCTTAATAATTAAAGAGATATACCATGGTCATGGATTGGAAACTTAATACTGTTAATATGTAATTTCTCCCCCAACTGACCTAGAAATTCAAGGCAATTTCAATCAAAATCCAAGCAGGCATTTTTGTAGCAATTGACAATCTGATTCTAAAATTTACATTGAAATGCAAAAGGGCTATAATGGCTCAAACATGCTGAAAAAGATAATAACATTGAAAGACATACATGATCTGAATTTAAGACTTGTCATAAATTTATAGTAACCGAGACACTGTAGTAATAGTGTAGAAACAGATACATTAATGAAACCCAGAGTTCAGAAATAGGCTCACACATAAATAGTTAAGTTTTGGCAAAGATGCCAAGGCAGTTTCAGAGGAGAAAAAATAGTCTTTTCAGCAAATGGTGCCAGAATAATTGAATATTTGTGTGCAAATGAATAAACTTTGATCCATACCTGGCACAATATACAAAAATTAAAAGGGATCATGGACCTAAGTATAAAACTTAAATCTGTAAAATTTTAAGGAAAAAATTTTGTGATCCTGGATTTCTTAGATATGACAGCAAAGATGGTGACTAAGTATTTCTTAGATACAACACCAAAAGCATCACCTATAAACAAATAAATTCGACTTCATCAAAACGAATAACTTCTGATCTTCAAAAGATACTCTTGATAGAATGAAGAGTAAGCCAAAGACTGCAAAAATATTTGCAAAACACATATTTGATAAAGTACATCTACTCAGAATATATAAAAAGTATTCTGGCTTGGCACGGTCGCTCACACCTGTAATCCCAGCACTTTGGGAGGCCGAGGCAGATGGATCACCTGAGGTCAGGAGTTCGAGACCAGCCTGAACAACATGGCGAAACTCTGTCTCTAGTAAAAATACAAAATTAGCCAAGTGTGGTGGTACATGCCTCTAAATCTCAGCTACTCAGGAGGCTGAGGCAGGAGAATCCCTTGAACCCTGGATGGGGAGGTTTCAGTGAGCTGAGATCGTGCATTGCACTCCTGCCTGGGCAACAAGTGTGAAACTCTGTCTCAAAAAAAAAAAAAAAAAAAGTGTTCCATACTTGAAAATAAGAAAATAAGCAGTCCAATAAAAATAGGCAAAGGATTTAATAGACACTTCATCAAAGATTTATGGATGTCAAGTAAGCATATGAAAAAATGCTCAACATCATGTAAATTAAAACTACCTCATGATAACTCATCTACCAGAATTGCCATAATAAAGAAGGGTGATATTGTGTGTTGGTGAGGATGTGGAACAACCAGACTCCTGGTGGGAATGGAAAATGGTACAACTGTGTATGAGAACAGTTTGGCAGTTTGTTACAGGTTAACACAGATCTCCTTAAACCCAGCCTTTCCATTCCTAGGTATTTACCCCAGAGTAATGAACGATATCACAGCAGCTTATTTATAATAGCCCAAAACTAAATGTTCATCAACAGGTGAATGAATAAACAAATTGAGGTGTGTCCATACAATAGAATAATACTCAGCAATAGAAAGGAAAGAACTACTGGTACATGCAACAAATGGATGAATCTCAAGGTCATTATTCTAAGTGAAAAAACTCAGACTAAACAAAATACATATTGTATGATTCTACTGATATAAAAGTCTAGTAAGTGCAAACTAATCTATCACAGAAAAGCAGATCATTGGTTGCCTAAAGACAAAGGAGACACCAGTGGGATGGAACAAGAGGGAGGGATTACCACTGGGGCACCAGAAACCTTTGGGGATTGATGGATATATTCTTTATGTTAATTGTGGAGATGGCTTCTCAGGTGTATACATAGGTTAAAACATATCCAACTATGCAGATTAAATAACTTAATAAAGCCAATTTAAAGCAAAGAAAGAATATTCTCTGATGTAAATAAATATATTGTTTCCTAAATAATAAGTGAGTAAATTATAGTTATATATTTTATGGAAAAAAGGTCTGTTAAAGGAAACTTCCCCCTGTAAATGTTAGATTGTCACCAAATTTTATTTCTAATTACAAAAAATATTTAGTCCCAGTTTTAAAATGCTTTATATACATACATGTTATTTACAAAGGAAAAAATCTTCCCTTTGCATTTTGGAGCATAACAAGTGATTTCTAAGGGGAAAATGAGTCTGCGTAGGGCTTTTCTTCTCTGGATGTTCAATAAAAACTGGCCAAATCTGATAGAAAAGATTCAGGGATGTGTTCTATCATGAAAACTAGAATCTAGACAATATGTAGCTATGACAGTTTTTGAGTTTCTCTTCTAACTTAAAGAAATATACAGACTGTTTACTGGGAATACTCTGGAATATTTTGTCTCATAAAAGCCCCCTGTCATAGGAGTCTGGCCAAGTTCTAATCCAATTCTGGCTCAGAGAAAGAAAGAGAAAGAGACAGAGAAGCTTTCACAAACATTTTATATGCTTTAAAATTTAAAATGTCCCTTTCCATAACAACATCCAAATATAAACATCAGGGGGTAGAACTGGGGTTGGGGAAATACTTCTGAGAAGAGAACAGCAAAGCTAAAGTCATCGTGTCACAATGAGCTTTCCGTAACATCTCAGTTGTGTAGACCCCGTGTTATCCAATATTCACAGAACGGAGCAAAAAGATTTTACAGACAAAAGAGACATGGGCTGTCAGCAAGGATGCTCTAAAACAATTATCTTGAAAATTTGCAAAAACGAGGAAATCTAATGCAAATATGTTTGGCATTCTAGCCAAGGCGGTGGGGAGGAACAAGCCAGTCCATGTCTTAAACTTATGATTCATATCAGGATTCCTAAAAATATATATAAATATATTATCACTCAATAATTTAACTAATCAGTTGGTGGAGATAAGCTGGTTTATCTGCTATATACTTACATGAAATATTTTCATTTTTTTTTTTTTTTCTGAGATGGAATCTTGCTCTGTTGCCCAGGCTGGAGTGCAGTGGTGCGATCTCAGCTCACTGCAAGCTCCGCCTCCCGGGTTCACGCCATTCTCCTGCCTCAGCCTCCCGAGTAGCTGGGACTACAGGCGCCCGCCACCATGCCCGGCTAAGTTTTTGTATTTTTAGTAGAGACGGGGTTTCACCGTGTTAGCCAGGATGGTCTTGATCTCCTGACCTCGTGATCCACCCGCCTTGGCCTCCCAAAGTGCTGGGATTACAGGCATGAGCCACGGCGCCCAGCCAATATTTTCCTCATTTTTAATGCTCTATGCCATACCATTTGATTGGCAGATGGCTGTTTTCATATAGCATGGGTGATAAGAGCTCTTCCTTAGCTCTCTGACAAATAATTATCCAGGATGAGGTGCATGAGAGAATCTGTACTGAATACTAGAGACTAAGCAAAGGGAGAAGATGTAGGAAAGAGAGAGAAAATAATGCTCAGATAATGACTCTAATGGCATTGGTGTATGTAATGGATTGTTAAGCAGGTACTTAAAGCATTTTGCAAAAAAAATGGTCCCCAAAAGAATAATATGGTAATTAGAAAGAAACTGTAAATATCTCCATACATGTATGTTTTGTTTGGTTTTAAAATTTCACTATATATTTGCTTCGTATCACTTTTATTTTTAACTGTATGTTGTATGAAATAACAATCTTTCAACTGTTTATGTTCTCTAATGTTCTTAATCTGCTACTTAGAAGCTTGCATTTCTGGGACTAATAAAAGAGGGGGAAAATGCTGGCAAGGGTATAAAAGAATTAGCTTGGCCGGGCGTGGTGGCTCTAATCCCAGCACTTTGGGAGGCCAAGGTGGGCAGATCACGAGGTCAGCACATTGAGACCATCCTGGCCAACATGGTGAAATCCTGTCTCTACTAAAAATACAAAAATTAGCTGGGTGTGGTGGTGTGTACCCGTAATCCCAGCTACTTGGGAGGCTGAGGCACGAGAATCGCTTGAACCCAGGAGGCGGAGGTTGCAGTGAGCTGAGATTGTGCCACTGTACTCCAGCCTGGTGACAGAGGGAGACTCTGTAAAAAAAAAAAAAAAAAAATTGGTGGTTGGGGGGAAATTGAACCTAAAGCAATAAAGTTGTCTTAAAGGGGCAATAGAAAGGGGGAAAAATGGTTATTAGAACCTAAAGCAGTAGTAGTGTTGGGACTTAGTAGAAGTCATTGGGAATTCTTGGCTCTTTAGTAGTTGATGACCTCAATATTTCCACTCCCATTCAAATCTTATGCTTGATTTTAATTTAATTTAACTAAACTTTTTTTTTTTTTTACCAGATAATATTTTTCTTTAAAAGGGGCAAATATGCACAATGAGCACAAAGAGAATACAATACAGTAAAAAGTAAGACTTCTTTATTCTTAGACCTACGTTCCCTGCTGCTCAGGCAAACACTGGAAGCTCTTTCTTTGTGTAGCCTGAGAACTTTTACCTTATTATGTTTGACTCTAAGTATGTTGGTTGTAAGCAGATTTCCTTCTGACTGTTTTTATAAAGAATGTAAATTAAATCACTTTGGCCATGATGACCCCATGACATGTATATGCACTTTATTTTTGTTTCATAACAGGTGATGGAGACAACAAAAATTAAGTTAGGCAAAATGTTTTGGGTTGAATAATAGTTCATTTTTATGTGGACTATATTTGGCCATAAATATAAGCATTCTAGAATGAAAGTTGTGTCTTTTTCTTTGAAGCAAATTGAGAAAAAAAAAAAAGATTTTAAGATCCTTGTCCAACACTGCATTTTTGGAGTTATCTTTTTGTTAGTTGCCCATATGCAAAACAAAGTCAGTTTGTGTGTGCCACATGTGCTTTTTATAGAACCCTTGGTGTCATGACACTTTAATGGCAAATCATGAACTTCTTAAGAATTAAAACCTGAAAGATTTGTAAATCCCTTGAAATTTTTATGCTCAATTAAATGAAACACTTCCTGAGTATCTGGGCCCAGTCCTTGAACTCCTTCTTTGACTTCAAATATTATCTGTATCATCCCACTCCCAAATTTACACCTTATTCTCAAACTTTCCAGAATCTTTCACATCTAACTATACAACATCTCTAATTAGATGTCTTAAGAGTGTTTTACAACAAATGTGCAAAAATGACTCTTGATGTCCCATCCCTTCAAATTCTCCTTTCAATTTTCCACATTTCAATTTGTGGCAACTTATTTAACTGGATACTTACACCACAAGACATATACTTGACCTTGACTCCTTTTTCTTTTTCCTCATATCAGAAAGTCAACCCAGAAACAAACCCAACCTTCAAAACAGATTCAAAATCTGACCACTTCGCACCACTTGCCGTGCAGCATTCTAGTTGTCAACCCTACTGTCTCTCATTTGCATTATTGCAACAGCTTAACTGGTTTTCCTGCTTCCACCCTTGATCTCACTGCCTGCTCTTCACACAGCAGCTCCTGTTGTGCCACCTGCCTAGAACTTCTAAGACCTCCCATTCATTTCAGGTAGCTTACAAAGAACTATCAGGTCTGGCTTCCCACACATTTTGTGGCCTCGTTTCTTCATCTTTTTGCTTTTTTACACTGGCTGCCTTGCTGCTTTTTGAACATGCTAAGCGCGTTTCTGCTAAGGACTGTTACACTTGTTTCCTCTGACTAGTTTACACTTGTTTCTCCTGCAGATATCTACATAGATTGCTGCCTCATTTCTTTGAAATATCTGCTCAAATGTCACTTTTTCACAGAACCTGCCCTGAGCACTCTATATAAAATGTCAGCGTCTCCTCACTGTCCTTCTCTGTCTTCCACCTGCTGCTTGATTTTCAACAGAGCACTACCACCTGGCATGATTTTTAAATCTATTTGTCTTCTGCCTCTTCCTATTAGAATGTAAGGTACCTGAGACCAAAGCAGGCTCTTTGGATCATGCATCTTTCTGTATAAATGTCTGGAAGCATAAATCACCCACTTTGCTTGACCAGAAGCAGTGGTCTTGGGTTCAGCTAGCCAGTTATACTCATGGACTTAACTGGACTTGTGGCATCAGACTCATGCAGCTTTACAGGACACGGGTAGGAGATGACAGAAGGACAGCATCAGGTGTGTCATCAGCAGGAGTCCAGACAACAGTCCAGGATTTTCTTCTCTAGCCCTCCAAGTAATAGCCCATGTTTAAAGAAGGAGATCACATTGGTGGGTGAAGATACCACCCTTACCTAGAAGGTCTACTGCCCCATAATATTGTATTTATTCCCTGGTGGTGTCTACTAGCAATCCACATGACATGTACACCCATTACAAGATCAATATCCTCAGGGAAGCCCCAAAGCTATGGCTTCCCACCAAATCTTTAAGGTTCACTCTCTGTCCTCCCAGTGCTGATGTTGTTTCCGGTCAGGCATCATTTTTTGCCATAAGTAATGTTGACTAGTAACGAAGTCAGCATTTCACATTTCCAGGGAAACAATGTTAGAAGGTTAACTCAAGGTCATTTTCTGATGGAAAGAGAGAAAAGGTTTTGAAAACTTTTTTATTGCACTGCAATACCTAGTACATACCAAACACGCATTTGCTGCATGAATGAATGAATGGCTGAATTAATGAATGGCTAAATGAATGAATGAATGAGCATGATACCAGAGGGGGAACCTTCAAGGCATGGTTAAGAAAATTAAAAGTAAAACTGTAGAATGGGAAAAAATATTTGCAAATTATATATCTGATAAATGGCCTTGTTTAGAAGATATAAACAACTTATACAGCTCATTAATAAGCCAAAAAAACATTTTAAAAATGGGTAAGAGATTTGAAAAGAGATCTTATCAAAACAGATATACAAATGGCAAAAAAACACATGAAAAGATGGTCAATATCGCTAGCTATTAGGAATATGCAAATTTATTTTTATATTTTACTTTTTTTCCAACTTTTAGATTCAAGGGGTACACGTGCAAGTTTGTTACATGGGTAAATTGTATGTTGAGGATATTTAGTGTACATATAATGAAACTATCACATAAAAACTTGTGGAATTCAGCTAAAGCAGTGCTCAGAGGAAAACTTATAGTTTTAAATGCATATATTGGAAGAGAAGAAAGTCTGGTAATTTATTATGTAGGTATTCATCTAAAAAAATTAGAATAAAAATGGCAAATTAAACTAAATATTCTAGAATAAAGGAAAAAATTAAGAAGAGAATAGAAATTAAAGAAATTGAAAACAAAAATACACCAGGAAAATTAGTACTAATGAAGTGGCTACGTTGTCTGGAGTAAATACCTGGGGTTTGTCATCTTGTGCCAGGAAAATTTAGGACATAGACACACAGGAGGAGTTTAGGAGCAGAAGTTTAATAGGCAAAAGAAAGAGAGAGAAAAGCTCTCTCTCTAGTGAGAGAGGGAGACTGCCCAGATGAAAGTCGTGCTGGTGGCAGATGTGCTGGACTTTATCGTCAGCCTTGAGGAGGCAGTGTCTGATTTACATAGGGCTTACAGATTGGTTCGAACAGGTATGACATTTACATATTGTACAGGGAAGGCTGACTACCCCACCCTAACTTTATTATGCAAATGGGTTTTCAGTTGACCTGAGCCAACTTGTCTTCTCCTTGCAATAGGCGTGGCTGACAAAGAGAAGGGAAGATGGAGCTGCCATCTTGAACATGATTGGCACAACTGCCGGCATCTGTGTCTGCAGCTCAATTATACAGGCAGCTGTTTGTTAGAAACGAAAATAATTTGGGGCTGCTTTTCATTAAAAGGAAAACTTTACCCAGGACTTTCGTACTCTTACTATCTGCCTAATTTCTTCTTAACTCCTGTATCATTAATAATATTTATAAATATCTAGCAAGAGTGATAAAAGGAAAAGAGAAGGTAAATATTATCAACATCATGATTCTACATACATTAAAATGATAAGAGGATATGATGTACAACTTTACTGCAATACCTTTGAAAATTTCGGTGAAATATATAAACTGATATAGGAGAAAATAGGAAATCTGAATAAATCTACTTTCTGTTAAAGAAATTTAGTCTATAATAAAACAACAGCAAAAACAAAATGAAACCTCCACAAAGAAAAGTCCAGCCCCAGCAGAACTCAATAATAAAATCTTACAAACATTTAAGGAAGACTCATTAACACCTTAAACACAATTTCCCCAAAAATAGGAAAAAAAGAAAACATCCAATTCATTTTATGAGGCCAGTGTAACACTGATATCAAACTCTGTCTAGGAGATTTCAAAAAAGAAAAATTAAAGTCTAGTTTGTCTCATATATATAAAAATGCAGAAATCCTCAAGAAAATAACACCGTAAATTTAGGTGTATTCTGGAATGCAATGTTGCTTTAACATATGAAAAATAAAGTAATTCACTGCATTAGTGGCAAAAAGTAGAGAAAAAAACTATAATAATCTTGATAGATGCAGAAAAAGCACTTGATAAAATCCAACATCCATTTTTTGACTCAAAAAGTAAATCCTCCAGGAAACTAGTATTCATTGGGAACTTCTTTAATGCAGGAAAAAACCTACAAGAAATAACATGCTTTATGTTAAAGTGACAAAAGCTTTCCTCCTGTGATTGAGAAGGAGAAAACAATGCTGAATACCATCATTTCTATGCACCACATTACTGGAAGTCCTACCCAGTGCCAACCTTAGCAACTGGAGTATCTTCAGGACCTAGCAATAGCTCTGGATCTCTGATGTTGCTATTTCTGCATCTGTCAGGAACAACATTCTCTTCTCTACTTCAGGGCTTCTGCTTATACTGACATTGGCCTGTGTCTTATGCTGCCACTAACTCACTGTCTCACAATTGAACTCCATGAAAAGGAGATTTGTACCATCATGTTGGAAAACCATTGGGAATTATCTTAAAAGGTAGAACATTTGTATACCATACAATCCAGTGATTTCACTCCTAGGCAGGCCATAAAGAAAATTTTGTACTTTTTTACCAGGAACCATTAGAAGAAAGCCCGTGGCAGCACAGATCATGGTATTGCTCTTTTTCCTACTATAAAAAAATAGCTTTTTAACAGTAGAATGGAATAAGAAATTTGGAGGATTAAAACAGTAAAAGATACAGTTGTGAAAATATAGTAGCATATAACTACTTAGATAAATTGTGGATGCTTAATTTTGAATGCATACATATTTTATAACAACAATCTTTTATTTTTTACTATATTTTATTTTATTTTTCTGCCAAGGCTCTGTCATCCAGACAATTGTTTACATTAAAAGAATGATAAACACAAAATTTACAGTAGTGATCTGTGCTGAGTGGGGCAGGAAGCAGGGCAACGGGATGAGAAGTTATGAATAGAGGTAAACAAATGACACTTTGTTTCTTGGTTGGGTGATAACTTCATGGATGTTCATTATATTATTGCTCTTAATGTACATATATTATGTATATGTATTCTTTACATATACCAAGTTTTTATGACAAAAGACCAGGTCTTTTATTGTAGATAATAATAAATCTGGGAAAACAAGATTTACAGTGGTGAGTGACACGGAGGCCAAAGCAACTTCATGTTGCAAACTAATCCACCATATTGACATCTGATTAATCTCAGTTTTGTGAAGGCCTCTAAGATACCTACTTTATCATTGCTTGTGCAAGAGCACCTACTTCCTGTAAAACCTGACGCTTTAGGTCAAAACAAGCTTTGATGTTATTGTATTTCAATTGTCCTACCTGTTCCCTCCAAGTCACGCTTTTTCTATGGTATATAAGCCCTGAGTCTGGGGGTGCAATGGCACAGGGATACACCATCTTGTCTTGCTGCTGCCTCAGACACAGACATGGCTTCTGTTCATAAGTCTCTATTAAATGTTTCTAAGAAACTGGATTTGTTAGCCTTTTTCTTAGGCCTCTTAGCTTCCTTGGACTTGGGGCAAGTTAGCATAGACTGGCTGCCCACTGCGGAACAAGTGGTGATTCCCTTGTTGTGCAAGGCAGAGGCAACAACATTGCACAGCTAATCAGGTGCTTATTGTAGCTAATAGATGAAGGTCATCTAAAATGCTCTTAATTGGTAGATATGGTGGCTCATGATTGTAATGATTGTAATCTCAGCACTTTGGGATACAGAAGTGAGAGGACCACTTGAGGCCAGGAGTTCAAGACCAGCCAGGATAACACAGTGAGACCCAGTCTAAATTTTTTTTTTAAACATTAGCTGGGCATGGTGGCATGTGCCTGCAGTCCCAGCTACTCAGGAGGTTGAGGTGGGAGGACTGCTTGAGCCCAAAAGTCGAGGCTACAGTGAGCTGTGATTGTACCACTGCACTCCAGCCTTGGTGACAGAGCAAGACCCTGTCTCAAAAAATAAAAAAAGAAACAAAAAACATTTCTTACTGGCTGCTTCTTACTTTTGCTGTTGGTACAAAGGCACATAAAAAAGCAAAACAAAACAAAAAAAACACTTGATTGAGCTCTCAGCAGGCCTCTATCATCAATTACCACATAGGCCATGCATAGGCCACTCTATGACTGGGCTTCCTTTGGGTCAGACATCCAACCCTGCTCTGGTCAACTGTGACCTGGTCACATGTACTGAACTCAGAAGCCTGTGGATGGGGCAGGCTCCTGTGGCATCCCTAGGAGTGTAAGTACAACCAACTAGCAGCTTGTTGGGTCCATCTAGTATGAGAAGTGAGCTCATCTAGCAAACAAAAAGATACTGAGTTCTAAACAGACTGCCCTTTCCACCAGAGGGCAATTTGAATCTCTCAGTTATAATATTTCTTGCATTTTAGAGCTTCCACTTACTTTCACAACAATTATTGTAAATATAAAAGTTTTCTGGCCTTAAAATTTTATAATATCTGCGCACTGGGGTTCACTGATGTAATTTTTTTTCTTCAGACCATTTGGAATAGTTTAATATACAGCTGTAAGTGGTCTTGGTCAAAATTCTACAACTTTGTCTTTAAGATAAGATGGCTTATATGTGACTAAATAAGCTTGAGTCTAAACATTCATTTATTTAAAATTTAATAGTTGGAGTTTACTTTTGTAAAAAAAAATTTAAGAGAATCATTTGGCATTGTGCTTAGCAAATTATCTATTGTGTTACTAATTCTACATTGATTAGATAAACACCTTCAACATAAATAAAGCAAGAAAATAATTCATTTTTATTATATGTATATTCCAATTTTCTTTGTTATTCTACGTATTGAGTATATGTATTTATATTTTTCAAGATAGGGTCTTACTCTGTCACCCAAGCTGGAGTGCAGTAACTTGATCATAGCTCACTGCAACCTTGAACTCCTGTGCTCAAGCAATCCTCCTGACTCAGCCTCCTGAGTATCTTGAACTGCAGGCATGCACCACCATGCCCCAGTAATTTTTTAGTTTGTTTATTTATTTATTTATTTATTTATTTTGCAGAGACGGGGTCTCCCAATGTTGCCCTGGCTGGTCTCGAACTACTGGCTTCAAGTGATCCTTACACCTTGACCTCCCAAAGTGCTGGGATTGCAAGCATGAACCACCACATCCAGCCTGTATTGCATATTTTACGTTTGCAGGTTAGCAAAAACATTGCAGCTATTCAAGGAAAAAGCAGGTGGCTCAAATGAATAAATACTTGTTTCCGAAAGTTTATATACTCCTGATATTGTAATTTAGAGTAAAGAAAAAGACAGCTAATGTTAAAGATGTCTTGGATAGGGCTGGGTGTGGTGGTTTATGCCTCTCATCCCAGCATTTTGGGAGGCCAAGGCGGGTGGATCACCTGAGGTCGGAAGTTTGAGACCAGCCTGACCAACATGGAGAAACCCCATCTCTACTAAAAATACAAAATTAGCCCTGCGTGGTGGCACATGCCTGTAATCCCAGCTACTCGGGAGGCTGAAGCAGAAGAATCGCTTGAACCCAGGAGGCAGACGTTGCGGTGAGCCAACGTCGCGCCATTGCACTCCAGCCTGGGTGACAGAGGGAAACTCTGTCTCAAAAAAAAAAAAAAGTCTTGGATAGATTTCAAATTTGGGGATTTTAAAATCTGAAGCTTTGGTGGCTTTTAATTGGTAAATAGAATAAGCTACATTTATTTCTTGAAAGAATATTTTGGTTTTACTGGATGATAAATATTTTGCAATACTGCAGATGACTAAAAATCTGCAGTGTGGATCATCACACAAGATTAATCACTTTACATCTTTATTGAAGATGTGACTTTCATATTTTTATCTGTAAAAGGGTTATAGTCTACCTTAAAACACACACACTATATAAATATGAGGCTGAGCTATGACTACCTTTGCAAAAAGTTAACTATTTCATCTCAAGCATGTTGTGTAACTTTAGTTTAGGATTCTGTCATTGGTGAAGCAAACTCTAAGTTGTCACACAAACTCTGAAGGGTACAACCTGACTCAGTATGGGGATGATAGAGACATCCTGGATCTCCACAGGGCCTCCTCGAGGGTGCCTTAGGCTATCCTGATGTGTTTGTATGCTAAATAATAACACTGATTTCTGTTATGTCACAGTTCTGAGCTTAGCGTCAAGACGCAGTTGCGGCTTCAAGATATGTTATGGCAAAATCAGAAACAATTGCAGCAACGTTTCATCTGTCACTCTGTATTGCTCCTGTGGCTTTGTGAAATAGCTAGGACATAAAGATCTTTGATTCTGAGACTAGACCAGCACTGACAATAATATTCGTATCATCAAAGTTTATACATATTTAGATTTTTCAAAGGATTGATTGAACTTTCTTGGTTCTACTACTAAGGTAAATCATTCTAGGCTGGGATCTATTAGCAATGCTATGATGAGTCTAGCCACATTTATCTGTGACATTGTCCCTTGTGGTAATGATAACAGTTTGATTAGCTCCAGGGATCCCTTTTATCTCCCAGCAACCAAATCTGGCGATGGGTTTGGGCGCTGAATGGTATTATGCTATCTAAACACACACGCATGTAAATGGACTCATACTTCTTAAAACCAGACTGAAGCAATTTGCTAGGAATTATTCACCAGCTATTAAATATGTCAAAAAAGCAAAGCAAATAATACATTAAAGGGATTCCAAAGTCTGGTGGCTCTTGATAAAGTGAACCAAGTTGCTGAAGGATTTTTATGCTAAAACGTTTATATATTATGAAAAGGATTACTTAGTGATGGTATCATAAAGGATGGGGAAAACTATGAGAGCTATAAAAGTTAATAAAGTCACCTTGAATGAAATCTCAGGCAAAACAAACCCAGAGATATCTAATGAACTATGATCAAATAGCAGAGTCAATAGTTGTGTGTATCCTGGGGCATATTTTCTTTCAGTAGCTTACATTTACATACTAATGAAAGACCCAGTTAGGAAGTTGTACCTGTATTCTTCTTTTTAGTACTTAACACCATGAAAAATCATCTTCATTGGAAGATATTTCTATTTGATAAGTACAGATGCTCCCTGACTTACAATAGTTTGAAAAATTTTACAATAGTTTGAACTTTACAACTTACAATAATTTGAAAAATTTTCAACTTTACAATGGTGCAAAACCATTGTAATCTTGATGTAATGTACAATATTCAACAAATTATTACAAGAGATAGTCCATACCTTATTATAAAACAGGTTTTGTGTTAGATGACTTTGCCCAACTGTAGGCTAATGTAAATGTTCTGAGCACATTAGGTAGTCTAAGCTAAACTATGACCTTCAGTAGGTTAGGTGTATAAAATGCATTTCTGACATACAATATTTTAAACTTAATGATGGGTATATAGGGATATAACCCCATCATAAAGTAAGGAGCATGTCCTAAAAAAGAAAGAGGTCAGGCATGACTTCCTCATCATTCATTCAGTTGCTTTTCCCTAGCTTCAGTTGCCTGTTCATGAAAGCAAGCTGTTGTTGTTTGAGAACAGAGAACAGAGGCTTTTGTGGATTGAATCCATGAACTAATTGAATCAAAACAATATGCCCCAAATAAGTAACAGTGACCTCAGTAAAAGCATGTTTGAATTTATATTGATTGCTTCATATGTAGTTAAAATCCAGTGGAGGAGGAGCAAGAGCTATACAGACACTGCCACCCCCAGCACTGCAACATTTGTGGTTGTGATAGGGACAGGAGGCAGAAAAATTCTAGGCAGAAAAGGGTAGGGTCCCTGGTGAGGGCCCCACCCTCAAGCCTGGAACTACTGCCCAAAGTGAGAATTTTGCATCCTCATTTTCCTGCTTGAGTGTTCCCTGCCAAAATCACCCCTGGCCCACCCCACCCACTATCCTGTACTCATAAAAACCAGAGGCTCCACTGGCAGAAATCAGAGAAGGTGTATTAGTTTGTTTACATGCTGCTGATAAAGACATTCTCGAGACTGGTCAATTTACAAAAGAAAGAGGTTTAATGGACTTACAGTTTCATGTGGCTGGGGAGGCCTCACAATCATGGCAGAAGGCAAGGAGGAGCAAGTCACATCTTACGTGGATGGCAGTGAGTAAAAAGAGAGAGAGAGAGTTTGTGCAGGGAAACTTCCATTTTTAAAACCATCAGATCTCGTGAGACTTATTCACTGTCATGAGAACAGCACAGGAAAGACCTGCCCCCATAATTCAATTATCTCTCACTGGGTCCCTCCACCAACACCTGGAAATTATGGGAGCTACAAGATGAGATTTGGGTGGGGACACAGAGCCAAACTGTATCAGAAGGGGAGAAGAGAAGAAGGAGCTGAATGTCAGAGAGAAGCAGCTTAACTTCAGAGGGACAGCTTGATGGCAGGACTTTGGAGAAGAGTCCAGCTGGAGACAGCCAGACTTCAGGGGAAGAATACATTATTGCTCCATCCCCTTTTCAGCTCCCCTTCCCACTCAGTGCCACTTCCATCAGCAATAAAATCCCCCACATGTACTGTCCTTCAATTTGTTCCTGTGACCTGATTTTTCCTGGATGCTGGATAAGAGCTCAGGATACAGAGGCCATCACACTGACTCTCTGTCCTTGCAAAAAGGAAGAGAGTTCACTGAACTATTAAACACTTAAGCTGTCTGCAGATGGCAAAGCTAAAAGAGCGCTGCTTGTAACACTACTTCTGGGGCTTTGGGGGTCGTGGGTATGCCCCTCTAGAGGTTGCTGCAGGGCCCACACGGAGCTCCCGCTGGCACCCAGAAGCACTTGCCCCAGCTTCTGCGCCCACTCAGCTGTGCTCCTCCTCCTGTGATGGGTAGAGCACAGCAGATCTGAGTGAGTGAAGCCAGCCAAAGCGGCCAGCCAGTTCCAGTGTCCGCATTCCAGTTCCCACTTGTGAAGAGGTCAGAGAAAATTTCCTGTTTCAGTTGTGTGGTAATTCTAAAGAGTGAAACAGCACAAAATGACTTGGCTGAGAATCGGGCGCATAACACATTTTTTCCATTCTATGTTGTAGCTAAAAATTCTTTTTTTTCCCCCCAAGACAGTGTCTTGCTCTATACCCAGGCCAAAGTGCAGTGGTATGATCATAGCTCACTGTAACCTTGAGCTCCTGTGCTCATATAGTCCTCCCACTTTGGCCTCTTGAGTAGCTGGGACTACAGGCACATGCCACCATGCCCAGCTAATTTTTACTTTTGTCTTTGGTAGAGATGGCGTCTCACCGTATTGCCCAACCTGGTCTCAAACTCCTGACCTCAAGAGATTCTCCTGCCTTAGCTTCCCAAATTGCTGGGATTACAGGTGTGAGCCACCTCATTTTTATTAATGAAGAATTTGAGGCATAGAAAACTGAATTTGCCAAAGGTTATGCCTCTGGTCAGTGACAAAGCTGGAATTTGAACCTGGATCTGTCTTCAGTCTATGTATATTATTCTTTGCTAAGAATGCCCACCAGCAGCACGTTTGGAGATCTGAAAAATCCACATGCCTGGTAATATCCTTTATGAGCTATGGCAGGGGGGGACAATTGTTAACACTCAGATATAGATTATGGATTATATATTAGTAAGGCAACAGTATTAAAATTCCTGGTTTTAGTAATCATACTGTGGTTGTATAAGATAATCTACTTGTTTCCTAGGAAATATACATTTAAATATATCTCTCCATATCTAGATTCTCTATCTATATATACATGTAGAGCTAGATAGACAAAATAATACGTGAGGAAAAATATAAGCAATTGGTGACTCTGGGTGTGGCACATTGTATTTTGTACAAACGCTGACAATAATGTATCGCATTTCATAGCTCTTTTACTAAGTAGGGGTTTATTTTCTCTGTCCTTGAATGTGGGTGGGCATGTGTATGGCACAAATTATGCTGTATGACTTTCCAGACTGATAATAAAAGGCAACATAGCTTCTGCCTGCTTCTTTAGCATGCTCACTCTCGGAACCCAGCCACTATGCTCACAGGAAGCTCAAGCAACCCTATAGGAACTTTCTTGGAGAGGTCCACATGGGAAGGAACCGAGGTCCACAACTCTTGGCACTGCAGACCTGAATCGATGACCAGCACTAATTTGCTAGCAGTAGGAGGAGCTGTCTCAGAGTTAGATACTCCAAGCCCCGGTTAAGCCACTACACCCGCTGATGCTGCATGAAGCAGAGGTGAACCTTTATTCTGAGACATGCCCAAGTTGCAGATATGTGACTAAGAAACAGCTGTTGTTATTTTAAGTCACTAATTTTTGGGTGTTTTTTATGCAGCAATAGATAACCACAAGTCTGAATAAAATTAACATGGCAGTTCTTTGTAATATTCATTCATGCAGATTCTTGTAAATTCGAGATTATGTGAAAACGAAAAGTTTAAAACAGTCATACCCAGGCTCTGTCTCCGGAAATCTTAGTGCATGTGGGTATTTTACTTTTTGTTTTGTTTTGTTTTGCTGAGATGGAGTTTCACTCTTGTCACCCAGGCTGGAGTGCAATGGCACGATCTTGACTCACTGCAGCCTCCACCTCCCGGGTTCAAGCAGTTCTCAGCCTCCCAAGTACCTGGGATTACAGGCACCCGCCACCACACCCAGCCAATTTCTGTATTTTTGGTAGACGCAGGGTTTCACTATGTTGTCCAGGCTGGTCTCAAACTCCTGACCTCAGGTGATCCGCACCCCTCCCCCCTCAGCTTCCCAAAGTGCTGGGATTACAGGCGTGAGCCCCCGTGCCCAGCTGGATATGTGTATTTTAAATGAACAAACCAAACCAAGACTTCTCAGGAGATTCTGATATATACCTTCAGTTACAAATCACCAGTCTAGTTGAAAAAAAGCAAATTGATGACTGTTTTAAAAATTATGTGTTTTTAATATTATGTCAAATGAAGTTATTCTAAGATAAAGAAGTTAATAAATTGAAAAGAGTATATAGATAGCTGAATATTTTCTTAATTATTACCTAAAGCCAATTTTTTAAAATGTGATATTCCTTACATTAAAATTTGAAGTCACTCTACTTGGCATTTTAGTTTCTTTCTAGACTAGGCCTTTTCTTGCCTGACTGCCATGTTTAATAGATATTAATTATCATATACTGTTTTTTGATTAAAGTTTTCCCATGTTTTCCATTATGTGCAGATACAACTTCAAGTCTTCTTCAGTAATTTTATGGCCCTCCCTCCTCTATATGGTTTCTTCCTACCTTTTCACTTTCATTTCTTGCCACGTATTCTTCTGAATTTAATGGCTCATCTCTACTAAACTACCTATATTCCAGAATACACTATGCTATCTCCATACTCCTGTGTCCTCTCTATTTATGTCCTGCCAGCTTGGCAATTTCCAATTAATGTTGCAAGTCTTAATCCAAATACCATCTTCTATGTGTAGCTGTTAAGAAGTTAGTGCAGCCCTTTGAACTTATCTCCATTACAGCAATTATAATATTAATACTCCACACATGTTTACTGAGTGCATATTGCAAGACTGCCAGTATTTTAGGCACTGGGGATGGGAAATTAAATAAAACATATCAACAGTTTCTGCACTTGAGGAGCCTAATTGTATTGCAATTGTTAATGTACCCTCTGTCTCCCCACTGGAGGGTATACAACTTGAGAGCAGGGTCTCTGTCTTAATTATTTTTGTATCACCTGTACCAAGCAGTGTCTGGCCCACAGCAGAAACAGGATGGTTTTTCATTATTTAATGAATAACCTTATAATAGTATCCAAAGGAAAATCCTTGTTTCAAGTTTTCCCTGTAATCTGAAGTAATTAAATAATCCAGTGATCTTGTGTCCTAAACCAATCGTTACATTTTTTTTTTCTTTCTTAGCATTTTTATTATTTTATCACTTCTTCTGAGTAACTCAGGCATCACGCTATTATTTCTAGGAAGAAATGTAACTTCTAAGCAGAGATGGTCCCAGGAAAATTGTGAGGAAGATTTTATTTTGCCTGCCTTCAAACTCTCCTCTATCCCAGGCAAGCCCCCTTTCAAAGACTGTATATCTTTTCCTCCATAACCAAACTTCCTTGCAGGGAAGGCTCTGATATCATCATGTCAGGTAATTATTGACACCTCAGTAATAATATGTGAATATGTGAAATTATATCAACTTTTCCACTTGAATTTGTTTTGACCCTAGTGGACAAATGGAAAGCTATGATTCTATTAAGAGAACTTCAGCTACTGGATATACATTCTTGGTGATTAGAATTCTCCCTACCTCCCTGAAATCACAAAAGGTAAATGCTCAGTGCATATGCTTATGACTTGTTATTTGTTTTTAGTGGTTACCCTGGGAAATTTCAAATGTGAGTTGGTGGTACTTAAAAAATAAGGAACTGAAATCATATGTACCATTCCAACCCTGAAACACACAGTCACACACACAAGGAGATTAGAGGTTTGGACAGAGTCAGTTTGGAGCCATTTGAGGAGAGAGGCTGGGCAGTGGCCATGGAAATAATTACTATAAATGCTCACTTTCTAGGAAGACATACCCAGATTTGATTTGCTGAAATGTTTCTGAATACCTTTCAAGCAGTCTTTCTTTGGACAAAGCCACTATAAGTTTACTGTTTCAAAATTTTAGTCTGTGATGTTTCTGTCCAGGACAGAATTACTTGAAGAAAATGGTCATAAAGTCCTTTCAGTTGTCTCATTTACTAATGCAGTTTAGCCATCAAATCTACTAAACTGCAGCGTACAGACAAAAACCATTTTAGAGCTTCTATCATACAAAACAATAGATATGAATATCCTGCCCGTGGAGCTCTTGATACTATTTTATTTCATTTTTGTGTTTGGAATTTTTTATCCTTTGAGCTTTCTGTGTTTTATTATAAACAAGTACACAGACTTCAAATATTGAAAAGTGTGTAACCACACGTTTTTTTCTGGGCTTAGTGGATGCAGTCACACTGAGAAAGTTGAGCTGATGCCTGGAATTGATTCACTCAGTGCAACTGTCAGATATTCCTTGTTATTACAAGGAGGGGATTATTTCCTTATCCTGTGACTTTAAAAAGAATTGTAAATAAGCATTTACTATTCAATTATTCATTCAACTATTAAGTATTCAGCACAGACTATGTATCTAGTAGACACTGAGTTAGCCTCTGGATATTCAGTGGTAAATAAAAGTCTTTTCCCTCATGGAGCTTATGTAAAAAAAGAAGCATGTATTATAAAAACTCTCACAAATAAACACATTACATAAAAGCTGTGAAAAAATACAAGCATAAGACATGATTCTAGTGGAAGATTCTTATAATGGGATTGTATGAATACAATCAAGGAGACCTCTTGCTTAAAATCCCCAAACGACTTCTTGTTACATCTTCAATCAAGTTCAAAACACTTAACCAACACGTACAAAGTTCTCAATGGTTTTGTTGCCTCTGCCTGTCCAATCTCGATTTCCTACTACCTTCTCCCTTGCTTCACACTCTACTCACATTATCTTCTTTCTATTCCTCAATAGTTTAAGCTTGTTTCTGCTTTGGGGCCTAGGCGTTTGTGGTTCCCTTTGCTTGGAATGTTCTACTGGAGCTTTTTAGAGTTGGCTTCTTGGCAGTTAAGCCTGAGCTCAATAGCCTGTCTTCAGAAAAGACCTTCCCTTACTATTCATTTTAAATAGCCTCTTACTTCCATCTATCTTTTTGCCATCACATTATCTGTCTGCTTGTCTTTATAGACCCTAGAGCTATTTGACATGCTTTTTCTGTGCGTGTTCATTTGTTTACTTATTTATTTTCTCTCTCTCTTACTGGAAAGTAGGCCCCTTGAGACCAAGTTTAAGACTAAAACACTGAACCCAGAACCTAGAATAGTGTTTGGCATGAGAACAATTGTATTACTCTATTTAGAATGATCTGTGAGTCATGCATGCTAAATGTAGCCAAACCCAGTGCAGTGTTCTCTTGAAGTTTTTCTTCCAGCTTGAATAAATAATCAAGTAGAGGACTCAGCCTCTGAAATATGTCTATGAAGAAATTTCTTGGCTAATCACATGCACACATTTCAAGAAGATGAAATTTAGTATAGAGTCACATTGTGGCTAAATCCACTTAGAAAAAACAATCTTGAAAACAAGCAGCAGAGTTATAGCTTGGTTGAAACACATATTCAAATTGCATTTTTGAAGAGAACACCTATTCTCTAAAACATCTGTAAGTGGCCCACGTTCACATTTTAGTTCACATTTTCCCCAGAATAGAGAAAAAAGTTACTTCAAAGCTTTCTTTTAGGATAGAGAAAAACATAAGAAAAACTCCTGGTGTTCCACTCTCAGTCAGGGCATAATTTTGTTTCTAAAAGATTAATTGGGAGAAATCTCAAGATGGCTGACTAGATGCAGCTGGGAAGCGCAGTTCTCACAAAGAAAGATGGGGATTTTGACTAAAACAACAACATTTGAACAGATCTTTGGAGACAAAATGCTGAATGTGGATGGAGATAAGATGCAGTTGATGAGACTGAAGAGGGAGAAGCTGGTACTCTCATGGGGTGCCCGAACACTAGGACTAGTTTCTGGCCCTAAACGGCTCCTGGGGAAGGGGTGAGTAAAGGGACCAGGGGACTGCTCACTCTCACCCTGGTCCTCTGAGATCCTAGCTGCAGGCAACCCCATGCTACCCACGGACATTTGAGCTGGCAGGGGATCTTCCCAGGGGTTAGATAGAGATGGAGCTCCAGCAGCTACAGACCTGGGAACCTTTGTGCACGAGACTGCTCTGGGGGAACCCAGTCATAAACACTCATCCACCAGGGCTCTCAGTCTCCCTCTGAGAGGCTCTGGCACCAGCTAACTGCTGGGGAAAAAGCAGGGCCTGCTTCCCCACAGGACTAGGTCACGCCTGTCCTGTGGGCCCACCTGCCCACCAGCCCTTCTGAGGGTCCCTGTCTGGCTGCCCCATAAGAGTGTGTACACAGTGGAGCCCCCACTGCCCATCCTGGGTGTTTGTTCCACCTGAGTGTGTTTTAGCAGTCTGGCAGGGCTTTGGATCCCACAGCATATCTGGAACCCAACTCTGAGGTTCCGGAGGAGGGAGCCATGACCAGGTCCTGGTGACTCGGGGCTGTGGCCTGCATCTTGGAAGTGCCAAGCCAAGATCAATGCTCAGCACCTGAGTGGGGAGAAAATTGAGACTTGTGAGTTGTACGGGTTTGCAGTCTGGTGTGGGTCCTAGGTGTGCCTCTTCCACAGGACTGGTCCAGTAAGAGTGTGGCCCATTCCCCTATTGGACCTAGCCCTAAGGGAGCAACACAGCTGGAAACACCTAACAACACAACAAAAATTGCAGGCACAGTGCCAGTGATTGAAAGTGGCTCCTCACTGCCCAGGAGCAAATCTGATGAGGGGGTCACCTCTTTCCCCTCCCACTGCAGAGCACAGCTTCAAATGTGAGGATACACAAAGGAGTCGCATGGCTTAGCAAGAGCCTGTCTACTGCTCATTGCTCTCAAGTGCCATCTACTGAATCACAGCCCAAAAACTACACCACCAAAAAACATTTTGTTAATTTTCCTTCCTGTGAAACTAAGGACGAGAATTCAACAACAAAGACCTTGTATGTAGCCGTCCCTCTGAAAACTTCCAGAAACAAAACCAACTGACTATACTCAACTTATACCACAGTTAAAGGAGCGCCAACCCTCCAAGTTAAAAAAGAATCAGCAAAGAACTCTGGCAATTCAAAAAGCCAGAGTGTCCCCTTACCGCCAAAGGAGTCCACTATCCCCCTGAAATGGTTCTTAACTAGTCTGAAATATCTGAAATGACAGGCATGGAATTCAGAATCTGGGTAACAAGGAAGTTCATCAAGATCCAGGAAAATGTTGAAACCCAATCCAAGGAAGCCAAGCAATCCAGTAAAACAATTCAAGAGCTGAAAGACAAAATAGCCATTGTAAGAATGACCCAAACTAAACTTCTTGAGCTGAAAAATTCACTGCAAGAATTTTTTAACACAATCAGAAATACTAACAGCAAAATACACCAAGCTCAGAAAATAATCTCAGAGTTTGAAGACTGGTTCTTCTAATAAATTTAGACCAAAAAAAAGGATAAAATAATTGAGAAAAATGAAAAAAAAAAAAACCTCAGAAATATAGGATTATGTAAAGAGACCAAACCCATGACTCAATGACATTACTGAGAAAGAATAAACAGAGAGGCTGGGTGCGGAGGCACATGCCTGTAATCCCAGCACTCTGGGAGGCCGAGGCAGGTGGATCACGAAGTCAGGAGATCGAGACCATCCTGGCTAACACGGTGAAACCCTGTCTCTACTAAAAATACAAAAAATTAGCTGGGCATGGCGGCAGCAGCCTGTAGTCCCAGCTACTCAGGAGGCTGAGGCAGGACAGTGGCGTGAACCCAGGAGGTGGAGCTTGCAGTGAGCCGAGATCGCACCACTGCACTCCAGCCTGGGCAACAGAGTGAGACTCTGTCTCAAAAAAACAAAACAAAACAAAACAAAAAACTTAGAGAATATATTTGACAAAATAGTCCACAAAAATTTCCCTAATCTCACCAGAGGGGTTGAAATTAACATCCAGAAAATACAAAGAACCTCAGTGAGATTCTTTATAAGATGACCATTCTCAAGGCACATAATCATCAGATTAGGAGCCCCACCAGTTTAGCAGCAGACCTATCAGCAGAAACTTTACAAGCCAGAAGAGATTGGGGGCCTATTTTCAGCATCGTTAAAGAAAAGAAATTCCAACCAAGAATTTCATATCCCAGCAAACTAAGCTTCATAAGTGAAGGAGATATAAAATCCTTCCCAGACAAGCAAATGCTGATGGGATATTTTTCAACTAGACCAGTCTTACAAGACGTCCTGAGGGAGTGCTAAACATGGAATTGAAAGACTAACACCTGCTACCCCAAAAAACACATATAAGCACATAGCCCACTGGCACTATAAAGTAACTACACAATCAAGTCTACATAACAACCAGATGATGATAGTATCAAAATCACACACTAGTATTAACCTTGAATGTAAATGGGCTAACCTCCTGAATTAAAAGACACAGAGTGGCAAGTTGGATAAAAAGACAAGACCCAATGATCTGTTATCTTCAAGAAACCCATTTCACATGTAATACCCACAGACTCAAATTTAAAGGATGGAAAAAAAATCTACCATGAAAATGGAAAACAAAAAAGAGCAAGAGTTACTACCCTTGTATCAGATAAAACAGACTTTAAGCCAATAAAAATTAAGAAGAACAATGAAGGGCATTACATAATAATAAAGGCTACAATCCAACAAGAAGCCTTAATTAACAGAAATATGTACACACCCAACATTAAAGCACCCAGATTGATAAAACAAGTTTTTCCTGGCATACAAAAAGACTTAGAAAAACACACAATAATAGTGGGAGACATCAACACCCCAATGACCACATTAGACACATTATTGAGGCAGA
Source organism: Macaca nemestrina (assembly GCF_043159975.1). Lineage (NCBI taxonomy): Eukaryota > Metazoa > Chordata > Mammalia > Primates > Cercopithecidae > Macaca > Macaca nemestrina. The sequence continues at coordinate 31,343,201 of NC_092127.1, forward strand.
GAAGTAACAAATACTGTATTTAAACTTGACACTTGATCAATAGGATCTAAAAGATATCTACAGAACACTCCACCCAATAACCACAGAATATACATTATTCTCATCTGCACATGGAAAATATTCTAAGATCAACAATATACTTGGTCATAAAGCAAGTCTCAATACATTAAAAAAGCTCAAAATTATACCAAGTACATTCTTGGATCACAGTGCAATAAAAATAGAAATCAATATCAAGGTCTCTCAAACCTACAAAAATACATGGAAATCAAACAATTTACTCCTGAATAATTCCTGGGTGAACATCGAATTTAAGGCAGAAATAAAAAAATTCTTTGAAATTAATGAAAATGGGGACACAACTTACCAAAATCTCTGGGATGCAGCCAAAGCAGTGCTACAAGGAAAGCTTATAACCCTAAATGCCTTCATCAAGAAGTTAGAAAGATAACAAATTAACGATCTAACTTTACTCCTAAAGGAGGTAGAAAAAAGAGAACAGACTAACCCCAAAACTAGCAGAAGAAAAGAAATAACTATAATTAGGGAAGAGCTTAATGAAATTGAGATGCCAAAATTCATACAAAAGATTAATGAAATCAAGAGTTGTTTCTCCAAAAAAAAAAAAAAAAAAAAAACGATTGATAAATCCCTAGCTAGATTAACAAAGAAAACAGAGAAGATACAAATAAGCACAATCAGAAATGACAAAAGCAGTATTACAACTGATCTCACAGAAATAGAAAAGATCCTCAGAGACTACTATGAACAACGATGTGCACACAAATTAGAATATCTGGAGGAAATGGACAAATTCCTAGAAGCATGCAATCTCCCAAGAGTGAATCAGGAAGAGATTGAAACCCTAAATAGACCAGCATCAACTTCTGAAACAGAACTGATAATAAAGAATCTACCAACCAAAAAAACCCCTGCACCAGATGGATTCACAGCCAAGTTCTACTAAAAGTACAAAGAAGAAATGATACCAATCTTACTAAAACTGTTCCAAAAAATTGAGGCAGAAGACTCCTTTCCAACTCATTCTGTAAGGCTAATATTACCCTGACACCAAAACCAGGCAGAGATCCAACCATAAAAAACAAAAAACAAAACAAAAAAAAAAAACTACGGGCCTATATTATTGTATTATTGATGAACATAGATGCAAAAGTCCTCAAAAAAAATAGTAGGAAACAGAATTTAGCAGCATACCAAAAAGTTAATACATCATGTTCAAGTAGGCTTTATTGATGGGATGCAAGCCTAGTTCAACATACATGATGCAATAAACATGATTCACTACCTAAATTCACTACCTAAAATAATTAAAAGCAAAAGACATATGATCATCTCAATTGATGCAGAAAAAGCTTTTGATAAAATGCAACATTAATTACTGATGTAAAATAAAACAGTAACAGAAAAGGCATTGAAAGAATATACCTCAAAATAATAAGAGCCATCTATGACAAACCCACAGCCAACATCATACTGAATGAGCAAAAGCTCCAACGATTCCAGTTGAGAACTGGAACAAGACAAGAATGCCCACTCTGACAACTTCTATTCAACATAGTATTGGAAGTCCTAGCCAGAGCAATAGAGCAAGAGAAATAAATGGCATCGAAATAGGAAAAGAAGAAGTCAAACTACCTCTTTTGTGCTGATGACATGATTCTAACCTAGAAAATCCTAAAGACCCAGCCAAAGACTCCTAAAACTGATAAATGATTTTAGTAAGATTTCAGGGTACAAAATTAATGTACAAAAATCAGTAGCATTTCTATGCAACAACAATGTCCAGGCTGTGAGTGAAATCAAGAACACAATCCTACTTACAATAGTCACAAAGAAAATAGAATAACTAAGAATGCAGCTAACCAATGAGGTGAAAGATCTCAACAAGGAGAACTACAAAACATGCTGAAAGAAATCACAGACAACACAAATAAATGGAAAAACATTCTGTGCTCATGGATTGGATGAATCAATATTTTTAAAATGGCCATACTGTCCAAAGTAGTATGATTTAATGCTATTACAGATTTAATGCTATTCCTATCAAACTACCAATGCCATTCTTCACAGAATTAGGAACAACTATTCTAAAATTCATATGGAACCAAAAAAGAGCCCAAAGCAATCCTAAGCAAAAAGAACAAAGCTGGAGATTTCGGACTACTCAGCTTCAAACTATACTACAAGTTTACATTAACCAAAACAGCGTGATACTAGTACAAAAACAGACACATAGACCAAGGGAACAGAATAGAAAATGCAGAAATAAAGTTGCACACCTATAACCATATGACCTTTGACAAAGCCAATGAAAACAAGTAATGGGGAAAAGGATCCCTACACAATAAATGGTGCTAGGATAACTGGCTAGCTATAGGCAGAAGATTGACAATGGACTCCTACGTTTGACCATATACAAAAATTACCTCAAAATAGATCAAAGATTTAAATGTAAGGCCTCAAACTATAAAAATCCTAGAAAACTCAGGCTTGCAGTGCAAGTCAAAAAAAAAAAAAAAAAAGAAAGAAAGAAAAAGAAAAATTCTAGAAGACAAATTAGAAAATACTCTTTTTGACATTTGTTTTGGCAAATAATTTCTAAGCCCCCAAAAGCGATTGTAACAAAACCAGAATTAGATAAGTAGGACCTAATCAAACTAAACAGCTTCTGCACAGTATAATGAATGATCAACGTAATAAGCAAAATAAATGGGAGAAGATATTGGCGAACTATGCATCCAACAAAGGCCTAGTATCCAGAATCCATAGGGAACTTAATAAGCAAAAAAAAAACTCATTAAAAAGTGGGCAAAGATGTATGGCATTATTTCTGAGGCCTCTGTTCTGTTCCATTGGTTTATATATCTGTTTTGGTACCAGTAACATGCTGTTTTGGTTACTGTAGTCTTGTAGTACAGTTTGAAGTCAGGTAGTGTGATGCTTCCAGCTTTGTTCTTTTAGCTTAGTATTATCTTGGCTATACAAGCTCTTTTTTTTGGTTTCGTATGATATGTAAGGTATTTTTTTTTTTCTAATTCTGTGAAGAAAGTCAATGGTAGCTTGATGGAATAGCATTGAATCTATAAATCACTTTGGGCAGTATGGCCATTTTCATGACATTTGATTCTTCCTATCCATGTGCATGGAATGTTCTTCCATTTGTTTGTGTCCTCTCTTATTTCGTTGAGCAGTGGTTTGTAGTTCTCCTTGAAGAGGTTCTTCACCTCCCTTGTAAGTTGAATTCCTACATATTTTATCCTTTTGTAGCAATTGTGAATGGGAGTTTGCTCATGATTTGGCTCTCTGTTTGTCTATTATTGGTTTATAGGAATGCTTTTGATTTTTGCGCATTGATTTTGTATCCTGAGACTTTGCTGAAGTTGCTTATCAGCTTAAGGAAATTTTGGGCTGAGATGATGGGGTTTTCTAAATACACAATCACGTCATGTGCAAGCAGAGGCAATTTAACTTTCTCTCTTCCTATTTGAATATGCCTTATTTCTTTCTCTTGCCTGATTGCTATGGCCAGAACTTCCAATACTATGTTGAACAGGAGTGGTGAGAGAGGGCATCCTCGTCTTGTGCTAGTTTTCAAAGGGAATGCTTCCAGTTTTTGCCCATTCAGTATGATATTGGCAGTGGGTTTGTCATAAATAGCTCTTATTATTGTGAGATATGTTCCATCAATACCCAGTTTATTGAGAGCTTTTAGCATGAAGGGTGCTGAATTTTATCAAAGGCCTTTTCTGCATCTATTGAGATAATCATGGTTTTTGTCATTGGTTCCGTTTATGTGATGAATTACAATCTTTGACAAACCTGACGAAAACAAGAAATGGGGAAAGGATTCCCTATTTAATAAATGGTGCTGGGAAAACTGGCTAGCCATAAGCAGGCAACTGAAACTGGACCCCTTCCTTATACCTCATACAAAAATTAATTCAAGATGGGTTAAAGACATAAACATAAGACCTAAAACCATAAAAACCCTAGAGGAAAACCCAGGCAATACCATTCTGGACATAGGCATGGGCAAAGACTTCAAGACTAAAACACCAAAAGCAATGGTAACAAAAGCCAAAATTGACAAATGGGATCTAATTAAACCAAAGAGCTTCTGCAATCTATCTATATGACAAAGGGTTGATATCCAGAACCTAAAAGAACATAAACAGATTTACAAGGAAAAAGCAACCCCATCAAAAACTGGGCAAAGGATATGAACAGACACTTCTCAAAAGAAAACATTTATGTGGCCAATAAACATATGAAAAAAAGCTCATCATCACTGGTCATTAGAGAAATGCAAATCAGAACCACAATGAGATGCCATCTCACACCATTTAGAATGGGGATCATTAAAAAGTCAGGAAACAACAGATGCTAGAGAGGATGCAGAGAAATAGGACCACTTTTACCCTGTTGGTGGGAGTATAAATTAGTTCAACCATTATGGAAGACAGTGTGGCAATTCCTTGAGGATCTAGAACTAGAAATACCATTTGACCCAGCGATCCCATTGCTGGGCGTATACCCAAAGGAGTATAAATCATTTTATAAAGACACATGCACACATATGTTTATTGCAGCACTATTCACAATACCAAAGACTTGGAACCAACCCAAATTCCTGTCAATCATAGACTGGATAAAGAAAATGTGGCACCTATACACCATGGAATACGATGCAACAATAAAAAAGGATGAGTTCATGTCCTTTGCAGGGACATGGATGCAACTGGAAACCATCATTCTTAGCAAACTATCACAAGAACAGAAAACCAAACACCACATGTTCTCACTCATAAATGAGAGTTGAACAATGAGAACACATGAACACAGGGAGGGGAACATCACTCACTGGGGCCTGCCGTGGGGTGGGGGTCTAGGGGAGGGATATCATTAGGAGAAATATCTAATGTAGATGATGGGTTGATGGGTGCAGCAAATCACCATGGCATGTGTATACCTATGTAACAAACCTGCATGTTCTGCACATGTATCCCAGAAATTAAAGTATAATAATTTTTAAAAAATGGGCAAAGAACATGAACAGTTTTCAAAAGAAGGCATACAAATGGCCAACCAACATATGAAAAAAATTATTCACATCACTAATCATCACAGAAATGCAGATAAAAAATACGAGATACCATCTCACACCAGTCAGAATGGCTATTATTAAAAAGTCAAAAAGAAGAAAAAAAGCATCTTTGGTGAAGGCTGCAGATAAAAAAGAATGCTTATACACTGTTGGTGGGAATACAAATTAGTGCAGCCACTGTGGAAAGCAATCTGGAGATTTCTCAAAGAACTTAAACAGAGCTACCATTTGACCCAGTGATCCTATTACTGGGTATATACCCAAAAGAAAATAAATCATTCTACCAAAAGGACACAGTCACTCATATGTTGTACTATTCACAATAGAAAAGATATGGAATCAACTTAGGTGCACATCAATGGGTAGATTGGATAAAGAAAATGTGGCACATATATACTCCTGAATACTACACAGCCATAAAAAAGAACAAAATTGGCTGGATGCAAGTGGCTCATGCCTGTAATCCCAGCACTTTGGGAGGTCAAGATGGGTGGATCACGAGGTCAGGAGATTGAGACCATCTTGTCTAACATGGTGAAACCCTGTCTCTACTAAAAATACAAAAAAATTTAGCTGGGTCTGGTGATGGGTGCCTGTAGTCCCAGCTATTCGGGAGGCTGAGGCAGGAGAATGGCGTGAACCTGGGAGGCAGAGCTTGCAGTGAGCCGAAATCGCGCCACTGCACTCCAGCCTGGGCGAGAGAGTGAGACTCCATCTCAAAAAAAAAAAAGAGAACAAAATAGTACCCTTTTCAGCAATATGGATGCAGCTGGAGGTCATTATCCTAAGCAAACTAATGCAGGAACAGAAAAGCAAATACTACATGTTTTCACTTCTAAGTGGGAGTCAAGCACTGAGCGCATATAGGCATGTTCTCAATGCAACAATAGACACTGCAGACTACTAGAGGTAGGAAGGAGGGAGGGGAGAGTGGGATGAGAAACTACCTATTGGGTACTATGCTCACTACCTGGGTGACAGGATCTGTACCCCAAACCCTGGCATCATACAATATATCCATGTAATAAACCTGCACATGTACTCCTTGTATCTAAAATAAAAGTTGAAAATTTAAAAAAGGATTACTTAATTCTTTAGGTAATGGTTGATATTAAGCAACAACAAAAACACTGCCATTTTGCTTTTCAAGGTATTTGTGTTGGTGGTTTTCTTAATTTAGTACTTTATAAAGGGTGCTAAACCATACTTGTTAATATTTTTCTTGAATGTCAGCACATCCACCATAGATCTGTAACTGGTTGGTGTCAATACAAAGAAAATAATTTTGGAACAGTAATCTTTTGATCCTTGTATGTGCTAATAGCTTTATTTCATCCTAGTATGGCAGTTTTAGAATATTAGAAAACAGACAGGTGACTGTTACAAAGAATAAACAACACTTCATCAGAATAGAAAATGAGAAGGGAAACTCTATAATTCAAAACCTTAGTACTGTGTATAACTTGCTGCACACATAAAACTAACTAGTAGAAGGAACTCTTGGGACCATGATGGTCTAACTTATTTACACTTTCTCCTTTTTGAAGGGGAAACTAATAATGACCACTTGATATCATGTGGAAGAAAACCTTCCACTCGCCCCCTTCCTTGGGTTTCTATACCTTAGAGAGGTCCCTGCCCATCTGGGATGGCCATACTTCTCAGCTTCAGACAATGTAATGTCAGGGGAGAATCTCAGTGAGTCCCATTAAGCACCCAGTGGCCCTGAAATTGGCACCTTCACTCATCACATCCTGTGGTTGCCTGCTTTGTCTTGATCAGCTGCCATTGTGAGACTGGGAAGACAAGGTTCTGTGATGATGAAGCAGCTTTGCATGGTGCCACTTTTGTGTTGACTGAGGAAGATGGAGAGGAGGATGAGATAAAGTGCTGAAACAAGAAAAGATGCTGAAGCAATCCTCCATGAGAAATATATTTTCAAGTTATTAGAGATTCCAGCAGCTGAGCTTGTTTGCATTAGCTTTTTATTTATCAAAGACCTTGGTTATATAATAAAAAGAAATTATTTTGTCTACCAAAATAGCATATCTGCATTCTAACTGCAAATATGTTGACAGATATTTTAACCTCCTCTTGCAAGTGAGATTGTACCAGTAACAATGGAGGGTATATTAATGGGAAGTGAGGTGTAATGGATTCTCTCCCTATCTTCTCCAGGTAGCATCCATCTCCTCCCTACAAAGTGACAAGGTAAGCTCATCTTAAACAGTGCCTTATTGCGAATAATTTTGTATCATTAAATTACCAGAGAGGTGCTGAAACTGCTTTTTGTTTCTTCTTTAGTGTATAGAAAACAAATCAATGTCTGAATACTTTTTGTTGCTATGACAGACTGAGCAGATGTGAGAAATCCTTCTCAATTTCAACATATAAATTTAGAAAGAAAATATAACAACAAAAGCAACAAACCCTGAAATATATACTTGAACTCCAAAAAAAGGGAATCATTGGATAAATAAATGAAGAGGAAATTAAAAGTCAGGGCAATGAATAATAGGGAATGTAAGGGCCTGACAAGAGAATAAGGATTAGTAGTGGGCCCTATGTCTGCAGGTAAACAGCATGAAGGAACACGTGACTTGAATAAGAGTCAGGTAAAACAATAAATGGAAGCTTCTGCATAAATGTTGCAGACACAAAAGTATCTGACAGACCATAGGGGTAACAACTAGGCAACATATAAAAGAACAGGTAAGTCTGAAAACAAACTAAAGAGGAAACTTTAAGAATAGTAAAATTTACAGCAACTGAAGTTTTAACAATGCAACTAAAAGATTGATCAGAAGAAATCAATGAAGAATAATTACTGAATTGGAAGATTAAAGAGAAAAACACAAAGAGATAAATCAGAGATTAAAAGTATGAAAGATCCATAGAGAATAAAATAAAAGAATTCCATTGATAAATGCTGATAAAATTCCAGGGAAAGAGACAAAAAAAGAATCAGGTAAAGGGAGGTGCTAACAGAGATAATGGCTCAGACCATCCCAGAACTGAAGATGGGCCTCAGGCTGAAGGAGTATATCAAGACCTAATGGTAAAAGTAAAAATCAGTTATACCTAGAAAACCCAAAGCAACATTGCAGAATATCAAACAAACAAAACAAAACAAAACTTAATTTAAACCAGACAGAAAAGAAAAGAAAACTTATACAGTCATGAAAATTAGACTGGCAGCTGATTTCTCAGTAGCTCCAATGAATGTTACAAAACAGTGAAACAGTAATTTCTATGTTCTGAAGCAAAATCACTATCAACCTATAATTCTGTGCAGCTAAACTATAACCTGAGAGTTAAGGTAAAATTAAGATATTTTTGGTCATATGAAGACTAAGAGGATATGTTTCAGAAGCATAAGTCACAAATTAGCCTCTTGTTGGTGCTAATGTCTTTGTTTGCAAGTTTTAATATTGAGAGATAGATGCTGAATAACAAAAGAGTGGATGGAGATGTATTTGGTGGATAGGGCTGACCATCCATTTCTCTCTCCTTCTGGTGCGACTTCCTGAATGAGAACTGTATAGGAGCATAAAACCATGGTTCCCAGGCTCCTGGCAGTGAAATTCCAGCATGATTCAGAAACAATCGGATGTGCTCATGCAGAATCAGGATATGCTGGTTTTGCTCCTTTTGGCAAGCAAAGTTATAGAACATTCTTCCTCTTTCTGGAATTTTGGCAGAGGCCCCAGGGACCATGTGCTACTTTTTCATGAATATTGAAAGGCAGGGTGGAGAGCATCTATTTTTTTTTTTTTAATGTAGATTGGAACAATTTGGCTTAGATCTTGAGACAGTGATAGCGCAATTACAGTGATTTTATGATTATGGTGGTTCCTTGTGTATGGTCCTTTCCTTATTGTAGTGACAAATTATAGCTGTGAAAGGGTGGTTCTGTTTCAGTGACTTCCTGATTATAGAAGACGTAGCCACTTTTTGTAACCCAGTTATGAAGTGTGGCCATAAAATATGCTGCAGTGCCTTGCCCAGATTCCTTTCATTTGGTCAGAACGCCCATGCCCCAGGCGCTATTAGTGTTGGCTAATAATAGCTCATAACTGTTCTTTCTCTCTGAATAAATGCCCTGAGATGATGGTATGCAGATCACCTGGAAAATTATGCACCATCCTCCAGGGACAGCCCTCAGCCAATGTCTGAATGACAAGAGGGTATAAAAAGCCAGTCTCCTTATCTCAAAGGTAACCAGCTCTATGGGGGTGACTTGTGCTTAGAGCTCTCTTGTAAGATCAGGTTGAAAACAGTCTCCAGCTGAAACTGTATTTTCACTTCATTTTTTTTCCCTCCCCTAAGCTGCTTTCTTTCCTCTCCTTCTCCACTCCCTGAATAAATTTTGAACAAGAATCCTTTTCTCAGGCTCTGCTTCTAGGGAACCACATCTTGGATAGTTGTGACAGGAGTGGGCCTATGAAACAGACCATAAGGGTAGGGTTTGACTCCTCTCAGCTGGATTGCAAAAAGGATCCAGTTACTGGTGGTAGGTGGAATATTAATAGTGACTAGCATGTTGGACCAGTAAGATTGCTACAACTTTCCCCTGTGATGAGCTGGGATGGAATAAAGATGAAAGAAGATACACGAGATAGTGTAATATCTTGAGCATTTGAGAAGATTGGGGAAATAGTAACTATAAGGACTATGGAGTTGGATGTCTGCTGCTAATCACAAATGATTTGTTGAAAAGAGAAAATTACAGGCTTACATATATTAACAACTTAAAGTTTAGAGTGACATTCAAAGGACCTTTTTGACAGTATTTCACAAAACTCTCATCTTCTACAGCCAGAGGGCCAACAGAGCTGATGATTTAGGCCCACGACTTAATTGTAGAAGTGGAAGAGGCTTCAAGGGAGGCTGAATTTTCAGTCTTGGTAAGTCTCCCATGCTGAAGGGAGGACACTGCTAGGGGAGGAGTGGAACCCTGAAACTTGAGACCTAAGGTGATGCATTTGAGAACCTTGAATCCAGCTTCCCTTGAATCTTTTGCAAAGTGGTTCATTCTCTCATGTTCCAGAATAGAAGTCTCAAAAACAATGCTTGTCAAAAAGCAATCTGCTGTCATATTCACCACTGACCAACAAAACCATAGCAAGTCAAATCTCAGCATATCTTGATGAGGAATGTGATGGGCCTATCAAAGGAGGAAATATTGAAGGACAAAGGAACTGCAAAATGTGGTTACCTTGTGTTGGATGAGACTGTCTTGAGGCCTCCTGCTAAACAAAGGGAAGTTTGTCAATAGGGAACATTCTATGTGACACAGTTTTTAACACTCAGGCATGAGCAGTGGTAATACTTTCTAGATTGGCACCCAGAAGCCAATCTAGGTATGACCTGCAATCAAAGAAGAGGCAAAGAGCTGTTGTGGCCAATTAGAAAGAAGGGCTAGGTTCAGAGAATTGGGAATGCTAATATTTTCCTCAGGAAGACCGATAGAGGACATTCTGCTCACCACGTCAATAACAATCTACTGTGAAGTGGGACATGAGGATCATTGGTAACATCAAAAATGGCTGTTTTCTCTGTTAGAGAGAATGGTTGGGGCTGTTATAGAAAGAACTAGGCTCCTGACTCACAATGCAAATGGTAGAATTCTAGAATAGCAGAGGATAGACACCAAACCATCAGATGCAATGAGGAGCACCTGAAATATATTTTAGTATTCTCTTGATAATTACTGAGTACAGTAGGAAAAGGGAAAATCACAAGTCACACTTGTCTATTAAAATGCAAAAATATTAAACAGAAATATTAATACATTGAATCTAGCAATGTATTAAAACCAATGTATGTGTATGTATGTGTACATATATATATGCACAACAAATTGAGCGTATTTCCCAAGAAGGTGTTTAACACTAGAAAATTAATGTGATTTGCCACACTAAAAGAATAAAAAAGTAAAATCACGTCATTATTTCTGATACAGAAAAATAATTTATAAAATACAAAAAGTCTTTAAGATTAAAAAGGAACAGCAAAACCTCAAACAAAAATCAAGTACAAAGTGAAATTCCTTAATCTGTTGAAAGGTAAACACCATAAATAATGGTGACATATCGAAAGCATTCCTTTTAACAACAGGAAAAAGACAACAGTAACTGCTAACGTCACTTCGTTTAACATTTCCCTGGAATTTCTATTCAGTGCAATTAAAAAAAAAAAAACCCAACAGGGATTAAAAATAAAAAATATTATGTACTGATAATATGTGTGTGTAGTTAGAAAATCCCAAAGATTTTCTATTTTAGCTCTATTTTAGAAATTATGAGTTGATCAGTTTTCTTGCACGCAAAATAAATGTACCAAAAGCAATTGCATTTCTATATAGCAGCAACAAACAGGTGGTAAAGGTAAAAGACACGGCTCAATACACATGTAGCAAGAAAGTGCAAGCAATCATAGGGAGGTCTGAAAACTTCCAAATGCAGCCGTAGGGTCCTTTCTCAGTTGCACAGCATATGTCAGTTTCAGATAATGAACCGCCAAGATATGTACAGGCTATCCTAGTTTTAGGGGAGCCCAGGAAAAAAAATATGTAGAGAGGTCTTTCATATACTCCAAGCCACACAGCTAAAGCCAGGCTGTAAAATTGGTTAAACTAGGTGCAAACTAGTAATTTATATATTTTTAAACTAAGTAAGCAAGTCAGTACAGAGTCCTTCCAAAAGAGTTTCAGATTTTAAACAGCATAACATAAATCATTAACTAGTATACCTAATCCTACTATGGCCAAAGGTCATACCAGACTTCCATGCATCCTTGCAGATATGCATAGTGCTGTTTCAGTCCAGCTGCAAGGTAACTCTATTTTCACCAAGTGTTACATCTATTTTGTATGAAAACATCTGAAACAAAAGTTACACATTAACCTTTGTTCATTCTGCATGTTGGATAGAGAAATATTTATTACATTACTCTCTGAACTTGCCTGTATTTTTCTGTTTTGTTTTGTTTGGTTTGGTTTGGTTTTGTGAGACAGGGTTTCCCTCTTGTCATCCAGGTTGGAGTGCAGTGGCGCAATCTTGGCTCACTGCAACCTCCGCTTCCCAGGTTCAAGCGATTCTCCTGCTTCAGCCTCGCAAGTAGCTGGGATTACAGGTCCATGCTGCCACACCTGGCAAATTTTTGTATTTTTAGTAGAGACAGAGTTTTACCATATTGGCCAGTCTGATCTGAAACTCCTGACCTCAGGTGATCCACTCGCCTCGGCCTCCCAAAGTGCTGGGATTACAGGCATGAGCTACCATGCCTGCCAGGTCTGATCCGTAGACCCTGGCCGAGCGACAGATGAAAAAATGTATGCAGACACAGGTTTTTTGCGTGGGCCCGCGGCTAGGGGACGAGGCCACTCATAGACACCAAGGAGGGTGCCATAAAGAGTCACAGCAGCCACAGCCCCAACAAGCCAGCACTGCGGGCATTTATTTAGTGCAGATTTAATGACAAAGGCTTTGAGTCAATACAACTTGTGGGTAATTAACATGGTCACCCCCTGCCCCAGACCCTCCCCCTTCCTGACCCCCAGAGAACAGTCCTGTGTGTGGATGATTAAAGGCCATGTTCCAAGACCTAAGCAAACTAAGTTATCTAAATCAGTTCCCTTACACTTCCTTGTTATCTACCCTGAGAGAATTCAGCTGCCTTCAGCCAAAGCCTCTTTTGAAGCTTTTGCAAAACCTCCTGGCCTTCCAAGAAAGTTTGCATCTTTTTCCTATAATTTCTCCCACCACCCTGACCAATCTTCTACATCTATCCCCTTTCTGTTTTTTTTTTTTTGTTTTTGCATCAGGTTTTGTTAACTGAAGAGCACAGATGTGTGCAGCAACAAGTCTGTCTGGTGCAGAAGTCACTGCTCATGTTCTGGCTTTGCATCCTAGAATTAGTAAATAACATAAAACAAACATGAGTATAATTAGTAACATTCTTTTCCAATTAAGGAGTGACCCCCCCAGGAGTGCGGGTCTATCCAGGAGAGATGTTCTAACACATCCTTCCTTATGGCCTTCCATATGGCTGTTGGTTGGGCATGTAGATCTATGGCATTTAGGGATTCCAGAATTTTAGTTTTAAGTTGCCTTATGTCTGCTGTTAAATTATCGTGTAAGGTTCCCCAGAGGTGTTGTTTCACCTCATCCCAACTATGTATCGATTGATTCCAAGGCAGAGAAGTGACAGATATGCTTATGCTCCTAGTCACGGTTTAATTGCTGTCGAAATGCCAGTGCATCTTGTCGCTCCCACACATATTCCAAGGAAGCCCTGAGGGCTTGCAGACATGCAAGAATCTTTTGATCTATACCCTGCTGTAAGAGAAGTTCATTAAACACATTTCTGGCCAAATTATCTACAAAAGTAGCTGTTTGTACTGATTCAGTAATAGATGGCTACAGCAACACTAGTAGTTGCTAGGATGACTATGGCTGAGACTATAAAGGCTATAAGTGTAACTGAATCTTTTGTGTCTCACCTGGGACAGGGCATGTTCGAAGGTGGCAAGGGCAGAGGAACCTTACCAATTGCATGTTAAATTGACTGATAGGAATGCCTCAGATTGTCTCCTCAATATCATGGCACTAGTAAGATTTAAATTAGATATATTGTAATTAGTGATACAAGAGGTGAACCAAGCCTGTCCCTGCACTCGGGTCACTAATGAGGAGTTTTGAGGTGTAATAGAAATATTGGTTCCCATAAGGAAAACATGTGGATGAGTAGTGCAAATCAGGCACTGATCAGTGTGATAATGAAAAAAGGTCAGAATATAATTGTGACTGGAATTATGATACATCCCATGCCAAGTGTTAAGGGACGTGCTAAGATGTCCTAGGTGCCATAAAGTGTCCTGGGGTGGCATGGACTCTACATGGGGTCCGGGATGTCTCATTCCCCTATTGGCCCAAATTATAGGGGAACGGGATGTGGCTACAAAACTGTCATTGATGCCACGATAGAAGTGGACATCAGTACTATTGCCCTGCAAATGGTGTGGGGGCTCCAGTCTAAGATGTTGTAATTGCCTAACTGGAGGCTATGGTCTTGTCCCCGTGACAGACCTCCCAGCTAAAGTGGAATCCATTACTTTCCTGACTTTGTTCTTTAGCACAGGGAGGAATGTTTGGGAAAGTGGCATTAATTGTGTTGCCTGGTTTGAGGCTACCTGCAACTAAGACTGTTAAGCCATTTCCTTTGCCATGATGTAGCCATAATTGTGTTTGGGCAGGTGAAGGGTTAGAACTCTTATAACTAACACACACTGGGAGGATAGTGGAGTGATATGTAGTGTTACCTGGCACGTTAGTCTAGTGGAGTGATATGTAGTGTTACCTGGCACGTTAGTCCAATGTGTGCCATTAATGAGGGACCCCAATGGGGGTAAATCTATCCCTTCCAGCCAAGCAGTTTTGTTATGAGAGGCTGGGAAGGGGGTATCTGCCCAAGTAACAGGGCAGAAAAAAGGAGGATTTAGAAGATGGGCTTAATAGATTGTAGAAGGTACAGGTTGCAGGCAAAGTGAGAGAATAAAAAGGGTTAATATTGTACAATAGTTGCGATGTGCAACAGAAAGCATAGCAAGGAACAAATTATCTGCAGTGAATGGTGTCTGTGTCTGGAGCAAGATTTGCTCAGCCTCCTAAGTCATCTTCTTCAGCATCCCCCAGGTGATGTTCGGGGCTTGTGTTATCGGTGGAAGCAGCATCGTCCGGGGCTCTGGGTCTTGTAGGGTTAACTCCTTCATTTCTGGTACCAGGTTGGGTCCTAGCCATGCCATGATATGTAAGTTTGATGCATTGTGCTGGAATCCAAAGAGGACCTGAGGGGGTGTGAACACAAGCATATCCTCTTCCCCATTTTAGCAAATCATTTGGACCACATCGTACATTAGTATTTACATCTTTCCATAAAACTGCAGGTTTTATGTCTTGAGAAATCTTAGCAAAGTGCTTTTCTATGGCTGATTGAAATTTATCATCTAAATTTTAAATATTAAGGATAAATAAGACTTGTGCTAGTTGTGTTGCAGGGTCCTTACTCATATTCCCCCTTTTTCGTTTTCTGAGCATATTTTTAATGGGGGACTGGGCATGTTCTAATATGGCCCGTCCTTGAGGGCTATACAGGATGCCTCCAGAATGTTGGATGTTCTATGTGTGACAAAATTGTTGAAATTGTGAGCTGGCATAAGCCAGATGATTATCAGTTATAGTTTTTGTGGGCTGCCCCATAAATGCAAAAGTTAAGAGAAGATGTTTAATAACATATTGAATGGACTCTCGAGGAAAAGCATGTGCACTAATTAGGTGAGAATTGGTATCAAGGGATACCTGTACATATCTTAGTTTTCCAAATTCAAGGATATGTTTCCCATAACTGATTAGGTTCTAATCCTCTAGGGTTAACACCTGTTGAAGGAGGGGATGTGCCTGTGAGCTGGCAATCTGAGCATTGCAGGATAATTTGTTTAGCTAGTCTTTGGATAAGTTTCTCCAATTTTGGTGGAAAAATTGATGCTATTGGGTGACTTGGTCAAGTAGTGATGCATAACTTGCAGGCTTGCTTGATTATT
The DNA here is from genome assembly GCF_043159975.1 of Macaca nemestrina. Classification (NCBI taxonomy): domain Eukaryota; kingdom Metazoa; phylum Chordata; class Mammalia; order Primates; family Cercopithecidae; genus Macaca; species Macaca nemestrina. The sequence goes on from NC_092127.1 coordinate 31,358,929, forward strand.
GCCATGAATTAGTGGGCCAGGCAGTGAGCTGTGGGCTCGAATGTGTGTAATAAAAATAGAATGTGTACCTTGACCTAGCAATTGCTGAAGTCGTAGAAAAAGTGCACACAGGGTGGGCTCGAGAGTGGGCTTAATGAGGGCTGTTTTAAGGTTCTGCAATAAATAAACAGAGTAATCAGGGTCGCTAACAATGTTGATAGGCTAAGTGGAAAATGTTTCCAGGGCCAATATTAAGGCTACAACCTCAGCTCTCTGAGGGCTAGTAAATCCAGAACGAATGAGGGAAGTATGTGGTTTCCACCAGAAAAGCCACTTTTCCATGTTTACCAGAGCCATCAGTAAAAAGCATTAAAGTGTTAGATATGAGGGAGTGAACTTCTTTTGTAGGCACAACTACAGGAGTATGAGGTAAGAACTGAAAAGTTTATCAGGAGGAAGGGCATGCTCTATATGACCTGTGTAATCAGAGAGTGCTATCTGAAGATCTAGAGACAGGGGCAATACTGCTTCAAATTGCTTTTTACTTAAAGGAATTCTGATGACATCCGGGTCATAATCTAGCAACTGATTGCATCATCTGTGGCCTGAATAGATGACTTTACTAACTAGATGGATATAGGGATATAGAGTTTTAGTCCCGGTATGTGAGCAAAAAACCTATTCTAGGAAGTGTAGCCCTGAGGCCTCCACCTTATTAATCCTGTTGGGGAATGTTTAGTAGGAAAAACAAACAATTGAATTGAATATTTTTGGTCTATGCAATCTAGTTGCCTCTGAGAAATAGCTTGCTCTATTTCCTCAATTTCTCTTTTTGCTGCAGGAGTTAAATACTTGGGAGAGTCTAGGGCTGTATTGCCCTTTAGGATAGAAAACAGATTTTGCAACTTATCAGTAGTTATGCCCAAGGTGGGATGAAGCCAGTTAATATCATCCAGTAATTTTTCATAATCATTTAAGGTATGTAAGTTGCTAGTATTTAATTTAACCTTTTGAGGTCTTACTGACTGGTAATATCTTAGTATGTACCCAAGATACTTCCAAGGAGAGGACATTTGTGCTTTTTCAGGTGCCATGATTAAACTTCTTAACTGTGTATTCTTTATGATAGAGGCATACAAACTTAAAAGTACTGGCTCTGTTGGGGCCGCCAGTAAAATATCATCCATCAAATGAATAATCTTACAATTAGAAAATCCTTTTCTACTGGGGAGCAAAGCCTGGTTTACATGGTACTGACACATGGTAGGACTGTTTAGCATTCTTTGAGGAAGCACTTTCCAGTGAAATTGGTGAGCTGGCCTTTCATTATTGATAGCTGGTATTGTAAATGCAAATTTTTCTCTGTCCTGTTCTGCGAGGGGAATAGTATAAAAGCAGTCTTTTAAGTCAATAATGACTATAGGCCAATCTTGAGGAATCACCGTGGGGGAAGGGAGACCCTGTTGAAGGGTCCCCACAAGTTGCAAATTAGCACTGATAGCTTGTAAGTCATGCAAAAGTCTCCACTTGCCAGACCTTTTGGAAATGATGAAAATGGGCAAATTCCAAGGGCTGTTTGATGGTTCTATATGGCTGGCTTTTAATTGCTCCTCAGCTAATTCATGGCCTCGTTGTAATTTCTCTCCCTTTAAAGGCTACTATTCTACCCAAATTGCATCTTGAGAGAGCCACCTCAAGGTTAGGGGAGGGATGATAACAGTGGCCATTATTAGCAAGAGGTCTGCAGAATGACCTCAATTAACCCTCTTGTAAATGGGCTAGCAGCTCCATTTTTTCTAATGCTTTTTCTTATCTCTTTATAAGTGTCAAAAGAAATGGGTTCATATACCTGATTGCCTTGTGATCTTGCATTACCAGGCAGGCTAAGAGCTCCCCTTCTAATGGTGCTTGCCTAAGACAGACCCATAGCTATAGTATATCTCTCACCTTTTTTCCAATTTATTGGAGGAGGGGACTCAGGCAAAACCTTTGTTTCCTCTTTGCTATTTTTACCTGGTAATGGCTGGGCTGAGGGAGAAGGAGGAGGCACTAAGGTAGGTGATGGTTTTTCCTCCCTTCTCATTTTAGGTTCTTACATGTAGAGCAGGACCAAAGCAGCCCTAACTAAAGCCAATAATGTTAGAGATGTTACTGGGACTCATTGCCCTTGTGCATGATGTTGTTTAAGATTTCTCCCCACTTGTTCCCAGAGCTCCATGTCTAGCATGCCTTCTTCTGGGAACCAGGGATTATGGGAAACAAGTTTGCATTAGGTCACGTAATTGAGCCTGCAAAACCAAGGCTCCACTAGCTTTAAGTAGTTGTTTCAATACTTTTATCTGTTGAGCTGGTAACTGTTGTCCCATGATGAAACCCTAGCCTGAACAATTCCCTCGAACTTGGAAATCCCAAGCAGACATCAATGACTTACTGACTGCACAGTCTCTTTACCTTTGTTTTCAAGGGTTCTATTGCAATCCATTGCAGCATCCCTCACACAGGGCATCACCTGCCAGGTCTGCCCCACAGACCGTGGCCAAGTGCCAGATGAAAACATGTATGAAAACACAGGTTTTTGCCTAGGCCTGCAGCTAGGGGACCAGGCTGCTCACAGACACCGAGGAGGGTGCTGTAAAGAGTCACAGCAGCCACAGCCCCAACAAGCCAGCACTGCGGGCATTTATTTAGTACAGATTTAATGACAAAGGCTTTGAGTTAACGCAACTTGTGGGTAACTAACATGTTCGCACCCTTCCCCTACCCTAAGAGAGTAGTCCTGTGCATAACGATTAAAGGCCAGGTTCCATGGCCTAAACAAACTAACTTATCTAGATCAATTCCCTTACACTTTCTTGTTATCTACCCTGAGAGAATTCAGCTGCCTTCAGCTAAATTCTCTTTTGAGGCTTTTGCAAAACCTCCCAGCCTTCCAAGAAGGTTTGCTTCTTTTTCTTATAATTTCTCCCACCACCCTAACTGATCGCCTACATACGCCTGGTCACTTGCCACTATTTTTAAAAACTCTTCAAAGTAAAGAATTAAATGGTTGGGAGAATGTTGTTGTGGTTGTTATTTATTTGTTTGAAAGTTTGTCTTTTTATACAGAAATATATATAGAGAAAAACTATATAAGAAACAAATAATACATTTGTAATTTTAAAATTATTTTTAAATAAAATATAATCACCATGCATAAATAATAAACTCGGTTCATTTTTGACCTTTAATTATAGGCCAGGTACAATTAAGTTGATTTGTTTTTAAAGATTCCCCAACTTCTGTCTGGGTGTCCCTAAAATGGATTGCAACACGTCATCCACTTTCACCCTAGCTGGAGCTCCACACCAGGGGGCCCCCACCAGGAACAAAGCCAGGACAGGCCCTGCATCAGGCACACACTAACAAAACCAGAAGCGGGGGCAGGGCAGGGCAGAGTGAGGGTACCATGGGGGACCAAGAAGGGCTGTCCTTGGGGGAGGCCCAGGAACACCTGTGGGTGAGGGGGACTGCAGTCATTTCTTATTCCTCAGTGTCTACCTTCCAATGGGGACAGTCACGAGTCAGCAGCTCCCTGGAAAGAGCAATATATTTAAAAAAGGAAATCGAAGCCCACAGAGGAAAAACAGGGTTTTTTTTGAGCAAACAGGGTCTTCTGAAGGTAACTTATTATTTTTTTCTTTCCAACTCTGTGTCATCTATGACCTTTTCTGATGGAGATGCATTTTCTTTCTCCAAGTTTAAGCTTCCTTGTGTGCTGTGTGTGCTTCCTACCCACCCATCCTGAGCAGCCTGGCTGGGCAGGACTAGGTCTCCATGGGGACTGTCACCCTGGCCCTGGAGGGGGAGCCACTGGCAACAGTCTCAGAAGGCTGGGGTGGGAGGCAGGAGAAAGCAGAGCTGGGAAGCCTTCCACCCCTGCCTGGCCCCTGGAGTCACTGACTTGCTCCATCCCATGTCCCATTTGCGGCCACCAGGGCTGTTGACTGCTTAGCCAACAGCTCGCTCCCTTGCTTGCCTGCACTCTTCCCCTCTGTTCCCATGCCAGATCCTGCCCTTGGAACCAGAGACGACAGGCCCAGGGCAGTGAAATAGCACATTCAGGAACTCTAGGGCACCAGGACCCCCACCCACTTGCCTCCTGAGGCTTCAGTGGGGAGGGGCAGGCAGGGACTATCTCCAAAGGCACAGATGAAACCACTAGTTTCAGTCCAGAAACCCGGAGAGGGGAACAGCCTGGGGTGGGAGGAACTGATCTGCAGTGCAGCCACCCCCAAGGCTGAATCCTTAAGTGAAGGACCAAGTCAGGCCTCATGGTGACTGTGATCAGGACTGAGGGGTGGACAAGGTGGCCCAAGTGTGGCTCCCAGATTCCAAAGCCCCATGGCCTCCCAGGTGCCCGCTATGATGATCCTCAGATAGGTGGCAGTGACACCGCCACTGCACAAGACATTTTCTCCTGCTGAGCAGAAGGCATCATCCCTCGCAACTACCTCTTCCCACAACGTCTTTCTCCCCTGGTAGCAAAAAGAACCCTGTACTTCCTCCTCCTCCTCCCTCCTGCCATTTCAGTGGCCTTGGTCTTGGAGAAGGTCTGGCCCTCGGGGTGGGGCTCTCCTTTCCCTCCCCGAGCCCTGCCACCGTCACTGGCCCTCTGTGAGGTTCTATACTTGAACAACCCCTGCCCTGTGCCTTGGGCCTGATGGGCAAAGCTAGGAGGAGGAAACAGTACAACTCATAGTTTGAGCTGGGGGGTGGTCTCAACAAGGCTCCTGTCTGCACCCTTCCCTAACCTTCTCAAAAGAGGTGCACAGCCTCTCGGGTGACTTGGAAACTCCTGGACAAATTCCATTCTAACTTATTTTGACATGTATACAAACCAACTGTTTAGAGATTTCACTTCTGCAAAGCCCTACCGTGTTTTTACGTTCCTGTTTAAAAGAGAAGTTTACTTAGCAATAATTATAAATAAATGAATATTCTTTAGTGAGGTGAAAAAAAAAAAGATTCCCCAACTTATGCTTCTTCCTCTGAGTATATAACTATATATTTTCAGCATATGATACCGTAACAGGAATCATGGTTACCATCAAGAGTTTCATTATATGATGAAAATACACGGACACATAAAGGGGAACAACATACACTGAGGACTTTCAGAGGGTGAAGGATGGGAGGAGGGTGAGGATCAGGAAAAAAACCTAATGGGTACTAGGCTTAATATCTGGGTGATGAAATAATTGGTACAACAACCCCCCATGACACAAGTTTGCCTATGTAACCAGCCTGCACTTGTACTCCTGAACTTAAAAGTTTAAAAAAAGAGTTCTGGAGGCCAAGGTGGGTGGATCACGAGGTCGGGAATTCAAGACCAGCCTGGCCAACGTGGTGAAACCCTGTGTCTACTAAAAATACAAAAATTAGCTGGGCGTGGTGGCGCACATCTGTAATCCCAGCTACTTGGGAGGCTGAGGCAGGAGAATGCCGTGAACCTGGGAGGTGGAGGGTGCAGTGAGCCAAGATTGTGCCACTGCACTCCAGCCTGGGTGACAAAGCAAGACTCCAACTTACACACACACACACACACACACACACACACAAAGAAAAAGAAAAAGAGTTCCATTATAATTTACACTAGTCAATTTACTAGAAAAGTAAAAATATCGTAAGAATGCTGAGATTATCAGTAGTTTCTATTTTCTAGTTATATTCTAGTTGCTTCCAAAGAAACTAAAATTTTACTCAAAATGTTGTATTTTTATGATCTTAGGAAATCACAGTGGTTATTCATTACATTGTTCATTTTAATCCATTGTATTATAAAAATGTAACTGTATAGCCTTTAGCTTAGATATTTGACTTTATTTACAGTCATGCATCACAGAGGGACATTTTGATCAATGACAGACTGCATATATGATGAGGGTCCTATAAGATTATATTATTGTATTTTTACTTTTTACTTTACCTTTTCTACATTTAGATACACAAAAACTTACCATAGTGTTACAATTGCCTACAGTATTCAGTACAGTAACATGTACAGGTTTGTAGCCTAGAACCAATAGGCTATATACCATTTGTGAAAGTACAACCTATGATGTTTCTACAGTGACAAAATCATCTCACTATGCATTTCTTAGAATGTATCCTTGTCATTAAGCAATGCATGCCGTGTACCTTAAAAGAAATTACTTAATTCCTACCAAAATTTCACAGATAGTCTCCAACTTAAGACATCACCTTGGTTTGGCCAAATCTATCTATTCCAATATACTGAGTATCCTATTTAAAAGAAAAAAAAATCAACGAAGTCTCTTTGAAATAATTTTTTTACTAAAGCATCAAATAAATCTCCAATCCTTCCATGGCATCTTCCTAACAGTATATCAAAAAAACGACCTTTCATAATATTAGGAAAATTTTGTTCTTGGACTAATTTCAGAACTTGTAGCTTTCTTAGGAAATTAAGTCCTGCATTAATATACTACTTTTTCTTTTCTTTTTTTTAAGGAAACGAAATGAACAAGTGGAGTGAAATGATTTGGCCTGGTGCATCAGTATCCGGGCACTAGGGAGAATACTACTTGGGCTAAGGTCATCACTTAGCTCCCTGAAATGCACAGCAGGCTAGGGTTGCTGTATTCCGTGACAGCTAGCACGGTGCCTTTTGAGGAGTGGGTAGTCAACACTGGTTCTTCCTATCTAACACAGAGAAATGTTCAGGAGTAATATTGGTCTCAATCGAATCAATGTGTTTGATCATTTATGCTTGGGACGTATTTCATTTTATGCCAAGAATTCAATAATACTTTAAAAATACAAAATTATTGTTATTTGAGTTATCTAGTTTGATATGTATATTTTAATCAGTTTTCAAACCAGAGCCTTTCTCTGTGTGGACAAGATTTCAGAGTTTATCATGCACAAAGTTTCTTCTAAAAACTGAACATAATTTTAGACCTTAAATATTTCAACATATGGAAATAAATCAGGCATCTTCAAAACATTTGTGAAACCTAAGTAAATCCACATCTAAATTGGTACAGTGTTTTGACATCTTTATCCTTCTTGATTGAATTAAGACTATTTTCTACTAAGCCTGAAAAAACCTGGAGGGAATGAAAGTAGCAAGTTTGTACAATGACTTTTAACAGACTTTAGTAGTTACAATGTGCTTTATCATTTAATGTTTATCTTAACATGTAATAATAATAGAAAACTTGGCTATGTGATAGAATATGAGAAACTTTAGCAAAATGTTTACTATTACTTCACAGTAAATACTGTGCTGAAAATCGGTAAGCGTCCTCCTTGCCTGCAAATCACACTACCACCACCATCATCACTGCCAAAATGATGAAACGCAAAGCTTAACTCTTGCTGCTTCCATTGTATCAGTGGACAATAAAAGCAAAATATTCTTTACACCACCTTTCTTATGTTTCTGTTTCTTGAAATTACCAGGTGCTTTGTCTTTGTAAATTGTGTTCCATAAATTTTCAGAATCTCTGGGACAAGACCAGAATTTTTTTTTAAAATTCTATATACTATTGTCTTTCTTTAATTTTTTCTTTTCTCTTTTTTTTTTTTTTTGGAGAGAGTTTAGCTCTTGTTGCCCAGGCTGGAGCACAATGGCACAATCTCGGCTCACTGCAACCTCTGCCTCCTGGGTTCAAGTGATTCTCCTGCCTCAGCCTCCCGAGTAGCTGGGATTACAGTCGCCCGCCATCACACCCAGCTATTTTTTTGTATTTTTAGTAGAGACAGGGTTTCATCATGTTGACCAGGTTGATCTCTAACTCCTGACCTCAGGTGACCCACCTGCCTTGGCCTCCCAAAGTTCAGGGATTATAGGTGTGAGCCACTGCCTGGCCTCCTCCTTTAAATTCTACGGTAGATTAAAAGCAAAATTTATGAACTTCCCTTAAAAAAAAAAAAAAAAGCCACACTATTCCAAAAGGAAGACCTTAAAATGTTTCAATTTTATAAAACTTCTGATATTCAAACTTTTAAACATGTTTAATTTTCATAATATCCACCAGCTATGAAAGATACAGTATGATAGGGACTGCAATACATTCGCTCCACTGGTTTTGCCATAAAAAGTGGAAACCAATTAAGCATAAACTTTACAATTGTTTATGTTTATTATAGGATAATTCAACATAAGACCTTATCCCACATAAAATTATTCAGTGTATCTAAACTAAACATTTTGATTGACAAGTATCACATACACATGCATAGAAGGGACAAAAGGCCCCCTGTACTCTAAAAACTAGGTGTGTGCCTGTGCAATTGTCTGTTCATTGTCTCATGGGTATGAGTCTCCCTTTCTCACTAGCAGCTTTGATTACAAACTGCGTTAAGCCAATTTGATCTTTCAGAATTATTGAATGACAATAACCTACAGTATTCAGTACAGTGACATGCTGTGCGGGTTTATAGATATTGGTAACCTCCATCAGTTAATGGTCATTGTGGGCCACAGTTGCCACTAACCTTGCTTACAGGTGAGATATAACAACACCTGTTATCTCAGGTTTACATATTATATCACATATATAAACATTTATTACCAAACAGGCAAAAAATGTCACAAAACTTTTAATCTCATTGAAGTCCCAGCTTACTGTCATTCTGAGCATTCATTTAAGATAGTTGTTACAATATGCCAGTAGCATCATTTAGCCAAACTTAAGCCAGAGCAGGCAACATAATTTTTTGAAAATGGCTATGCAAAAGACTTAATCTTTAGGTCTAAAAAATAACTCTGAAGGGTACTAACTGTTAGCCTACCTCCATACTTTTCTTCTTATAAAAATTAAGGCGCCTGTGTAACATTTCTAATTGACTCACATCTTAAACACCACTTACTTTAGCAATGGATAAAAACGTCTTACATCCTTGGTGCCTCCCATCTGTAATCCCAGCACTTTGGAGAGGCCGAGGTGGGCAAATCACCTGAGGTCGGGAGTTTGAGACCAGCCTGACCAATATGGAGAAACCCCATCGCTGCTAAAAAATACAAAATTAGCCAGGTGTGGTAGCACATGCCTGTAATCCCAGTTACTCAGAAGGCTGAGGCAGGAGAATCGCTTGAACCTGGGAGGCGGAGGTTGCAGTGAGCCGAGATCGCGCCATTGCACTCCAGCCTGGGCAACAAGAGTGAAACTCCATCTCAAAAAAAAAAAAAAAAAAAAAAAAAGTCTTACATCCTTACATTAAATAACAAACCCTTTAATACTTGAGAGAAAGAGGGCTTAAACACTCACTGTAACCATCTCTGGAATGTGAGCTTCTAATTAGAGGTTTTCAATCACTAACTACTCTGCATCTAAATGAAAACTTACTGTATATTTCTATCACATCGTCTATGTTTAGATATTTTAAAGTTTCATACGATAAAAGTCACTTATAAAAGATTCTGAATAACTACCAAAATCAGAAATCATTTTACATTTTCGTAAGCAAGGCAAAAAATAATCTTATGATTTGTTGTCGTTGCAGTTAATATTATATTAATACAGATTAGAAATGCATGTGTTCACATAAAATAAACCAAAATGTAATTTCCTTAACTCTGGTGCAACAATTATTTTGAATTCCAGATACGTTCCAAGTTCATGTCTAATAAAATTTACTTTTTATTAGGAGAATGATCACCAAGCCTCAGTTGTCGTGGTTGCAAAATTTCATCTGGTGATTCTAAACTTGGAGTTAGGGGGAAAATAAAACAAACGATGTGAGTGATCACAGCAATTAAACTAATTAACATGTCCATCATCTCACATAGTTATTTGTGTATGTGAGGCGAGAACATTTAAGATCTATGCTCTTAGCAAATTTTGAGGGTATACAATAAAGTTTTATTAACTATAGTCACCATGCTGTACATTAGATTTCTAGAACTCATGCTGATTCCATAAGATTAGAATATTATATTTTTGTGGTATCTTTTCTCTGTTTTGATATGTTGAGACACACAAATACTTCCCATTGGATGACAGTAGCCTACAGTATTCAGTACAGTGACATGCTGTGCAGGTTTATAGCTTAGGAACAACAGGCTGTACCATGCAGCCTAGGTGTGTAGTAGGCCATACCATCTGAATTTATGTAAGTACACTCTATGATGTTCGCACAACGACAAAATCACGTACGAGGCATTTCTCAGAAAGTATTTATACATTGCTTTTGTATCTTGGCTTGTGACTACTGCTGCAATGAATATGAAAGCGCAGCTATGTCTTTGAAATACTAATTTCTTTTCCTTTGGATATATATCCAGACTTGAGGTTGCTGAATCATATGTTAATTGTTTTTTTAGTTTTTTAAGGAACCTCCATACTGTTTTCGGTAATGGCCGTACTAGTTTACATTCTCACTAGCTGTGTTCAAGAGTTGCCTCTTCTCCACACACCTGACTCCTTAGCAGTTTGAAATAATCATTCCTGCTCATGCCTCTTCTGCAGCTGTCTCACCTCCATATGAATAGACCTGGCACTCCCTCTCACCAACACTTGTTATCTCTTGTCCAAATAATAGCCAATCTAACAAGTGTGAGATGACATGTCATTGTGGTTCTGATTTACATTTTCCTGATGATTAGTGATATTGAGGATTTTCTTTTCTTTCTTTTTTTTTTTTTTTTTTTTTTTTTGAGGTGGAGTTTCGCTCTTGTTGCCCAGGCTAGAGTGCAATGGTGCAATCTCAGCTCACTGCAACCTCCAACTACCAGGTTCTAGTGATTCTCCTGCCTCAGCCTCCCTGTAGCTGGGATTACAGGCATGTACCACCACGCCTGGCTAATTTTGTATTTTTCGTAGAGGTGGTGTTTCTCTACGTTCTTCAGGCTGGTCTCGAACTCCCGACCTCAGGTGATCTGCCTGCCTCAGCCTCCCAAAGTGTTGGGATTACAGGTGTGAGCCACCGTGCCTGATTGAGCATTTTTTAAAAAAATGTATCTGTTGGCAAGGATTCATCTATTTCTTATGTTTCCATATTCTTTTTTGGTATCCATTCTAAAATATCTTCTTTTATCATTAGTTATTTTTTCCCCTTCCTTATATCTTCTCCCTGAATTTGAGTTTCTGGAAGACAGGGCTTAAATGTTATTTGTATTTCCTTCTCACTCAGAGCTCAAGCATAGGCTTTGCCCACTAAACATGGTCAACAAAAACCTGGTAATTTATACTGGTAGAGCACACAGGTATGTGTCAAAGAAGGGAATGATTCTTTCTCCATGCATGAAAGTGTGCGGTACCCTTCTGCCTTCACAAATTCATACCATTTGGACATTTCTTCCTGACAAATCTCATTTTAAACCCAAAGTGTAGAGTTGCATCTGTCACGGAGTAAACTTGCAATAAATGACTGTTGAATATTTGGAAAAATAAATTCTGGAACAGTCATGTGTCACTTAACGAGGATGATACTTTCTGAAACATGCACCATTAGGTGATTTTTGTCATTGTGTCAACATCATAGGGTGTATTTACACAAACCCAGATGTACTATACACCTAGGCTACCTGGTAGCCTATTGTTCGGAGGCTATAAACCTGCATAGCATGCTACTGTACTGAATACTGTAGGCAATTGTCACACCATGGGAAGTATTTGTACATCTAAACATATCAAAACATAGAAAAAGTACATTAAAAATATGGTATTCTAATCTTATGGGACTAGTGTTGTATATGCAGTCTATCATTGACTAAACCTTCATTATGCAAAGTTGATTATGTGAAGTCTTCATTGACTAAAACTTCATTGACTAAAATACAGCATTTAACTGTATTTATTATTTTTCATCTTTACCCAATATTTGGAACTGTTTAAAAATATGTTTCCCCTTGTATTTCAAATATACCCACAGGAAGTCTATATAAATCCTGAATAAAATAATAGGTTTAAGAATAAAACATAGTTAATAAATAAAAATACTCTATAGGAGGCTGTATGGGTCTGACGTGGAAGATTTTTGGATAAGTAAAATTTT